>NC_059168.1:82836026-83161134 GCF_019923935.1 Bubalus bubalis
GCTCTTCCGAGATTTAAAAGGAGTTTTTAATATATAAACTTCCCAGGCAACAATTATCTGCCTCTCCCTACTGTAAGAATTTATAATTCTGGAATATATAAACACCAGCGTCTTATTTAATAGACATTCAGTGAGCTCCATCTCTGCTTAATGCAAATGAAAGATGGTATCTACCCTTTCCATAGATATTCAAAATTTTTCCTATATTAAAAAATTATTTTCTTTTAAAAATGTAGTTAATATTATAATTAATTTGGTAAATGAAAAAATGTCTACAGAATCATATTTTGCCAGTTGGAGTCCTGTTATACACATAATATTGTCTCTTTCAAAATTACATATTACTTGAGGAATTCCTCAACTTGAGAATTGAGAATGGGAGGGAGGCTGGTAGGAGAGGAGGAGGTTAGAAAACCAACCTCAAAGTTCATCGAAACTTGATTACTGGCGTAAGATATCAACTAAGTAAGAAATGTGCTTTCTTGGTGGTTCAGTGGTAAACAATCTGCCTGCCAGTGCAGGAGACATGGGTTCAATTCCTTGTCCAAGAAGATCCCTGAAGAAGAAAATGCAACCCACTCCAGTATTCTTGTCTGGAGAACCCCATGAACAGAGGAGTCTGGTGTGCTACCGTCCATAGAGTGGCAGAGTCAAATACAACTTAGTGACTGAACAATAAAAATAGCACCGTAAGAAATGCATAGAAAAAAAAGGAAAAGAAAACATATCAAAATGTATTTAAACATTTGCCTACTGTTGAGTATTTGGATGAATTGCTGCTTGTAGCTCTAAGCATAAAAGAAAATCTGTGTAGTAGGATTATGGGTAATATAGCATTTTTTCCTTTTCTGCTTTTCAAGTTTTTGTAATTATCCTATCTTATTTTTAATTATCAAGTGAAATTGTTATATTAAAATTATGAGTACTAGTGGTTCCTTTTTCATATGGTATTTTAGCAAAGCATTGTACTTCACTACATTTATTGAAACCTTATTATTATTTTTTTTGAGTAGGAAATTTCCCCCCCAATATTAATAGGAATATAATGTTAAAAGGTACCTTCTGACTCTATAATCTGTGATCTTGTGATCTTTGTATAATACATATGCATCATGAAAATGAATATATGTTGCTGCTGCTAAGTCGCTTCAGTCGTGTCTGACTCTGTGTGACCCCACAGACGGCAGCCCACTAGGCTCCTCTTTCCCTGGGATTCTCCAGACAAGAACACTGGAGTGGGTTGCCATTTCCTTCTCCAATGCATGAAAGTGAAAAGTGAAAGTGAAGTTACTCAGTCGTGCCTGACTCTTAGCGACCCCATGGACTGCAGCCTACCAGGCTCCTCTGTCCATGGGATTTTCCAGGCAAGAGTACTGGAGTGGGGTGCCATTGCCTTCTCCGGAATATATGTTAGCATTAAGTTATGCTGTGTTTGTATAATATAAAACAACAAATAGCATTCAATTTAGCAGTTCAGCACAACAAATCAAGAAAGTTATTTTTAATTAAAAACAAGAAGAAAGACTAGTATCTCTGGGAGTTCATTGAGAAATCAACAATTTTATTTTGTGAATTTAGATGTTGTTACTTTGAAGCAATGCTTTATATGATCTTAAAATTTTTCAGACACTTTTAGGCAGGCACATAATTTATATTTGTCAAATAAATTGGTTCTAAATAAAGAAGGCTGAGCCCTGAAGAATTGATGCTTTTGAACTGTGGCATTGGAGAAGGCTCTTAAGAATCCCTTGGATTGCAAGATCAAACTAGTCAATTTTAAAGGAAATCAACCCTGAATATTCATTGAAAGGACTGATGCTGAAGCTACAATACTTTTGCCACATAATGTGAAGAGCTGACTCATTAGAAAAGACCCTGATGCTGGGAAGGATTGAAGGCAGGAGGAGGACGACAGATGGTTGGATGGTATCACTGACTCAATGGACATGAGTTTGAGCAAGCTCCGGGAGATGGTGATGGACAGGGAAGCCTGGTGTGCTGCAGTCCATGGGGTTGCAAAGAGTCGGACACGACTGAGCGACTGAACAATAACAAAATAAAGAATCCGAATATTCCTTTATTTATAACATTTTTGTTTCATTTAAAATGCATCTGCTGTTTTGAAGGAGATATTTCATGGACCAGGTGATTATTATCTTTTAATCTGAATTCTCTTAGATTAAAAAATAACTGACTGACTACCTGAAATCAATCCATACATAATTTTAGATCTATATTTATAGAATAACTAGGGTACTGACTTGCCAGGAGAGAAGGAGATGAACTAATGAACTTCTGAAAGACTCTTCTCTATTTTAGGTATTTCAGAATTTAGAAGTTAAAAAATATAACAGGAAAATATCACCTAAAACCAATAAAATTTTATCCTATGGACTCTGAGGGCTCCTATGTTGATTAACTGTTTAGTTTAGAGTATATTTGTGCTTGTGTGTGTGTGTGTGTGTGTGTGTGTGTATAAATGGAAGATTCTCACTTTATCAACTAAATTTAATATTTGATTTTCCTAATGCTTGGAAAGGTGTGAAAACCTTTCCTATAGATTGTTTTAGAGGAAGAATTCTTGAATGTATAAGCACTGAAGTTATTGCCAAGTTGAAGGAAATAAACCTGAAGTTACAAGCTATGGTGTATTTTCTGCAAATGAAGCAGGTTATCATCAATTTCTTCAAAAGTGCATGAAAGTTGTTACTGTGAAATATAGGAAAATTCTTGATATGAAATACTTTTGATAGAATCCTTTTAAAAAATCAGGAAATAATACGGAATTGAAGAAACTAATGGAATGTGTTATGTATGAAAACCACTTTTTCTTTCCATGAGTTGAAGGTATTATATTGTAAACCAATGTTTATATAGTATATCCTCAGGGGAGGAGGGCTCAATGTGTTAGATTAATTTTTTAACAGCATTCTACTTGGTATTGTTAAATGTATTCTCTCTTTGAACTTTTGTGAATTTAATGGGCCATTCTAAATGATGGCAGGAGATATTAGTATGGGAATTATAATGGAACATTCCAATCCATATCTTTTTATTTCAGTTCAGTTCAGTCACTCAGTTGTGTCCGACTCATTCTGACCCCATGAATCGCAGCATGCCAGGCCTCCCTGTCCACCACCATTTCCCGGAGTTCACTCAGACTCACGTCCATCAAGTTGGTGAGGCCATCTAGCCATCTCATCCTTTGTTGTCCTCTTTTCCTCCTGCCCCCAATCCCTCCCAGCATCAGAGTCTTTTCCAATGAGTCAACGCTTCGCATGAGGTGGCCAAAGTACTGGAGTTTCAGCTTTAGCATCATTCCTTCCAAAGAATACCCAGGGCTGATCTCCTTTAGAATGGACTGGTTGGATCTCCTTGCAGTCCAAGGGATTCTCAAGAGTCTTCTCCAACACCACAGTTCAAAAGCATCAATTCTTTGGCACTCAGCTTTCTTCACAGTCCAACTCTCACATCCATACAAGACCACTGGAAAAACCATAGCCTTGACTAGACAGATCTTTGTTGGCAAAGTAATGTCTCTGCTTTTGAATATGCTATCTAGGTTGGTCATAACTTTCCTTCCAAGGAGTAAGCCTCTTTTGATTTCATGGCTGCAGTCACCATCTGCAGTGATTTTGGAGCCCAGAAAAATAAAGTCTGACACTGTTTCCACTGTTTCCCCATCTATTTCCCATGAAGTGGTGGGACTGGATGCCATGATCTTCATTTTCTTAATGTTGAGCTTTAAGTCAACTTTTTTCACCCTCTTCTTTCACTCTCATCAAGAGGCTTTTTAGTTCCTCTTCACTTTCTGCCATAAGGGTGGTGTCATCTGCATATCTGAGGTTATTGATATTTCTCCCGGCAATCTTGATTCTAGCTTGTGCTTCATCAAGCCCAGCATTTCTCATGATGTACTCTGCATAGAAGTTAAAAAAGCAGGGTGACAATATACAGCCTTGATGTCCTCCTTTTCCTATTTGGAACCAGTCTGTTGTTCCACGTCCAGTTCTAACTGTGCTTCCTGACCTGCATATAGGTTTCTCAAGAGGCAGGTCAGATGGTCTGGGATTCCCATCTCTTTCAGAATTTTCCACAGTTTATTGTGATCCACATAGTCAAAGGCTTTGGCATAGTCAATAAAGCAGAAATAGATGTTTTTCTGGAACAGATGTTGGCAATTTGATCTCTGGTTCCTCTGCCTTTTATAAAAGCAGCTTGAACATCTGGAAGTTCATGGTTCACATATTGCTGAAGCCTGGCTTGGAGAATTTTGAGCATTACTTTACTAGTGTGTGAGATGAGTGCAATTGTGTGGTAGTTTGAGCATTGTTTGGCATTGCCTTTCTTTGGGATTGGAATGAAAACTGACCTTTTCCAGTCCTGTGGCCACTGCTTAGTTAGAGAGTTGCAAATAGCTTTTATCTGCCTCCCTCAAATATGCTGCCCCAATATATACCTATGAGAAATTTAAACCTCTGGAGATGAGCAATTTTATTCTGCTATGGGATATCCAGAAGATGACTCCTAGCCAAAACACACACTCAAATAGAATCTTGTTAATAAAATAATTAACATCCACAGTTTACCTGAATTCTACCCAAATGTATAGTGTTTAAAAGGATCTTTAATTATTTCAACAAATGTGGCAATGGCTGTTGTTTCACGTGTATTTACCCAGAGAGTATCATACAGGATTGTGTGATCAAAGTCAGAAACTGGCTTTAGATCACCAGTAGACTTGAGATTTCTAATTGTGCCCTGCTCTATGGTATGTAAGGAGAAGGCAATGGCAACCCACTCCAGTACTCTTGCCTTGAAAATCCCATGGATGGAGGAGCCTGGTGGGCTGCAGTCCATGGGGTCGCTAAGAGTTGAACACGACTGAGCGACTTCACTTTCACTTTTCACTTTCATGCATTGGAGAAGGAAATGGCAGCCCACTCCAGTGTTCTTGCCTGGAGAATCCCAGGGATGGGGGAGCCTGGTGGGCTGTCGTCTATGGGGTCGCACAGAGTCGGACACGACTGAAGCAACTTAGCAGCAGCAGCAGCAGCTATGGTATGTAAATACACTAATTTTCACATATTATTTCAGAATTAGTAATAGAGTTAACTGCATTTGATTTTTTTTTTTTTTTTGTATTCAGGTGGTCTCAATATAAAATATGAAAGATCCAGACATTCAAAATGGGAGCCATGCATAGAATATTTATTCATGTAATAAAGCATTTTTTGCATACCTTATTTTAGGTATATAACTAACTTCTAGACATCTAAACCAACAATTATAGTTCCAAGACCTCTAAGACAAAGACTCCTGTCCTCAATAGCTTTCTAATGGAAACTGAGGTTGTTTCCATAGTGTAAGCTCTCGGGGGCTCAGAGAGAAAAATCTATCCTTGTTATACACCTTTGTCCAAGATCTTGCCTTGCCTCAGCTTTTTAGTTGTACAGACTTTGTCCTATTCTTTAATGCTAGTTAGAAGCTTTTCTTTTTATTATCTTTATTTTTGCAGTGGTGAGTTATGTTTCTAGTGCACTATTTCCCTTCTGTTACCATACTTTTTTTTTTTTTTCAGGCTGTGCCAAATAAGTTTAAAAATTTCTGCCTTGTTCTGTAGTTGTCCTCATTTTCCTTCATCATGTGTGGGGCTAATAGTGTTTTCTGGGTGAGAGTATCTCATCTTTCCTTTTACTTTCTTTTTCTCTTTATATTATAGAACCCAAATCTGTTTTCAAAACCAGATCTATTTACTCTGGTTCTAATGTTCTTTCCCCAATTAAGATTCTTTTTGGTTTTGTTTTGTTTGATTTTTGCAAAATATATTAATTCTGAAGCCTTCCCAGCCTCTCACAACTACTTCCTTTCTCACTTAACTTTTATTTTTCTTAAATAAATAATCACCTCATTTTTCATTCGCTTCATTATCTATGTAAAGAAAGAAAGTGAAGTCGCTCAGTCATGTCCGACTCTTTGCGACCCCACAGACTATGGCCTACCAGGCTCCTCCATCCATGGGATTTTCCAGGCAAGAATGCTGGATGGGTTGCCATTTACTTCTCCAGGAGACCTTCCCGACCCAGGGATTGAACCCAGGTCTCCCGCATTGTAGGCATATGCTTTACCATCTGAGCCACCAGGGAAGTCCCACAATCCCCAGCTCTGGAGGCTGATGCCTTATCCATTAGGCCACTGGGGTACCACCCATTAATCTATGTATTTATTTTTATTTTTTCTTGTGCATTCAATCCAAAGTCATACGTCACCCATTTGTTTTTTTCCAAATGTTCAAATATATCAGAAAGCTCATCAAATCTGGTTTTCCTAAAGCCCCCCTTCCTGAAATCCCCTCTCCCATTCCAAAAGTGACCAGTTGTTGCTAACTCTGCCTCTCAGCTCTCATGCTGGGACAGTTGATAGCACTTGCCCTTACTTCTTGGACTCCATGTCTTCCTTTTCTTCATTTACTCCCTTGCTGTGTTATCTAACTTCTATTTATCCATTCCTGCATGATAAATCACATCAAAACTCACTGTCCTCAAACAATGTATGATCACCACCATTCAGTGGGTTAATGCAGTCTTCCACTCCACTTGGTAGTGATGGGGGAACAGGGGTGTCTGCAGTCATTCTAGGGCTTGATTGTTCTGCAATGTGTAGGTGCCTCATGCACACGGTTGGCAGTCTATGCTGCCAGTTGACTGGGGGCTCAGCTTGGGATGTCAATCAGAGTGCCTGTGCATGGCTTCTCTGTGCTTGGGATTTTCATAGCATAGTAGCTGGGTTCTCTGAGGAAGCATTCCAAGAACGAGTTTTTCCATATGCCCAGAGAGAATCCTCAAGTCTTCTTGTATCTAGCTTTGGAAGTCCTAGAACGTCATTTTTGCTGTATTCTGTTGTTCAAAGAAGCCACTAAGGCAAGCTCAGAAGCCAGGGAAAGGAATTAGACATCTTCTCTTGATGTGAGGAACAGCATGTGTGTAGAGAGGGGGTGGTCCCATTGGCAGCCATCTTTGAAGTTCACTAACATGATGGGTTAGCTAAATCTCCTGTCATAAACCCCAGCATTTCAGTGACTTGAATTAGTTCAGTTCTGTCACTCTGTCATATCCCACTCTTTGCGACCCCATGAACTGCAGCACACCAGGCCTCCCTGTCCATCACCGACTCCCTGAGTCCACCCAAACCCATGTCCATCGAGTCAGTGATGCCATCCAACCATCTCATCCTCTGTTCTCCCCTTCTCCTCCCCTCAATCTTTCCCAGCATCAGGGTCTTTTCCAATGAGTCAGCTCTTCGCATGAGGTGGCCAAAGTATTGGAGTTTCAGCTTTAACATCAGTCCTTCCAATGAACACCCAGGACTTATCTCCTTTAGGATGGACTGGTTGGATGTCCTTGCAGTCCAAGGGACTCTCAAGAGTCTTCTCCAACATCACAGTTCAGCATCAATTCTTCGGCAACTTGAATCAATGCCACTTTATTTCTGACTCACATACCGCTTCTCTTCCCTTCCATCTCATGGCTCCACATTCCCTTAAAGAATTAGAGTCCTATGCTGTAATTTAACATAGTTTTTCATTCATTTTTCTCTACACTTGGTAGAGACTCATGTACTTTATGTATAGGAAAGTTTCCTTCGTTATTTCTTGTAAATTTTTCTGTTCTATTACCCCTCTTTCCCCCCTTATTGTTTCCTTTCTCATTCCAGTTAAGTATTGGTGATCTTGAGTTGATTATCTAATTTTCTTATCTTCCTTCCTTCTGCTTCTTTTATATATACTTTCTGTGGGATTGCCCCAATTTTATCTTTGAACACTTTTATGAAATCAAAAATTGGGGTCTGTCAAATGTAAAAAATAATTTTTCTTGTTTTTTTGGATTTTATCTTTCTAGAGCATCTTGTTCTTGTCCGTAGGATGTATCTTCTCTTATCTTTCTGATGATATTGTCATGCTTCTTAAAAAATATTAAAAAAAAATTTCTTGCTGCTTCTGTGTCTTCAAGATTCCTAGTATCTTTTCTTTGGTCTTAATCTTTTTCATTAGAAATTATGTTTCCATATCTAGTGATTTCCCTCTTTGTCCCCCTCCCCACTCCTTTCCCCCATTAAGAATTAAAGCATTAAAAATTGAATGGTGAAAAGTCCAAGCTGACCTCCTGAGTGGGCATAATACCCTCTGATGAGCTTCCCTATAAGGAGGTTTGACAGGAAACTGTTCCTTCTGGCCCAGGGGCAGTTCTTGGGAGTTTTTTCTCAGGGGACATTCAGTCTCCTCGACACAGTAATCTCTGTAGGGCTGCGCACATGCCAGCCGCTGGTGGTTTAGGCCAGGGCAGGACAGCGGGGCTAAGGTGGTGGCTGTCTCTTATTGCTTCTAATTTCAGCCCTTGTGCTCCATTCTTGTCTTCACTGTGTTGTCTCCAAATACAGAGTTTTCATGGTTTAATTTCCTTGGAAGATACATTTCCAACCTCCTCATGGGGGTCGTGTGGGGGGTGGGTGGCCATTGCCTGGATACTCAGAGGTGAGAAGAGTTACTTGGGGCTTGACCAGGAATCTTTAAAGTGATCCCTATGATTACATCCGGTTGCTTCACCCTGGCCTATGGTGGTATGGGCGCTTCCAATGCTGTTAGCGGTTTTTGTTTTTGTTTTTTTTTTCCTGCAGTATTAGCTACTTTCTTCACTTTGTTTTTTTTTGGTTGTTGTTGTTCTTTAGTTGGGATAAAGTTGCTTTACACTGTTGCGTTAGTTTCTGCTGTACAATGGAGTGCATCAGCTATAGGTATACATACATCCCCTCCCTTTTGGATCTCCATCCTACCACCTACCCATTGCATCTAGGTCACCATAGAACACCAAACCGAGCTCCCTGTGCTCAGCTCAGCAGGTTACCACTAGGTATCTTTTCCACACATTCTAGTGTATATGTGTCAAGTCCAATCTCCCAATTCATCCCCCTCCCCTACCCATGTCCAGTTATCACTCCTCTACCTGCTCTGCACCTCCCAATTCGGTGAAATATTTTATCTGTTGACATCTTCTTTCCTATTCAGTTTGCCCCTATAAGTTTGTAGCTTTTTCATGCCTTTATCTTTATTTAGCAGGGTTCTGAGAGGGACAAGAGGGAGAGTGATCCCATTGCCTGCAGGGTTTATAACAGCAAGGGAGACCCACACTTAGTTGCTATAGTTGTCTTTTTGCATTAAAATGACAGTCCTAGGCTTTTCCCTGAAGCACTTAAGCCTACGCTAGACGTGCCTTCCAACACATCTATACTGTGTCCTGGGAGCAACCTTCTCCCATTTGTATTAAATTTTAAACTTGCTTTTTTTCTAAAAACAATGCAGAATTGCAGATGTATTCATGGTTAGGAGTGGAAAATCAGATTATGAACAGTGGGGCTTTATGTAACTTGGTCTCATATAGACTAGTGATGTGGGTGTGTGTGTTCAGTCTTGTTTGACTCTTTGCAGCCCCCTGGACTGTAGCCCTCCAGGCTCCTCTGTCCATGGAATTTTCCAGGCAAGAATACTGGAACAGGTTCTACACCAGGGGATCTTCCTGACCCAGGAATCGAACCACATCTCTTGTGTCTCCTGCATTGGCAAGCGGATTCTTTACCAAGAGTGACAGCTGGGAAGCCCATATGCTGGTAATGGAGAAAGCAAAAACTTTTGGAGTCATAAGCATCTAGTCGTCCATCTCAGTTTTGCCATTATTACTGTGTGACTTAAGGAAATTTGCTCACCCTTTCTGAACCTCAGTTTCCTTATCTACATGGTATTAATAACACCTAACACCTAGCAAAGATCTATTGAGAATTTAAGGAAATGATGGTAGAAAGTGAGCTTGTGATGGCGCTTAATAAATTGTAGCTGTTTTTACTCTGACTAAAGTCTTGCCCAGACTTCCAATAAATAGAAGTTTCTAGAGCTACTGACAAATATTCCTTCTTAGTCCCAAACAACAGGACACCAGCAGACAGTGCCTATTTAAAGAAAAGCCTCATTTAAATACTTGAGAAAAGCTATCTCCTATCTTCCCCATAAATCTTCTTCTTTGCTTCTCATAATACAGAAATGAGTTCTGGGCCCGGAGACAGCAGTATCAGGGCAATATTTTATGGTGTTATTGCACTTTGGATCCAAACATGCCCCAAGGATTTTATAAGCAAAAATGAAATTTCTTCCCATCCCTGTGGCATAAGCATTTCATTACTAAATTTATAGACAGATAAACAGTGACTCACAAAAATGAAAACTTTCTCCCCAACGTTGGCTATGACTAATGGACTTTGGCAGAAAATAGCTGTCCATGTACCTCCAAGCATTTCAAATTCAATTTCTGCAATCTGAATCTCCTACCTGGTACCCCAAGGGATTGTGTGGAAGGTGAGACTAAAGAGGAGTCTTCTCACTGAGATGCCAGATGCTAGGCTGGGACTGGAGTCTGGGGAAGGAAAGACAGGGGCTGGAGGGAGTGTCACCGAAATGTGAAGTTGCAAAGACTGTTGTTTACTGGAGTACAAAGGTATAAGTGTAAATGGGGAAGGGTATATCTTGTAGAAAGAGATGACGTCTGGAGACTTGATTCTTCTGATTCCTAGCTGTGATCTGGTCATGCCATTCAATTTAACAAGTGTTAATTGTCTACTTGGGCTTCCTAGGTGGCTCAGTGGTAGAGAATTGACCTGCCAATGCAGGAGACACGTGTTTGATCCCTGGGTGAGGAAGATCCCTGGAGAAGGTAATGATAATACACTCCAGTATTCTTTCCTGGGAAATCCCATGGACAGAGGAGCTGCGGGCGTTAGTCCATGGAGTGGTAGAGAGTTGGATATGACTTAGTGGCTAAACAACAGCAACAGTTGCCTACTTACCGTGTACCAGTTACACTCAAAGCCAGCACTGTATTGATTTTTTTCCTCTCTACCCAGAAAAGAAATCCCAGTTCTTTGAACATTTCTTGATAGTTTTATTATGTAAGTAGATAAAATTCTTTGAGATGAGTTAGTCTCTGCTAATGAAAAATTTGATTGAATTCAGTAAATATCGATTAATCATTATATGTGTGAAGTTTCACTGGGCAGGATCAGTGAGAGTTTCAGAGATGAATAAAGACCCAATTCATGCTCTCCTCTCCCCTTCCCCAAAGCCCACACTCCAAGCGAGAAGGTAGACATCAACAGAATGAGCTTGAATAGAAGCTGTGTGATGATGCGTGCTCTCCAAGAGATTTATAAGACTTGAGAGTAGAGAGATGAAGAAGAGCTTTGGAAGGACCAGGGAACGTCTCACAACCGAGCAATAAAGGAACAGATAGAATTTTGATGAAAGGAAGAGAGAAGAAGAGATGTTCTAAGTGGAGGGATTAGCCTAAGGAAAAGGCATAGAGGCATGACAGGATATGGGCATTTGGGGAAATAATGCATGAAATATAAAGTGTCTGGCAGAAGAATGACAAGAGATGACTGAAGAGGCCCACTTATTCT
Organism: Bubalus bubalis; assembly: GCF_019923935.1. Taxonomy (NCBI): domain Eukaryota; kingdom Metazoa; phylum Chordata; class Mammalia; order Artiodactyla; family Bovidae; genus Bubalus; species Bubalus bubalis. The sequence goes on from NC_059168.1 coordinate 82,847,526, forward strand.
TTGAATGTTTTACTATTCCCACCTGCAAAAAGAGGGAAAATAAAAACATTTACATCAAGATTTCTTCACATTTTACAGCTTCATGATTTTGATAACTAGAAGTAGGTCAGCTTAAAAACTGTCTATTGAAGAATTGGAGCAAAGCCAATCAGAAACCCTGAGAGAAGACCATCACTTAATTAGACATAGAAGAATCTCTGACTGAGGGAAACCTTACTCTATTTTCTTAGTTTATTTAAAAAATCAAAGGGAAGGACACTAATTGTCCCAGCTTGTATCAGGTGTCACTGTTTCTCTAGACCAAGGATTGTTAGCATGGAATATGGGATTTCTAAGAAGAAAGTTGCTTTAATTTGAACCCTTGTTTATGCTGTTTATGATTCTCTGGTGGCTCAGATGGTAAAGAGTCTGCCTGCAATGAAGGAGACCCAGGTTCGATCCCTGGGTTGAAAAGACCCCCTGGAGAAGGAAATGGCAACCCGCTCCAGTGTTCTTGCCTGGAGAATCCCATGGACAGAGGAGCCTGGTGGGCTACAGTCCATGGGGTCATAAAGGGTCGGACACGACTGAGTGACTTCACTTTCACTTTTCGTTTTATGGTGTGGACAAAAAGCCAACCCTGGAGAAAAGGGTGGGAAAGTGGGATGCTTTTCAGGTTAGAAAAATGTATATTATGTATCAATATTATGGTAACTTGCCCTAAATTTCATGGCTAGAATTTGAATGCCAAGTCTTGTTATAGTTCCACTGGATCCTTCTGCTTCTTAAATGAGATAATGTAAAATGTAAAATTAGATAATATAAAATGTAAAACCATTAGTTTTATAGTAGTTTACAGTAGGAGGGCTAGTCCAGTGTCAGTTACTCCGTCGTTGTCAGAAGGGATATTTCTTCATAAACTTCATAGATCACACATACATTTAGGTGGCTGTCAAGTAGAGACCTGGAACTGGAAAATCAGACAGTCAGACTATGTTAAATGTAAAATTTAGGAATTTATAAAACATTTCAGATACTAGAGGTAGAATAATACTATTTCTGAAGTATGGACTTTCTGAAATCTCAATTGAATGCCTGGAATTTTCAACAAGCTTTATCCACTCTGATCAACATGGGCTCTGATATCTCTCAGAACTATTCTTGAGGAATGCTACCCTTTTACAAGTACAGCTTAGTATTCAGCCAAAGATTTAAAGTTAGTTGTTCAGTCACGTCCACCTCTTTGTGACCCCATGTACTGTATCCCACTGGATTCCTCTGTCCAGGGAATTCTCCAGGCAAGAATACCGGAGTGGGTTGCCATTTCCTTCTCCAAGGGACCTTCCCAACCCAGGGACTGAACCTGGGTCTCCTGCATTGCAGACAGATTGCTTACTGTCTGAGCCACCAGGGAAGCCCCAAAACTTAAGGGGGCCCCAAACGCAGGTTTAAAGTACTTTTTCTCTATGCAACTCCCTCCTCTATGCTACCCTCACCTGCAAATTCTGGTCAACCCATTCATCCCCAAATCTGATTTCTGCCTCCTCAGCTCAGGCAGACTGTATTCTGAGAAGTGTTTCCAGGCAGAAAACCAAGGCAATCAGGAGGCTCAGTCTGTGCTTTGATCATCAGTTATTGCTTCTTAGCTCCAAATCTGCTCCCTTGATGCTGGGGCCCTCACTGTACAACCCCTTTATTTCCTTCTCTCAAGGATCACAGTCGAGTGCTATCTGTTGTTTCATGTCTAAAAAGGGTCACTTAATATATTTTCCCCAGTTTTATAGCTGTTTACAGTAGGAGGGCTAGTCCAGTGTCAGTTACTCCGTCATTGTCAGAAGGGATGTTTTTTCATAAACTTCATAGATCAGACATACATTTAGGTGGCTGCCAAGTAGAAGCCTGGAATTGAAAAATCAGACTCTCCTGGACCATTTTTGTTTCTTTCAGTTATGATGAAACAGTGGCTGACCCAGAGATATGCAGGCAGTCTCTCTCTGGAAGTTAAAAGTTGATTCATCTCATAATACCAATTATCCATGTACCTTAGACTTAGGCTTTAAGCTGGAGATAATTGGTGGGGCTAGCCTAAGGCATTCTGAGATGGTGTAGTACCAGCAAGGGGTGTATTGATATAGGATCCTTCATTATTGCCTCCCTTTATTAGTCACATGCATAAATGATGTCATACTCACAGAATGTAAATAGAATGGCAAAAGCACTCATAGCCACACTATATAAAGAAAGTTTTAAGGGACTAAATATGTGACATGAGAAGCATTTTTAATTTTGCAGGGCTGTCACATGGAAGAGAAATTGAATTTGTTCTAGGTGAGTCAGGTGTTGGGAGCAGGATCAATGGGTGTTATAGGAAGAAATAATTTGCTGAATTGAAAAAAGAACTTTCTATCAACCAGGGTTCTCCAAAGATAGAAGAAGCTGTCACTGGAGAGAGTGACTTTATGTCAGTGGAAGTGTATTAGTTTTCTTCTGCAGCCAAATGTTCACAAATTGCCACAACTTTAACAGCTCAAAACAATATCCAGTTTTATCTCAGTTATGTTGGTGAAAATTCCAGGTAGGCTTAGAAGGATACTCTGCTTAGTGTCTCACAAACCTGGGAATCAAGATGTTGGCTAGCCTGGGAGATAATCTGCTTTAGGTTCATCCACATTGTTGACAAAATTTAGTTCTTTGAGGATGTAGGACTGAAGTCCTCATTCCTGACTGACTCTTAGCTAGGGGTCATTTTTAGCTTCTAGAAGCCACCTGGATGCCTTGGCATTTTGTCCACTGCACTTTCAAAGCCAACAGTGGAGTAGTGAGCCCTTCTTGTGCTTCAGATCCCCCTGACTCCTCCTTTTGCTACCAGTTGAGAAAGCTTTTAAGGGCTCATGTGATTAGATTCAGTCCATTCAGACAACTTCTCCTTTTTAAGGTTAACCGTGTCTTATGACACCATCAAGGGAACAGTATTTTCTTACATTTACAGGGTTCAGGGACTAAGGGCTAAGGAATACGGGAGGCTATTTTTAGAATTCTGCCTACCATAGGAGATATCCCCACAGAGAATGGATGACTACTTAACAGGGATGTCATTCAAGCTACTCAAACATAGAATGTGTCCTTTTCAGTCCTGAGATTTTATGAGTATTTTATTTAAATAGGATGCATAATAAAACACTTACTAAAACAGGGACTGAAATAGAGGGCATGTTTGCCCAGAATATGTGTGCATGTTAAGTCGCTAAGTTGTGTCCCACTCTTGCGATGCTGTGTACCGCAGTCTGCCGGGCTTCTTTGTCCATGGGATTTTTCCAGGCAAGAATACTAGAGCTGGTTGCCATTTCCTACTCCAGGAGGCCTTCCCAACTCAAACTTGGGTCTCCTACATTGACAGGCAGATCCTCTATCACTTGCATCAGCTGGGTGACCCAGAGTAGAAAATTTCGTTGCTCTTCTAATATTGAGTAATAAACTTGCACTGTGTCAAGTATTCGTGGTTACAATGCTAAGCCCACAATATTTCTCTTGTTTCCCACCAATAGAGTCATTCCCTCTGGCCACACCCCATAATTGCTCCTTCTACCCGACACCAGAGTAGTCTGCCACAAACCTCTTCTACCTTTCTATGCATCTAAGATGCTTATAGACACTAAAACTTACATTCACTCATTGATATTTTTTGAAATCCTATGTGACAAATTCCTTCCTAAATAATTCAAGGGTTTCAGAGACATGAAGACATGACATCTGTTCCTAAGGAGTAAACCATGTATTAGGGGAAACAAGTTGTGCACAAATAACTGTTATTTAAGACCAAATGTGATATTTTTGTAAATCATTTGTGGGCTAGTGTGGATAAAATGATGTGGAAATTTGAAAAAGGGAGGAATCATCCTTTTGTCCTGGGGGAATCTTGAGAAATATTCTAGGGGAGAGTTGGCTTTTGATCTGGGTCTTGAAAGATAGAAAGGGCTTGGGCATGTAGAAAGGGGGAACTGACATTTCCGACAGAGGGAGCTGTGGGGGCAAAGCTGGAGAAATGGGCTGGAGTCATTTTGTAAGGTCTTGATATGGAGTTTAATTTGATTCAATAGACCATAAAGAACATTCTGCTAAAGGCATATAACAATGCACCTGCCTCCTCCCAAAAAACTTAACAGAAACAAAGCAATTCAGATATTCACAAAGAACTCATGCCCAGGATTATAATGGCACTAAGTAAACTTTAACAAGAAGCAATAAACTAAAAATATTCCTGGGGAAGAAAGAACACCTCGCTTTATCTCATTTGTTCATTTTCCTTTGCCTTTGATTCTCATTGTTCCTATTTTGTAGTTTGAAGCTTCTTTCTGTGTTTGTCAATGAAGTCTGTGCAATGCTTTGAAAGCCCTGGATCCACTTTAAATTCTACTTTTTTTCTCCTCAGTTGCTTTAACCTACGTCTGTCAAAAGCATATTTTGGTTCAGATGAATGTGCATATTCAAAGCCATTTAAAAAATTCCTTTTTAAAATAAAATCAAATCAATTTTACTTCTTGAAGTATTCCCAGGTTGTCTTTACTTTGATTGTAGAGGCTTGTTTTATACACCATAATTCAAAAGCAGGTGCACAGATTTCAGGTCTCTTTGATACAGCAGGGCTTATAACTTTTGAGGACTAGGTGTCTAGCATTAGGTGGCCATTTCATGACCCCTAGAAAGGTTCCAGCTCATCCTTCATTTTCACATGTAGACTCCAGGGCTATTGACGCTTCTCAAGTTCTCATGTCTGGGCTTGAGGTGCATGACAGTTAAAACCTTTATAGGGCTTTCCAGGTAGTGTTAGTGGTAAACAACCTGTCTGCAATGCAGGAGATATAAGAGATGAGGGTTTGATCCCTGTGTCGGGAAGATCCCCTGGAGCAGGGCATGGTAACTCACTCCAGTATTCTTGCCTGGAGAATCCCATGGACAGAGGAGTCTGATGGGCTATGGTTCATAGGGTCACAAAGTCAGACATTACTGAAATTATTTAGCACGCACACCTATTGGCATTCAGTTCAGTTCAGTTCAGTTGCTCAGTCATGTCCGACTCTTTGCGACCCCATGAATTGCAGCACGCCAAGCCTCCCTGTCCATGACCAACTCCCAGGGTTTACTCAAACTCATGTCTGTCGAGTCGGTGATGCCATCTAGCCATCTCATTCTCTGTCATCCCCTTCTCCTTCTGCCCCCAATCCCTCCCAGGATCAGGGTCTTTTCCAATGAGTCAACTCTTCACATAAGGTGGCCAAAGTATTGGAGTTTCAGCTTCAGCATCAGTCCTTCCAATGAACACCCAGGACTGATCTCCTTCAGAACAGACTGGTTGGATCTCCTTGCAGCCATTGACAACTCAGAGTAACGAGAATACCAATAGGGGAGGGCGTTAAGAAAGAGTGTCATGAGATACCAGAAGGGTGGTGAGCTCCATCAAAGGATGTGGGGAGAGGCACCATCACAGGGAGAGTCTCTTTCCTCGTTGCACATTTGATGGTTGTAGCCAAGTGTTATTTACAATCATTTGACCAACATCACTTCTAATCTCAAAAACACTTGGTCACTCAGCATATGCCAGTTCTGGAGCCAGCCAAGGTCTTGGAAGACAGTGTGGCCTTCTATGTGGGCCACTGATCACGTTGGGTTACTAGACATATCTCCTCTCAGACATCCAGCCTCCACTTCCTGTCTCCCTCTTCTTTAAGGGGTCTTTCCAGATGGTTTGAGAGGCAATCCATTCTTAAGAATTATAGAGACCTGGATTTATATCTGGTTCCACAGCTCACTAGCTATGTGAGGAACTAAGTTAGGAAACCATCTAACTTATTTTTTTGTTTTAATTGAAATATAGTTGATTTAAAGTATTATGTTAGTTTCTGGTGTTCAGTGAAATGATTCAGATACACACACACACACATACATATATATGTTTTATATATATATATATTTTTAAAAATATATATAAGTATATATATATTTTTTTTCATATTCTTTTCCATTGTGGTTTATAACAGGATATTGAATATAGTTCCCTGAGCTACACAGTAGAACTTTGTTTATTCATTCTATCCATAATAGTATAATCTCTAAAATGACAGAATGATCTCAGTTTCCAAGGCAAACCATTCAACAACACGGTAATCCATATTCACAAGTGGTGGTAGTGGTAAAGAACCTGCCTATCAATGCAGGAGATGTAAGAGATGCTGGTTCGGTCCCTGGGTCAGGAAGATCCCCTGGTGTAGGAACCCTATTCTTGACTGGACAATTCCATGGACAGAGGAGCCAGGAAGGCTACAGTTCATGGGGCCACAAAGAGTCGGACACAACTGAGTATACACCCATACCACACATGTCCTAACCACTGATGCCAAAGATGCTGAAGCTGACCAGTTCCTACAAGACTTTCTAGAACTAATGTCAAAAACAATGTCCTTTTCATCATAGGGGACTGGAATGCAAAAGTAGGAAGTCAAGAGATACCCGGAGTAACAGGCAAGTTTGGCCTTGGAGTACAACATAAAGCATGAAAAAGGCTAACAGAATTTTGTCACGAGAACACATTGGTCATAGCAAACACCCTTTTCCAACAAAACAAGAGATGGCTCTATACATGGACATCACCAAATGGTCAATAATAAAATCAGATTGATTATATTCTTTGCAGCCAAAGATGGAGAAGCTCTATACAGTCAGCAAAAAACAAACAAACAAAAAAACCTGGAGCTGACTGTGGCTCTTATCATCAGCTCCTTATCACAAAATTCAGGCTTAAATTGAAGAAAGTAGAGAAACCACTAGGCCATTCAGGTGTGACCTAAATCAAATCCCTATGATTATACAGTGGATGTTCGAATAGGTTCAAGGGATTAGACCTGGTAGACAGAGTGTCTGAAGAACTATGGACAGAGCTTCATAACACTTTACAGGAGGCAGTGACCAAAACCATTCCAAAGACAAAGAAATGCAAGAGGGCAAAGTGGTTGTCTGAGGAGGCTTTACAAATAGTTGAAGAAAAAAGAGAAGTGAAAAACAAGTGAGAAAGGGTAAGATATACCCAACTAAATGCAGAATTTCAGAGAATAGCAAGGAGGACAGGAAAGCCTTCTTATGTGAAGAATGCAAAGAAGTAGAGGATGGGAAAGACTAGAGATCTCTTCAAGAAGTTTGGAGATATCAATGGGCACGATAAAGGATAGAAACACTAAGGACCTGACAAAAGTAGAAGAGATTAAAAAGAGGTGGCAAGAATGCACAAAAGACCTACAGAAAAGAGGTCTTAATGACCCAGATATCCATCATGATGTGATCACTCACCTAGAGTCTAACATCCTGGAGTGCAAAGTCAAGTGGGCCTTAGGAAGCATTACCATGAACAAAGCTAGTGGAGGTGATGGAATTCCAGCTGAGCTATTTAAAATCCTAAAAGAGGATGCTGTTAAAGTGCTACACTCAATATACCAGCAAATTTGAAATACTCAGCAGTGGCCACAGGACTGGAAAAGGGCAATTTTTATTCCAATCCCAAAGAAGGCCAGTGCCAAAGAATGTTCACTATACTGGACAATTGTGCTCACTTTGCATTCTAGCAAGGTCATGTTCAAAATCCTTCAAGCTGGGCTTCAGCAATATGTGAACTGAGAACTTCCAGATGTACAGGCAGGATTTAGAAAAGGCAGAGGAACCAGAGATCAAATTGCCAACATTCTCTGGATTATAGAGAAAGCAAGGGAACTCCAGAAAGGCATCTACTTCTGCTTCATGGACTACGCCTTTGACTGTGAGGATCACAACAAACTGTGGAAGATTCTTAAAGAGATGGGAATACCAGACCATCTGACCTGCCTCTTGAGAAATCTGTATGCTGGTCAAGAAGCAGCAGAACCTTACATGGAAAAATGGACTGGTTCAAAATTAGGAGAGGAGTACATCAGGCTGTATGTTGTCACCCTGTTTATTTAACTTATATGCAGAGTACATAATGTGAAATGCCAGGCTGGATGAATCACAAGCTGAAATCAAGATTGCCAGGAGAAATAACAGCAACCTCAGATATGCATATGATACCACTCTAATGGGAGAAAGTGAAAAGTAACTAAAGAGCCCTTTGATGAGGGTGAAAGAGGAGAGTGAAAAGCTGGCTTAAAACTCAGAATTCAAAAACTAAGATCATGGCATCCGGTCCCAAAACTTCAGGCAAATAGAAGAGGAAAAAGTAGAAGCAGTGACAAATTTTATTTTCTTGGGCTCCAAAAATCACTGCAGATGGCGACTGCAGCCATGAAATTAAAAGACGCTTGCTCCTTGGTAGAAAAGCTATGACAAAGCTAGACAACATATTAAAAAGCAGAGGCATCACTTTGCTGACAAATGTCCATATAGTCAAAACTATTGTTTTTCCAATGGTCATGTATGGATGTGAGAGCTGGACCATAAAGAAGGCTGAGAGCCAAAGAATTGATGCTTTTGAACTGTGGTGCTGGAGAAGACTCTTGAGAATCCTTTGAATAGCAAGAAAATCAAGCCCATGAATCCTAAAGGAAATCAACTGTGAATATTCATTAGAAGGACTGATACTGAAGCTGAAACTCCGATACTTTCGCCATTTCATGTGAAGAGCCGACTCATTGGAAAGACCCTGATGCTAGAAAAGATAGAAGGCAAAAGGAGAATGGGGCACCAGAGGATGAGATGGTTAGATAGCATCACTGACTCAAAGCACATGAATTTAAGCAGACTTGGGGAGAAAGTGAAGGTTAGTTTGCTGCAGTCCATGGGGTTGCGAAGAGTTGGACAAGACTTAGTGACTGAAAACAACAATACATAATAGCCTGCATCAGCTAATGCCAATCTCTCAGTCCAGTCCTCCTCTGCCCCTGCTATCCCATGGCAAACACAAATCTGTTCTTTATGTCTGCCATCTAAGTTCTTTTAGCCTATAAGTGTACATTAGATATCCCGTGTTTAAATAGTCCATATTATTACATGGATATAATATACATACATATACATATATAAGATCTGTATTAGATCTATATCAGATCTAATATATAAGATACATATTATATATATACACATGTATGCAGAATACATCATAAGAAAAGCTGGACTGGAAGAAACACAAGCTGGAATCAAGATTGCCGGGAGAAATATCAATAACCTCAGATATGCAGATGACACCACCCTTATGGCAGAAAGTGAAGAGGAACTCAAAAGCCTCTTGATGAAAGTGAAAGTGAAGAGTGAAAAAGTTGGCTTAAAGCTCAACATTCAGAAAACGAAGATCATGGCATCCGGTCCCACCACTTCATGGGAAATAGATGGGGAAACAGTGGAAACAGTGGAAACAGTGTCAGAATTCATTTTTCTGGGCTCCCAAATCACTACAGATGGTGACTGCAGCCATGAAATTAAAGACGCTTACTCCTTGGAAGGAACGTTATGACCAACCTAGATAGCATATCCCAAAGCAGAGACATTACTTTGCCAACAAAGGTTCGTCTAGTCAAGGCTATGGTTTTTCCTGTGGTCATGTATGGATGTGAGAGTTGGACTGGGAAGAAGGCTGAGTGCCGAATAATTGATGCTTTTGAAGTGTGGTGTTGGAGAAGACTCTTGAGAGTCCCTTGGACTGCAAGGAGATCCAACCAGTCCATTCTGAAGGAGATCAGCCCTGGGATTTCTTTGGAAGGAATGATGCTAAAGCTGAAACTCCAGTGCTCTGGCCACCTCATGCGAAGAGTTGACTCATTGGAAAAGACTCTGATGCTGGGAGGGATTGGGGGCAGGACGAGAAGGGGACGACAGAGGATGAGATGGCTGGATGGCATCACTGACTCGATGGACGTGAGTCTGGGTGAACTCTGGGAGTTGGTGATGGACAGGGAGGCCTGGCGTGCTGCGATTCATGAGGTTGCAAAGAGTCTGACACGACTGAGCGACTTATCTGATCTGATCTGATATAATATATATGTATATACATATATATATAAGATATATATTCAATACATATATATATAAGATATGTAATAGGTATAATAGATATCCACTCCTGTTTGGATTAATTTCATTAGAATGATAACTGAATTTTAATTTTAGAAAACTTTGCTTTTCATCTACCTTTTTTAGCATTTGACAAGTATTGATTGATGTACAGATCTCTGTGTTAAGCATTGTGAGAACTGTAGAGTTGAAATAGAACTGTTTCTATGCTTCTTTAAATATTCCATCACATGCATCATTATGAGCACTGATGATTGACGTGTCTGGGTGATGGAGATGCAAGAGCCATAGGGATGGACACCGAGCTTGTCACAGTGAGGTGTTCTTCAGTGCAGTCTTGTTATTTGAGGATTTAGTATTCATGACTCATGACACACATAAATCCCATGACCTGCGTGTAGTCATTTATAGTCTAGCTCAGCACAAATATGAATTTCATGAATCCATGGAGTGGTAAGTAGACTTGACTGGCTTGTCAGCACCCACATCTCAGTGTTGTGTTGCTGTTTCCTACTCATTATTGGTAAGCAGTGAAGTTTGTGATGGTGTGAAATATTCTTTGTGGCATATGCCAGAAAGAAGGCCAATGGGTTGCTGGTGGAGGTGGAAACAAAGAGAAAATGAAGGGACTTTAGGAAGTGATGCCTCTTTGGCAGTTTCAGATCAATGCTGCTGCTGCAGCTGCTAAGTCGCTTCAGTCGTGTCCGACTCTGTGCAACCCCATAGACAGCCTCCTATAAGGCTTCTCTGTCCCTGGGATTCTCCAGGCAAGAACACTGGAGTGGGTTGCCATTTCCTTCTCCAACACATGAAAGTGAAAAGTGAAAGTGAAGTCGCTCAGTCGTGTCTGACTCTTAGTGACCCCATGGACTGCAGCTTACCAGGCTCCTCCATCCATGGGAGTTTCCAGGCAAGAGTACTGGAATGGGGTGCCATTGCCTTCTCCATTCAGATCAATAACGTAATCCAAATAATGAATTTGGTGATAATTTTAATTTATTAAATTTCAATAAGTTTCAACTGATTACTGAGCTGAACCAAATTCTATGCAGAATTAAGAAAACAACTCAAGACATCAGTTCAGCAAGGGCTAAAATTTGTAGTCATGAGAGAAGCAAATATAATTTAAACCCACATTTTAGGCAATAAAGAGAAAATAGGAAAGGACTAGTTGATCTTCCAGGCTTTCCTGGTGGCTCAGATGCTAAAGAATCTGCCTCCTGTCCTGGGCAGGACCCAAGGGGGTCCTGCCTTCCTGACCTTGGGGGTCAGGAAGATCCCCTGGAGAAGGAGATGGCAACCCACTCCAGTACTCTTGCTTGGAGAATTTTATGGACAGAGGAGCCTGGTGAGCTACAGTTGATGGGGTCGAAAGAGTTGGACAAGACTTAGTGCCTAACTAGAGACTAGAGAGTTGATCTTCTGCTGTGATTCTTCCTAGAGATTCACTGTTTCTTGGAATTTTGTACCATTACTGTTACCACTCTGGTGGCTTCCAGAAGGCTTTGCTCTTCCTTAAATAATGATATTGAAGAGGGGACAAAGATCCTTGCTTTAATGCCCCGTGGCAGTTAGTGAGAAGCTGGATGAGGTTTTACTATGGGCTTGATGGTAACAAACTGGAAATGAATGGTACCTGACTCTATATTTAGTCTCACAAGACATGGTGACTTGTCTTCAAGTTTGAAGCCTCCTAGTAGAGGTCTTCTTATCTGGCTCCCAGGCCACCTTCATCTGGCCAACCTCATCTTCCTGCATCTACTTGGAATGCTCCCAAGAGTGTTAGATTCCTTGAATCCAGGCCCAGGAGACTAAGTCAGGAACACCTTTTCCCTTGAGAGGAGAGCCTTACATCTGCCTCTAGGAGTAAGGCTTTATCACTGGAACAAATTTCAGTACAGTGTTACAATATTACAAAAAAAAATAGATTTTTAAAATAGTAGCAGACTTATTTTGGAGAAGGCAATGGCACCCCACTCCAGTACTCTTGCCTGGAAAACCCCATGGACAGAGGAGCCTGGTAGGCTGCAGTCCATGAGGTCGCTAAGAGTCGGACACGACTGAGCGACTTCACTTTGACTTTTCACTTTCATGTGTTGGAGAAGGAAATGGCAACCCACTCCAGTGTTCTTGCCTGGAGAATTCCAGGGACAGAGGAGCCTGGTAGGAGGCTGTCTATGGGGTCACACAGAGTCGGACACTACTGAAGCGACTTAGCAGCAGCAGCAGCAGACTTATTTTAGTATTTTTATTATGCCCCAGTGCCACTTATCACCTGCTTCTTGGAGCTGCCGTTTCATACTGTGTCAAGCCCATCAATGTGGCCCTTCTTTCATGGTTTCTTTTAAAGATTAGATGTTCAGGAAAATCTTAATGATCAACTTAGAGTTTTAATGGATAAGACAGAGGAGTGAGTTGAAATCATAATTCCCCAGTAAAATGTAAAATGATTTCACTACACATTTCTGTTTCTCAGAGACCTTTCTTGGACAGACTATTCTATGGGCATGAGAAGAATAGCGGGTGGGATATCCTTTGCCCCTTTTCAGCCAGGTTCAGCTGCCTGATTCGTCTCTTCATAATCTCTTCATTATAAAACATTTAGTATAGCACACCCAAACTGATCAAAGGAATCTGCAAGCTGATGAGGGCTCCACCATTCATAGAAGGCTGTGAGCAGTCAAAATACAGAATTTAGTGGGAGGATTTTGTTATGTGACAATGATCTGCACTCCAGTTTATGGGAAGCTATGTCTCAGGCACTGTGTTTAATGCTTTTCTTGAAGATGTTTTTCATTTCATTGCTCACAAACATGTTAGATGCTTTTATTATTCCATTAATGTTAATGAAGACAGACTATTTAACTTCCCTCGGTGGAATGTAGGTGAAAATTCCAGGAGTCCAGATGTGAAGCCTGGGTTCTTAAACACTATGGTGTAGAGACTTTCATAAACAAATGAGTTTCATACCATATATTGGAATCATTACAGATCAAAATAAGTCATTAATTTTTTTTCTCTATTTTATATTCATTTTCAAGCAAAAATATATCCATTAGGGCAGTGTTTCCTAAACTTCCTTCAATGATAAGGCTTACATTGGATACATATAAAATTGGAGTTGACCAAATTTCTCCCAACACACTCTACTACTCTTGCCTGTAGAATTCCATGGACAGAGGAGCTGGGCAGGCTACAATCCATGGGATCGCAGAGTCAGACATGACTGTGTGACCAACTTTCAGTTTTTTTTTTTTCACTTTTTCAAATTTCTCCCACGGAGAAGATGATTGAATAGGAGCATGGGTTAATGATGCTTAAAAAATTTATTTTAGGGAGTCACTCAGATGATTCTTGTCTTTGGGCAAGTTTCAGAAATTCTACCGATGAATGTCCCTGGTTCTTATTATATTTGGAGCCCTTCTCTATAGTCCTAGAGGCTAGGAGTCTAAAGTCAAGGTGTCCAAGAGCCAGGCTCTCTCTGAAGCCTCTAGAGAGTGTGTTTTTTGCCTCCTCCTAGACTTCTGCTTGCTGCAATCCCAGGCATTCTTTGGCTTATTGATACATCTCTTCAGTCTTTGCCTCCATTGTCTTATGATGTTCTGCTTGTGTATCTTCTGTCACTATGTCCAAATTTCCATTTTCTTATAGGGAATCACTCATTGGAATAAGGCCACCTGAATCCATCATGAGGGACTTCCCTGGTGGCTCAGTGGTAAAGAATCCACCTGCCAATGCAGGAGATGCAGGTTCAATCCCTGGGCTGGGAAGATCTCCTGGAGAAGCAAATAGCAACCCATTCCAGTATTCTTGCCTGAGAAATTCCATGGACAGAGGAGCCTGGTTGGCTACAGTCATGTGGTCCCCAAAGAGTCAGACACAATTTATCAAATAAAAAAAAGAGAAAAATCCATCATGAACTCATTTTAACTTGGTTCCATCTGCAGAGCTTATTTCTAAATAAGGTCACTTTCACTGGTACTGGGGGTCAGAACCCAAACATATCTTGTCAGAGGGTATATAGTCCTACTCACAGCAGTCATGATGCATTATTAAAAAATATTACTGGGATCAATTTGATAATTTTTTTTTTGAATTTTGCATTTATATTCATGAGACATATTGTTCACAGTTTTGTTTTTTTTTTTCTTAAAAAACTGCTATTTTGTTTTGTTTTGCTATCCAGGCAATGCTAGACTCAGAATGAGTTGCAAAGTATTTCTCCCTCTTCTAATTGCTGCAATACATTGTGTAGAATTGGTAATATTTCTTCTTTATATGTTTGACAGAATGCTCCAGTTAAGTCATTTGGCCATGAAGTTTTCTTCTTGAAAAGGTTTTTAACTACAAATTCACTTATTTTATAGATATTAAGTCATTTAATTTATGTATTTCTTCTTGAGTAGATGTTGGTTGTGTCTTTCAAGGACTTTATCCATTTCATCTTAATCATTAAATGTATTGACATAAAAAAATTTTAACATTTTCTTATCATCCTTTTAATATCTATGGAATTTATAGTAATTTTTGATGTTGTAATTTATATTTTTTAAAATTGACTAGGCTGGGTAAGAGTATCAATTTTATTAGTCTTCCTAAAGGACTCAATTTTGATTACATTGATTGGCTCTATTGCTTTTCCATTTTCAATTTCATTGCTTCCATTCTGATTGCTATTCTTTCATTTCCTCTGCCTTTTTGTGTTTAATTTGCTTATTTTCTAGTTTTATAAGATGGAAGCTGAGGTCATTGATTTGAGATATTATTCTTTTCTGATACATATATTTAGTGCTATAAAATTCCCCCTAAATACTGCTTTATCAGCATTCCATACAAACATACCATACATTTTGTGTTTCTATTTTTATTACATTCAAAATACTTTCTAATTTTCCTTTTGATTTATTCTTTGATGCCCAGGGTATTTAGAAGTATGTTGTTTCATTTCCAAATATTTGGTGATTTTTAAAGAGACCTTTCAGTTTTTTATTTCTAATTTCATTCCATTTGTTATAATGAAATCCTTTGTATGACTTGCATCTTTTAAACTTTATTGAAATTGTTTTATCACTCACAATGTGGTCTGTCTTGGTCAATGTTTCATGTGCACTTGAAAAGTATGTGTATCACATTATTGGGTAGCGTGTTCCACAAATGTTAATTCAGTTTCAGTTCAGTCGCTCAGTCGTGTCCAACTCTTTGCCACTTCACGAACTGCAGCATGCCAGGCCTCCCTGTCCGTCACCAACTGCCGGAGTCCACCCAAACCCATGTCCATTGAGTTGGTGAAATGTTAATTAGGTCAGCTATTTGGAATTATTTTCATGTCATCTATATTTTTCCTGATTTTTTTATTTTTTAAACAAATTATTAACATAGAGTATGAAAACATTCAACTATAAGTGTATATTTGTCTATTTGTCCTTATAGTTTTATCAGTTTTTCCTTTATGTATTTTGAATCTCTGTTATCAAGTACATAACATTTACAATTGTTGAGGGATCAAGCCTGGTCCCTGGTCCTGAAGTTAAATCTTCTCCTTCAGAGATCACGAATCTGATATCGTTCACTGTAAATATCATCTTGGAAGCTCGTCTGGAATCTTCAGGACAAGGGATGAAGATATAATTATTCTTCTGCATAGCAAGGGCTTCCCTGGTGGCCCAGTGGTTAAAGAGTCTGTCTGCAGTGCAAGATAGCTGTGTTTGATCCCTGGCTTGGGAATATCCCGTGGAGAAGAAAATGGCAACCCACTCCAGTATATCTGCCTGGAGAACTCCATGGACAGAGGAGCCTGGTGGTCTGCAGTCCATGGGGTCACAAAGAGTCAGACACAACTGAGTGACTAACACTTACTTGATGAATTGATCCTCATTTTCCTGTTTTTCCTGCTTCTCTGTCCTTACAGTTTCTTCTGTAATATCTGGTCTGCCGTTAAGCCCATCAATGGATTTTTGAAATCTCAGATGTAGTTTTCATTTCTGGAAGTTTGATTTGAATATTATTAATATTATCCCTGTTTATATTTAAGTTTTTGGATGTACAAAATACAGTGATAATAATTATTCTGATGGCCTTGTCTGATAATTCTAACATGTCATTTATAGCTGGTTTCAATTCATTGATCCATTTTATATTACAGATCCTATTTCTTGCTTCTTTGCATGCCTTGTAATTTTTTACTGGATGCTAGTCTTCATAAATTTTACCTTTTTGGGTGTTGGATATTGTATACTTATAAATATTCTTGATTTTTGTTCTGGGAATTTCCTAAGTTACTTAGAAACAGTTGAACTTTTTTCAGGTCTTGCTTTTAAGATTCTTTTTGGTGGAACAGAACAGTGTTTAGTCTGGGCCAGTTATTCTCCAATACCAAGTCAAGACTCTTCTGAATACTCTATCCAGTGTTCCATGAATTATGAAGTGTTGCAATCTGGCTGGTGGGACTGGGCATTCTTTTTGTTTCTTGCGAGCATTGAGGACTGTTTCCTCTATCTTTTCTGATGGTTCATTCCTTGAAGCTATTTTCTCGTACAGATGTACTGATCTGCTGAATTCTTGGGAAAGACATCTGCAAATTTCCAGATATTATTGTGCATTTCTCTCCTCCCTGGAATTCTGTTCTGTGAATGCTAGCCACTCATGTCTACCTAGATTTTCGGCTCCAGCTCCTTAACTTCAGGAATTGTTGAGGGTCTGCCTGGGTTTTCCCTTTCTGCACTACATCTGGAAACTCTCTCAAGGTAGCAAACTGAGGCAATCGTAGGGCTCACCTCATTTGTTGCCTATCTCATGGACCACTGTCTTTTGTTGCTTAATATATAGTCCCAAACTGTTGTTTTATATATTCCATATTTTCCCCTTGTTTTTGTCATTAGAGTAAATCTGGTCCCTGTTATTCCACTTTGACTAGAAGTAGAAGTCCTCATATACAGAATTTTGCAGATGTATGTATATATGTGTTTTTTCTCATGAGAGATTCCATAGATTCTGTGAGATTCTCTAAAGAGTATGTAACCCTCTTTAAGAACAAGAACCTCTCATTTACAGTAATCCTCATATGGTCTTAAATTTTATTTATGTCCCTAAATTTTAGAAATATATCTGTATATTCCTTTACATATTTCTAAATTTTCTATACATTTAAATTTTCACTAAATTATAAATACTGACATTTAAAAAAACAAATATTTTATGTCACTCTTTTAAATGTATCTGGTGGATTCTAAATATCTCAGCATTTGGTAGCCAGAATTCTCCATTTTAAAAATGGTGAGCAAGATTTTCTTCAACAATCCTTCTTAGGATTTGTTACCGTGAAGCATTCAAAGCAAAATCTGCAAAGGGAAAAAACCCACGTGTAGTGAAGTGTGAAGGAAACTGGGCTCAAGCTAGCAAGAGTCCTTGCTGAGTAGAATCACACCTGACTGACTTAATTCTTTCATCAAGGAGTTGTGACAACATATGTGAAACATTGTCAACAGGGAAGCTCATTAGAGACTCAGTGCCAAGGTTTTAATTGAGGGCTGATCATGTAGGCACCCATCCTTAGAACCTACCAAAACCTCAGATTCCTAGAAGGAAAACAAGCATTCAGCATAAACCATCCTTGTAGTCCTCCATTGTTTTGGAAAAAACTTTCTGTGCTCACACACCCATCGGAAATTCTTCCATCATGCTGGGGTTGCTTTAGCTTGAATCCCTGCAGATTTAAAGAACACTCCTTTCGCTTCTCATTAATTCACACGATTACAGCACACACATGTAACACATGTAACACACATGTAACACACATGTAACCCTCTCCCCTCAGGGTTGTGCGGTGGTGGCTATACTTGCAGTCATAACGCATGCTGTCACATCAGCTCTCCCAGGTCCCACGTAGACTTGTATCTACATATGCCGCAGCCTCCTCTTCACTCTAATTCAACCCACACGTGGAACTTAGCACTGATACTCACTTTCAACAAAAATATCCAGAATTGTACTCACCTATCGTTTTGAAAGATTTTGGTGAAGTTTTGGGAAAATTGAAGAATTCAAAGAGAAAATTAATCACTTATACTTCAGCTGACTTAACCCTTCAGTTTCCTCAATTGTAAAACGAGGAAAATAATAGTGCCGACATCAGAAGGCTGTTAGGAGAACGAACTTACAATTTTTATTGTTATCCTGGTTCTCTGCTTTCCTCTCACAGTTTCCCTCCTCATGCCCGTTCCTCCAAAATTGCTTTCCTAGAAGCAGCAAGTTTTTATTCTCCTTGTCTCTTCCTTATGGAAACTATGGGAGAGTTGAAACTCATACAAGAACTCAACTCTTCCAACAAAAACTCTCTTCTTAAGAGGAATTCTGGATCAGCTGTTGGGAGAATATTTTCTGCATCTTGTTTCCTTGGGCATCAATAATCTCCTTATGTGGGTCTTTGGGGCATCTTCTTTAAGACTGTTGCTGTGAAGATGACCTGGTTCTGGGAGGCTGGCCTCCGGATGATAACGTCTATCTACCTCAAAAACAGGTAGCCTGGTTGGGAAATGTTACTTTTGGTGATGTATTTGAAGGAAGGCCAGATTTCATTCATTTTTTTTTTTTTCCAGAAACAGGGTTGACTCATCTTGGATCCCCAAGAAATCAGGAGAGATATTAGGCACAAAGTGATCATTCAGTGAACACTGAATGGAATTACTGAGCATTTAGACCAATCTATCTTGCCTCTCAAAACTGATAAAAGGAGGAACTGCTCCATTAGAATGGAACTCACAAATGATTTGTTTATTCAACATGAGAGGCAGTATTTTGTTGTGGTGGAGGTATGGCTCTCTTGCCGAGAACTCAAGTTCTAAATCAAGCTTCTGCACGTATTTTGGGTTTCTGTTTGCTCATTTTTAAAATGCGGATAATTATAATTCCTATCCTATAGGGTTATTTTGAGAATTAGATGAGTTGATACACAGAAGGTGTTTAGAACAGTGCCTGTCTGGCACATAATAAGCCCTCCACAAATGTTAACTACTGTTATTTATGCAATGAACATTTCTAAATTGAGTACCAAGCATGTCTCACAAACAGGGCTTGCTGCTGGGGAATATGGAGAGGGATCTATTGTCCCGGCCATACAACGTCTGGGCCTTCTCTGGGAGGCTAAGAAATAAGTAGTGATGAGAAGTCTGGAGATAAAAGCTTGGCTAAAGCTGGGCATAGAGCATCATGAGGGCACAGAAGGGAATTTTCAATCAGGTACTGACTCTCCAGAATTAACCAAAGCAGGTGAATTTACTACCTCTTGCCATCCCCCGCCAGATTGCTTACAGGTAAAGAAATGTTCCATATAGCAGATGATGACCTAAAAATCATATTCATTTTACCCCAAATTCATTTGATTTTAGGAGCTGCTGTAAATTTTTTTTTAAACACATGATTTACACTGTGTTTTTTACAAGGTCAAAGCACTGACCTTGGAGCTGTCAATAAGGTAGAATATTCAGGGCTACAAAGGAAAAAGGAGAGAATCAAACTCAAGAAGCAGTTTATGGAACATTTTTTCCCTAAGGGAAATGGCAGAAATTCCAGTGTGAACAAATAAATGTTTAGGTTAAAAATCAAAGATAACAGAAATATGAACAGCCTGGGGGAGTTGGAGAAAGCTTCTCAGGGAAAATAGTATTTGAAGTGGGTCTTGAAGGATATGTTGGAACATGTCAAATGGGAAAGGCCTCCAGAAAAAGAAATGAGTGTGTAGTACCGCCTGGAGTCATGAGAGATCAAGGTGTCTTGAGGGAATTTCAAAAGCTCAACTTAGCTGCAATATAGGGATTGTGACAGCATGTGGTCAGCAGTGCTTGGATATGGAGTTTGAAGACAAGTTGTCAAGGTCGTCTGCATTCTTAAAATGTAATCTAGAAATGATGGGAAGGGTTATGAGACAGGGAGAGACTTGACCACACTTGCAATTTGAAACGATTGCTCTGGTTGATGATGCATTGAAATGGCAAAACAGAAGTCAGTTGCAGTGGTCAAAGTGAAGATCTTGAGGTCTGGAGCAGGGCAGAAGCTGTGCAGACTGGTAAACTGTTGAGCTTGATGCCACCAGAGGGTGAAAAGGATGATTCTCTGTGGTAAGATACTGTGGATTTGTACAGTCTCTCTTAGTTTCCTAGTGTGTTACAGACCTTGCCTGCTGCTGGTGAAGCTCGCTTAGAGCAGATAAATGTGATGACTCCCTTTTCAAACGAAGAAGCAGTTTCTTTAAGGTGAAGTGACTTGTTCAAGGTCACAGAGCCAATCGGTAGTGGAGCAAGGACAAGAGCAGTTACCTGGAGCCTGACCACCATGCTTGCTGCCCTATATTCATTGTTCTTTTCTTCTTCATCCTGAAAGACATGAGCCAGAAATCCTAAACTTGGGCCACCCAATCTCTTTCATGTCAGTTCACCTTTCCTCCATGGCCTCTGCCATCTCCACTCTTCCTTCTTTCCTGATCCATTTTAATATCCTTCGAACTTACTTTTCAGTTTCTAATGTTTTAGGTCCTCTGAGTTGTGATCACAGAGCCCCACTATGTACTGATCTAGGCCATAATATCCTTGATGGGGTCTTGTCTCCATTTTAAGGACAGGGCATGCGGCCTGTGTATTCCCTTTGAAAGTCATTCTGTATGTATCATCAGTCCCTTTATAACTGTCTACTTTCTCAAAAGCCAAGCCCTATAGAAGTATTAAATTCATAACCACCTTTAAGAGTAATTAAAGGTGGAAGATTTATAACAGATACCCATGTTCTGTTGCTCCAAAAAGATTCTGTCCTCTTTCAGGTCTCCACCCTTCATTTTTCATTCCTCTAAAATAAATCTCAGGAATCGAGTGATAAATCTGCTCTATTATTGCCACTTGGGCCCCCTTGGCTTCTCCCCTCCTGTTGTTAAACTACTCAGCCGGTTCCTCGGAGCCTCCCTGTCTGTAAGCAGATCAGCTCTGATGCCCCTTAGCATTTGCTCTCAAAGGTTCTGCTGATTTAGCATCAAATGTCAAAAGCAAAGTTAGCTATCAAATCCAACCCTTCACAGATGAGAAAATAGACTCCAAGAGTGAAAGTCACCCTCCAAGGACACAGGGAAGGTTGGTTGTTAGAGAGAGATGCAACCCAGGCCTGCTGCTCTCAGTCTGAGCTTTTCCCACTGTGGGATCCTGGCTTCTGTTTCTATAAAGAAAATATTAATTTAAATTAAATGTGATTCTTGGGCCGTCACAAGGTGTGAAAGGTACAGTTCCTGGCTTCACAGTCTGGCTTGGTGACAAAACCCATGGCAAGTTAAAGGATAAGGCAAATTCATCATGTGTGAGAACCTATTAGGGAGTCAGGAATAGACTCTGGTGTGGAAGGTTAGATGACCTTGAAGGAGACTGGCCACAGACTCCAGAATCAATGTGACATGGGTTTGGATACAAATCTGCTACCTACCAATGGAGAGAACTTGGCCTGTCCTCTAATGTCACAGATCTTCAAGTTGCTCAGAGTGTCGAAGAAGTGAAGTTACAGATATTCTGGGACTAGGTGCTCAACCAGGGGCAGCTGGGAAGGCTTCCTTGGTGGGGTGGATGGAACAGGTGTAAGGGCTGAATTTTATTTGCCTGTGATCTGCTGAGGTTCACAATCAACATGCAAGGATAAGGGCTGGAATCAGTGGGGCTGAGAAGACATGGACGTAAGGAGGAGCCAGGGAGGAGCCCAACCTGGTTAAAGAGGAGCTTCTGGAAGGGAAGTGTGGCTGGAAAGATGGGTGCAGGTGGGATTGGGGAAGGATTGGAAACTTTCCCCAGAAGAACTTGATCTTCGGTCCATCAATTCATATAATTTTAGAACTGGAGCGGCCCGAGAAACAACTGATCCCCAAACTGAGTAGGAATTGTGGTCCCATTTTACTGCTGGAGCTCTGAGGTTCAGGGAGTTTGACCCTGGGCACCCAGGCCCCTGTCTACCCATCCCATCCATGGCACCACATTACTTTGCAGGAAGCATCACCTCCCATGGTTATGGTTTCAGGGGCGTCTGCTTTTTGATCAATTTTGTCCCTCTGTCTTCTACACTCCCTCTGTCTACCACCACCATCTCCAACTAGACCTGTTCCTCCTGTCATCTCACAACGCCGTCTATACTAGGAGTCATTTCTGCCCTGTTTCCCTCTTACCTTATTCCCTGCAGGGCTTGATTTTAGGCAGGCCTGAAGCCTGGACATGGTAAGGGAGTGGTACCCCTAAGAGACTGTTCTCCATAATGGGCAGGGGTTCTTAAAGGTTCTCTGTACCTGGGGAGGCAGGGGGTGGGGTAGCCAAAGTTGGAGGAAGCTGTGGCTGGCCAAAAGCATACCCTCTGGCCACCAATCTTTGGGACTAAAAATTTTTCATCTAGATCAGACAGTCCCACGGTTAGCAGATTCCATGGTTGGAATCTGAAAGCCTAAGGGTGCATTGTCCTTTCTACGTGGACAGTCCTGCTAGGATGCTTGCTCTGTACAACGTTCTTAGGGCCATTCTTGTGTGTTTTACTGAAATAAGTGTGGATCCTTTCCCGGTGTCTATTGTGTCTTTCTGATGGTCCCATCTTCAATAAGTTGCTCTCTTCTTACGCCCTCTCTCCATCTCTACACTTATTGCCTTAGTCCTGACTTTCATCTTCCTTCTTCCACCAAATTCACCTTGCTCTGGCCCAAATGGCCTCCCTGCCTCTGTGCTATTTCCTCCAGACCTTTGTTTCACTGCAAGCCACTGTAGTTCAGTTAAATCAAGGTGCCCTGTCCTTGTCTCAGCTTCACCTCACACTCTGGCCACACTCACCAGGACCAGACTCACTGAGACATGCTTTCTCCTGCCTCCAGGCAATTGTTCACACTACTTCTGCCCAGCATACTCTTCCCTGCTCACTTCCTCCCACTGTTGCCCCATTTTTTTTCTGGTTAACTGCTGCCTCTCCATCTTGATGCAGCTTAAATATTGTGTCTGGGCAGCAGGGCTGACACTCTCCAGACAGGGTGAGCCATTTCTCCTGAGTGCCTGCATCTCCCTGCCCTTAATATCCTGTTGACTGTTTTCCTCTCTCAGGGCAGAGACTTCACTGCTGCACATTATGTGCCCAGAGCCTGGCATATTGTAGGGACTCCATCAGTGTTACTGGAATTGGTGAACTTTCTGCCAGGTTCTCTGCTGGGCACAGGGTGTTTCTGACCTTCAAAGTGCTTGCTGCCAGAAAGCTTATCCCAAAGCACAATTGACAATGTTGCTTCTCAGCTTAAAAGCTTGTGTTACTGGCATTGGGGAGACCAGGGTGGCATGTGAAATGCCCCCGAGCTGGCAGGTGGAATGAACCGGTTCCTCCCCTGAGTACTCAGAGCACTTTACACAGGACTTCACTGTGGTGTTCATCCCGTTAGCCTAGGATTTTCTGTTTTATATTTTCTCTGACCAGACCCTGAATTGTCTGTGGGTTACTCTTGCTGAGCCTAGGGCTTAGAATTGAGTGGGTGCTAAACAAATATTTGCATGATTAAATTTCCAAACAGCCAAAGGTAGACGAAGAGGGGAAAAACCATCTATGTGCTCCTGTTATGGACTGAATTTGCATCCTCCCAAAATGTACAGACGGAAACCTACCCAACCCCATGTGATTAGGTGGTGGGACTTCGGGGTAGATGATTAGGATTAGATGAGGTTATGAGGGTGAAGCCCCACAGTGGAATTAGTGCCCTTATAAATATTACACAGGGGAGTTGTGTCCCCCTTCCATTCTCTGTCATGTGAGGACACAGTGAGAAGTGGGCAGTCTGTTGGTGGAAGCCTGAGATCCTCGGGTTCTAACAAGCTCCCATGGGATGCCACTGTTGACGGTCCATGGACCAGACTTTGAGTAGCATCGCACTGGGCAGTGATGCGAAGCAGTGATGAATCTGAAGGAGAGTGACATGTATTGACCTTCTGGCAGATATTCAGTAAATATTAAATGAATAAGAGTGTTAAAGTATATGCATGTGTGTGCATGCTAAGTTCCTTCAGTCATGTCCAGCTCTTTGTGACCCCATGGACTGTAGCTGGCCAGGCTCCTCTGTCCATAGGATTCTCCATGCAACAATACAGGAATAGGTTGCCATGCCCTCCTCCAGGGGATCTTCCTGACCCAGGGATCGAACATATGCCTCCTGCGGCTGCTGCACTGCGGGCAGATCCTTCACTGTTGAACCACCAGGGAAGGCTGCGTAATTAAAGCTTACTGTATTTCACACACACAAAAGAAGTGGGCAATCTGCCACTGGAAAAAGGGTTCTTACCATAATCTGCCCATGCTGGCACCCTAATCTCAGATTCTTGCCTCCAGAACTGTGAGAAATTAATTCCTGTTGTTTGGAAGCCACCCAGTCTATCTGGTATGTTTTGCTATAGCATCTGAGCTGATTAATACACCACCCACATCTGTCACTTGAAAGAGGAAGAAACAAGGAAGTTGGTGGACCTGGGGGTTCTTGTCAGATCCTTCTGCTGACTTCATGTTGTAATCCACTCTGGGAGCCCAAGGGTGGGACCACCACTTCATGGGCTCTTCGTGAAACATTTCTGGACTCTGCTAAGGCGCTGTTGCTGTTGGGTTGCCAGGTTCCTGGAATAAAGCAGGAAGTTGATGGGATGCCCTGGGCTGGGCTCAGTGGGGATGCCTGAGAGAGGCAGGGTCCTTTCTGAGAGGCAGGCAGAGAGAGTGAGAAGGAGTTGTTCTACCGTCTGGAGTTAAGACCAGATAATAAAAATGTTTAATCGGTATTTTCACCTCTCCACCTATACAGTGAAGACACTTTTCTCCCAACTGTATTCCATGGACATCTAAGATATGTAGGAATCCAGGCAGATAGCAAGATTGTTATAAATGAGTGAGGGTTTCATTGTCAGATAATCTAGGTTCAAAAGCATCCATGAGAGGTGTTTAACACATACACAACTCTCTACCAGCCTCAAGGTCAGTTACCTAATGACTTAACGTCATGTGTAAAATGGAACTAATGATAACTACCTGCTAGGGTGACTTTGAGGATTAAATGCAATAAGCAATGTCAAGACTTACTATATCGTGTCTATCATAGAGGAAGTGTTCAACAAGGAAGATTCATTCTTGTCTCTAATGAGGATTTCAGAGTTCTTATATTAAGTGAATAAGGATCAAACTTTGGAGAAAATATAAGTCCCCAGTATAATAAGGTGGATAGACTAAAAAAAAGGTCAAGGTTCCTTGTACTTGACTGACATGATCCCTGAGTGTATTACACTTGGAACTTCTGGCTGATCCCAAGCTCAGATTTGCTTTACTGGCATAATTTAGAAATGGGGAAACAAATCCATCATGCCTTTCCAAGAGATGTCCAGCAGATAAACTGCCCCAACTACAAAGTCCATGGGGGTTGGTGATGGTAGCGGCAGGGGATGGGGGGAGTAGCAGAACAGGGATCTGGTTGTGACAAGAGGCTTTAAGGCAGGAAAGGACTAGAGAAAGTGGTATATATTTTGTGCCATTTCTGGATCCCTTCCTGTTCCATCTGCCTCTACGGCCAAATACGAAACATTTTCCTACCTATTTCCTTTCCTCTCTTCTCTGTCAGTAGGTCAACTGTGGGATAAAACTCAAACTCACTGATGGAGACAAAATGGAACAAATTTAAGTCTGAAATAGAATCAAAATCAAGATTGTGACCTGCAGGCTGTAGGTGGAGCATTCGTCTTAGGTTGAAGGTAAATCCTTCTGGCTATGGTTCAGTTCAGTTCAGTCGCTCAGTCGTGTCCGACTCTTTGCGACCCCATGAATCGCAACACACCAGGCCTCCCTGTCCATCACCAACTCCCGGAGTTCACTCAGACTCACGTCCATCGAATCAGTGATGCCATCCAGCCAGCTCATCCTCTGTCGTCCCCTTCTCCTCCTGCCCCCAATCCCTCCTAGCATCAGAGTCTTTTCCAATGAGTCAACTCTTCGCATGAGGTGGCCAAAGTACTGGAGTTTCAGCTTTAGCATCATTCCTTCCAAAGAAATCCCAGGGCTGATCTCCTTTAGAATGGACTGGTTGGATCTCCTTGCAGTCCAAGGGACTCTCAAGAATCTTCTCCAACACCACACTTCAAAAGCATCAATTCTTCGGCTCTCAGCTTTCTTCACAGTCCAACTCTCACATTCATACATGACGACAGGAAAAACCATAGCCTTGACTAGATGGACCTTTGTTGGCAAAGTAGTGTCTCTGCTTTTGAATATGCTATCTAGGTTGGTCATAACTTTCCTTCCAAGGAGTAAGCGTCTTTTGATTTCATGGCTGCGGTCACCATCTGCAGTGATTTTGGAGCCCAGAAAAATAAAGTCAGCCAGTGTTTCCACTGTTTCCCCATGTATTTCCCATGAAGTGACGGATGCCATGATCTTCATTTTCTGAATGTTGAGGTTTAAGCCAACTTTTTCACTCTCCATTTTCACTTTCATCAAGAGGCTTTTGAGTTCCTCTTCACTTTCGGCCATAAGGGTGGTGTCATCTGCATATCTGAGGTTATTGATATTTCTCCCAGCAATCTTGATTCCAGCTTGTGTTTCTTCCAGTCCAGTGTTTCTCATGATGTACTCTGCATAGAAGTTAAATAAGCAGGGTGACAATATACAGCCTTGCTGGACTCCTTTTCCTATTTGGAACCAGTCTATTGTTCCATGTCCAGTTCTAACTGTTGCTTCCTGACCTGCATACAGATTTCACAAGAGGCAGGTCAGGTGGTCTGGTATTCCCTTTTCTTTCAGAATTTTCCATAGTTTATTGTGATCCACACAGTCAAAGGCTTTGGCATAATCAATAAAGCAGAAATAGATGTTTTTCTGGAACTTCCTTGCTTTTTCCTGATCCAGTGGATGTTGGCAATTTGATCTCTGGTTCCTCTGCCTTTTCTAAAACAAGCTTGGACATCTAGAAGTTCACGGTTCACATATTGCTGAAGCCTGGCTTGGAGAATTTTGAGCATTACTTTACTAGCATGTGAGATGAGTGCAATTGTGTGGTAGTCTGAGCATTCTTTGGCATTGTGTTTCTTTGGGATTGGAATGAAAACTGACCTTTTCCAGTCCTGTGGCCACTGCTGAGTTTTCCAAATTTGCTGGCATGTTGAGTGCAGCACTTTCACAGCATCATCTTTCAGGATTTGAAAGAGCTCAACTGGAATTCCATCACCTCCACTAGCTTTGTTCATAGTGATGCTTTCTAAGGCCCACTTGACTTCACATTCCAGAATGTCTGGCTCTAGGTGAGTGATCACACCATCGTGATTATCTGCATCATGAAGATCTTTTTTGTACAGTTCTTCTGTGTATTCTTGCCACCTCTTCTTAATATCTTCTGCTTCTGTTAGGTCCATACCATTTCTGTCCTTTATCGAGCCCATCTTTGCATGAAATGTTCCCTTGGTATCTCTAATTTTCTTGAAGAGATCTCTCGTCTTTCCCATTCTGTTGTTTTCCTCCATTTCTCTGCATTGATCGCTGAGAAAGGCTTTCTTATTTCTTCTTGCTATTTTTTGGAACTCTGAATTTAGATGCTTATATCTTTCCCTTTCTCCTTTGCTTTTCGTTTCTCTTCTTTTCACAGCTATTTGTAAGGCCTCCCCAGACAGCCATTTTGCTTTTTTTGCATTTCTTTTCCATGGGGATGGTCTTGATCCCTGTCTCCTGTACAGTGTCACGAACCTCCGTCCATAGTTCATCAGGCACTCTATCTATCAGATCTAGTCCCTTAAATCTATTTCTCACTTCCACTGTATAATCATAAGGGATTTCATTTAGGTCATACCTCAATGGTCTAGTGGTTTTCCTTACTTTCTTCAATTTAAGTCTGAATTTGGCAATAAGGAGTTCATGATCTGAGCCACAGTCAGCTCCTGGTCTTGTTTTTGTTGACTGTATAGAGCTTTTCCATCTTTGGCTGCAAAGAATATAATCAGTTGATTTCGATGTTGACCATCTGGTGATGTCCATGTGTAGAGTCTTCTCTTGTGTTGTTGGAAGAGGGTGTTTGCTATTTCCAGTGCATTTTCTTGGCAAAACTCTATTAGTCTTTGCCCTGCTTCATTTGTATTCCAAGGCCAAATTTGCCTGTTACTCCAGGTGTTTCTTGACTTCCTACTTTTGCATTCTAGTCCCTTATGATGAAAAGGACATCTTTTTTGGGTGTTAGTTCTAAAAGGTCTTGTAGGTCTTCATAGAACCATTCAACTTTTTCAGCATTACTGGTTGGGGCATAGACTCGGATTACTGTGATGTTGAATGGTTTGCCTTGGAAATGAACAGAGATCATTCTGTCGTTTTTGAGATTGCATCCAAGTACTGCCTTTCAGACTCTTTTGTTGACCATGATGGCTACTCCATTTCTTTTGAGGGATTCCTGCCCGCAGTAGTAGATATAATGGTCATCTGAGTTAAATTCACCCATTCCAGTCCATTTTAGTTAGCTGGTTCCTAGAATGTCGACATTCGCTCTTGCCATCTCTTGTTTGACCTCTTCCAATTTGCCTTGATTCATGGACCTGACATTCCAGATTCCTCTGCAATATTGCTCTTTACAGCATCAGACCTTGCTTCTATCACCAGTCACATCCACAACTGCATATTGTTTTTGCTTTGGCTCCATCCCTTCATTCTTTCTAGAGTTATTTCTCCACTGATCTCCAGTAGCATATTGGGCACCTACTGACCTGGGGAGTTCCTCTTTCAGTAATTTATCATTTTGCCTTTTCATACTGTTCATGGGGTTCTCAAGGCAAGAATACTGAAGTGGTTTGCCATTCCCTTCTCCAGTGGACCACATTCTGTCAGATCTCTCCACCATGACCCGCCCGTCTTGGTTTGCTCCATGGGCGTGGCTTAGTTTCATTGAGTTAGACGAGGCTGTGGTCCTAGTGTGATTAGATTGACTAGTTTTCTGTGAGTATGGTTTCAGTGTGTCTGCCCTCTGATGCCCTCTTGCAACACCTACCGTCTTACTTGGGTTTCTCTTACCTTGGGCGTGAGGTATCTCTTCACAGCTGCTCCAGCAAAGCACAGCCACTGCTCCTTACCTTGGACAAGGGGTATCTCCTCACCGCCACCCTTCCTGACCTTCAACGTGGGATAGCTCCTCTAGGCCCTCCTGTGCCCGCGCAGCCACTGCTCCTTGGACGTGGAGTTGGTCCTCCCAGCCGCAGCCCCTGGCCTCCGGTGTGGGGTAGCTCCTCTCGGCTGCCGCCCCTGATCTCGGATGCGGGGTAGGTCCTCTTGGCCACTGGCCTTGAGGGGCGATGGCCTAGAGTGCCAGGTTGCGATGGCACAGGAACAGCAGAGAAGAGCTACCCAAATCCGACATCAGGGGCGGCGGCTGAGAGGAGCTACCCCGCTTCCTGGCTATGGTAGATACCAGTTAAAAACAAATTTCCTTTCCCAAGCCCTCAGGGACCTTGGGCAGGAAGAAGAGCTGCTTTTTCAAGTCTTACAGAAACAAAGCTTCTAAAACTCATGCTGTTCGATAAAGTTAGCGACAACTCAAAGATATCCAAGTCCAGAAAACTACATCAGGATATTCATCAGGACAGCAATGAAAGGAACAATATCTTTGTCTTTTTACTTTCATGTAGGAAACCCAAGTCAGGTGTCACTGTCCTAGGAAGAAGCCTCAGCTGGGTGTGCCGCCTGTCCTCCGAGTCACACCCTGCTGCTTCTTACCTCCAGCGCAGAGTCCACCATGCTGTGCTGTGGTCACATATTAGCTGGCATATTCCCCGCTAGAGGAAGAGTCCTCCCAGGCAGCGCAACGTTTCACTCTTGTTCCATAACTTCATAGAAGGTGGACCCACATCTCTGAAAGTCACCCAGACCTGGCTTAAGACCCCCTCTGTCTGTGACTAGCTGCATGGTTTCATGCACTTCCCTTACTGCTTGGAGCCCAGTTTTGTCAATGGTGCAGTACAGAGGATATTGCTGGGCTTGCAGAGCTGGCGTGGGAATTAAATGAGATACTGTTTCTGAAGCTCTTGTACTGTGTGAGATTTTTAGTATGGGATTAGCACCTTTTTTTAGCTGAATGAATTGATAATTTATCCTCACCGCTTCCTGAAGGAGGAGTTTTTTTAATAACAGAAAGGCTCCCCACCTTGGAACTTGGTTGGTAGAATGGCTTCTACAGTCTATTTGCTGTGCTTGCAAAAGTGTAAACAGGACACTTTCTCAAACTGGATTTGAAAATTGTTACATCCAGTTGGTTTAGTCGCTAAGTTGTGTCCGACTCTTGCGACCCCATGGACTGTAGCCTACCAGGCTCCTCTGTCCATAGGATTTTCCAGGCAAGAATTCTGGAGTGGGTTGCCATTTCCTTCTCTAGGGGATCTTTCTGACCCAGGGACCGAACTTGGCCCTCCTGTTCGGGAGGTGAATTCTTGACCGACTGAGCTACCATGGAAGACCTTGGTATACCTCCAGTTATAAGACAGATATATTCTGAAATGTCTCCTCATGGTGACTACAGGTAAGAATAGTGGACTATATACTTGAAAGTTGAGTAGATCTTAAAAGCTCTTGAAAGAAAGGGAAAGTCACTCAGTCATGCCTGACTCTTTGTGACCCCATGGACTATAGCCCACCAGGCTCCTCTGTCCCTGGAATTTTCCAGGCAAAAATACTAGAGTAGTAGCCATTCCCTTCTCCAGGGGATTTTCCTGACTCAAGGATCAAATTTGAGTCTCCTGCATTTCAGTTAGGTTCTTTACCATTTGAACCACCGGGGAAGCCCAGAAAGCTCTTCCCATACACACAATGAAAGGTCATTATGTGAGGTGATAGATGTGTTAACTAACCTTATTCTGATAATCATTTTGTAATATACACATACATCAATGAGTTAAAAAAATTAAGGAAAAAGAAAATAGCTTACTTTGAGGCTACTCTTGGAATATTTAAAAAATTATTTTTTTAAAATAGGAGGGACTGTATGAGAGACAAAGTGAGTAAGAAAAGTAAATTCCTAAGAATGTGAGCACCTAGGTTTAAATTCCAGCTCTGACATTTTGTGAGCTTAGGGAAATTACACTCCACACTGGAGATGCAGTTTCCACAGATGTTAAATGGAGTTGAGGATCATTCATTAATTAACTAATTAATTAATGACTAATTACATGAAGATGTCTTGAGCATTTACTATGCAGAAGGATCCACACTGATTACTGGGGGAAATTCATTAATGAATCCAGATTATTATTATTATTATTACTCTGAATATTTTCTTCCAAATGTTAGAGGCTGTAATTCTATAAATTCTCTAGGTTGACACTGCAGTGGAATCCTGTTGCTCTTAGGAAGGGTAGCTAATTTTATAGCAGATACACTCATTATTTGCCACTAAAGAATGTTTCTAGCCTCTGGGATAAAGTTAGGCTCTAATGTGAAAATATACATTAAATTGCTAAGAAATTACATTGTTAGTAGCTCTTTCAGCTCTGCTCATGCATGGAATTAAGGAAATAATT
Organism: Bubalus bubalis; assembly: GCF_019923935.1. Taxonomy (NCBI): domain Eukaryota; kingdom Metazoa; phylum Chordata; class Mammalia; order Artiodactyla; family Bovidae; genus Bubalus; species Bubalus bubalis. The sequence goes on from NC_059168.1 coordinate 82,879,067, forward strand.
CCTTGTCTCTTTGATACAGGTATAGTAAGGCTTGTTATAAGTGTTATCTGGCAGCCCTTCATTCTAAAGGTTTTTGTGAGCAAGTGAGAGTCTGATTAGGACTGTGTCTAGAAGCTCTGCTGTAGAGAGATTCATTTGATAACTTATGCATTCCAACTCAGGTTTAGAGGGCGAGAACCTGGTGAATATGCTAATAGCCTTCTGGAGAGAATGAGCAAGGAGGAAACCCGGCATTCATTAGCCATCAGAAGACTTGTAAGGAGATCCTCCTTTGAGTCTGGTGTAGCCGGTGGAGAGGGCAGCTCTGCTGAGAGGCCCCTGGCTCTGTGCTTTCTGTTGTTGTTCAGTCCCTAAGTCCTGTCTGATTCTTTGTCACCCCATGGACTGCAGCACACCAGGCTTCCCTGTCCTTCACTATCTCCCAAAGTTTGCTCTAAATCATGTCCATTGAGTCAGTGGTGCCATCTAACCATCTCATCCTCTGTCGCCCCCTTCTCCTCTTGCCCTCAATCTTTCCCAGCGTCAGGGTCTTTTCTAGGTCTTTACCATTCATTATTGGGCTTGAGATTCCATAGAAAGGACCATATTTCTAACCACACTTTCAGCATAAATGGGTGTCATTTCCCACTGTAGATTCAGACTCGTCTGCCATGAGTTGAGCCCCTACTATATGCTCAGGCCAGGCCTGACCAGACTGTGTAATCCTTTCCATTCTCTGGTCTTCGATTTCTCTGTGTGTCAGCAGAAGGTTTGGACTCCAGCTCGGATAGTCCACATTTCCCCATGGAAAGTGGAACTCAGGGTCCCTTAGGGACAGCTGGCTGTTTATGAGCACTGGGAAAAAGAAGAACTTTATGTAGGGTAGGAAAGACATTTTGGTTTTAGGTTGAAATGTCTGAGAAAATTTGGAAAAGTCACCTCTTTCTGGGCCTCATTTCTGTATGGGAAAGTAAGGGGTTTGGAAGACAATTTGATGTTCAGTAGTTTGTGGTCTGGAGAAGACACTGGCAACCCACTCCAGTACTCTTGCCTGGAAAATCCATGGGTGGAGGAGCCTGGTAGGCTGCAGTCCATGGGGTCACTAAAGGTCGGGCACAACAGAGCGACTTCACTCTCACTTTTCACTTTCATGCATTGGAGAAGAAAATGGCAACCCACTCCGGTGTTCTTGCCTGGAGAATCCCAGGGACGGGGGAGCCTGGTGGGCTGCTGTCTATGGGGTTGCACGGAGTCGGACATGACTGAAGTGACTTAGCAGCAGCAGCAGCAGTTTGTGGTCTGAAATATTTGAGAAGCTGCTGGAAAGATTTCCAACCAGCTTGAGAGAAATAGCAATCTTGCCAATTGGATAAAAGAAGCAGTGGCCATTGCTACCTGTCTTCAAACTGGTAGAGAGTCTTGCCTCTTTTCTCTGTGGGTGTTATATTTGCATATTGAAAGTTAAGTAGAGGAAGCAGAGGTCAGAATAAGCAAGAATGCCAAGGGGGCTGGACATACTAGATCCACAGTCTGACAGCCATCATGGCTGAAAATAGGACACCAAGTCCTAAGACAAAATCAGCAGGAAAATCTCCACAATCAGATAATCTGTCTTGATGACAATTGGGTTTAAAGTCTCTTAATTGAGCGCAGTCCTCTGTGGGAGCAGAATGAACAGCAATCACCCTGCTTTCTGGGCTCCGGGAAGTATTTTGAGCCTGTCAGCAAACCATCCATCTGCTCTGCCTTCTTCCTTCCTGAAAAGCGCATCTGCAAGACAGCCCAGGGTCAAAGGCCAGGAGAGATGTGTTTGAGGCTTTCAGGTTCCTCTGCACACTTAGGTGTGTGTGTGTGCTAAATCACTTTAGTTGTGTCTGATTCTCTGGGGCCCCATGGACTGTAGCCCACCAGGCTCCTCTGTCCATGGCATTCTCCAGACAAGAATTCTGGAGTGGGTAGCCATTTCCTTCTCCAGAGGATCTTCCTGACCCAGGGATCGAACCCAGATCATCTGCATTGCAGGCAGATTCTTTACTGTCTGCGCCATGTAAATCACAGTTGAGCTTCTCGAGAAATATCTTGCCTTTCTTTCTCTGCATACTGTTTATGTTGGTTGTTGCACGGAGATTTCAAAATCTCACTTTGAACAAAACTGATCAGGTTTCAAAATTCTGACACCCACTAGGAAAGCAACTGTTGTGAAGCCTTCTAATTTCCTTCAACCACAATTTCCTTATGGATTTAAAAAATCCAAACTTTAAAGAGAAATGCCTTCTCCTCTCTGCCCCACGTGTACCCTGTGACCCCTCAGAGAACCCCTGCCTGTGGTTTTGCTACTTTTCCTTCCCTCCCTTCCTTTCTTTCTTTGCTAATGCTAAATCTGCTATGGATGAGGGTCTGTCTATTGCTAGTAGCTTTTTCTTTAAAGTCAATTTATGTGTTTTATAATACTTAATTATGATTTTTTGCCCATTGCATTAAGACTCATTTGACAACAGTCTCTTGAAATTGCATTCCTAGTTTCTCTGGAAAATACCCTCCCCAGCAGAACCCTCTCTTTCCTCATCCTCAGGGTTGACTACACTCCCTGGACAGTGGTTTCAGCCCTGGCGGGTCAGTGCCCTGGGAATCCATTTCTCATCCAAGATCAGCTCCTTCGTAGCAGGTTTCATTCTGGAACTGCCTTTTCTTTTTTCTTTGTCTGTCTCCAGCAGGTCCCTTCCTGCCTGTCCACTCACCATCCTAATCACAACTTTGCATTTGCCCCAGAGGTCGTGGCTAAAGATGGGAGCCAAAAAGAACATAGACACACCTGCTTTAACAGGTTTGTGGCCAGTATTGTTGAGTCCTGGTGTGGTCACAGGTAGCTTTAAGATAGGGTGAATTCCCTACCATGACACTCTTTCTTCTCCCCCTGCCCCCCACCCTTTTTTTTTTTTTTTTGTAGAAGACTGTTTTGGCCACCTGATGCAAAAAACTGACTCATTTGAAAAGACCCTGATGCTGGGAAAGATTGAAGGTGGGAGGAGAAGGGGATGACAGAGGATGAGATGGTTGGATGGCATCGCCGACTCAATGGACATGAGTTTGAGTAAGCTCTGGGAGCTGGTGATGGACAGGGAAGCCTGGCATGCTGCAGTCCATGGAGTCACAAAGTGTCGGACACAACTGAGCGACTGAACTGAACTGCCATGGAATAGACTTGTATGTCACCTGAAACAGAGTCCTTCTTTGTCCTGCCTCAGATCGGCCCTTATATTGGGCTGACCAAAAGGTTTTTTTGGTTTTTGGTAATAGTATATGGAAAAACCCGAATGAACTTTTTTGGCCACCAACTTTTTAAAGATAAGGTAGAGAAACCTGGCTTAGGTGTGAACATGCTCTAATCTTCAAGTCAGAAATAAATTCAACTGTAATGATAATGTTTTGTCTTTCCTTCTCCATTCGTTTTTCTTTCTTTTTAAATAATTTTGATTTTATTTATTTACTTTTGACTATGCTGGGTCTTCATTGCTGCATGGGTTTTTCTCTAGTTTCGGGGAGCAGGGGCTACTCTCTAGTTGCAGTGTGTGGGCACCCATTGTAGTGGTTTCTCTTGTTGCTGAGCATGGTCTCCAGAGCCCATGGCTCCCAGGCTCTAGTGCGCAGGCTCAGTAGCTGTGGTGCACACACCTAGTTGCTCCGTGCCATGGGGGATATCCCTGGATCAGGGATTCAACTTGGGTCTCTTATATTGGCAGGCAGATTCTTTGCTACTGAGCCAGTAAGGAAGCTCTCTTTCTCCATTCTCAATCCCCGAATTCTCCATTCCAATTCCCTCAAAACCCCAGGATAAAAACACCCAAGTAAGGTTTTGGTTGACACTGGGTCAGTTTGTATCAATGGAATTTTATTTATCTTTACACGAAGAGTACATAAAGCCTTCAGCCTCTCTCCTAAAAGAGTCCATAATTCTGCTGTTTTTTTTTCTCCTGATGAGTGTTTGTTTTGCTGAGGGTGTCTCCCATTTATTTTTGGTGTAGTTTTGTATGTGCTGACTTACACATTATACAGATTTTTAAAAATTTATTTTCTTGAAGTTAGAGTTACAATGTTGTGTTAGTTTATGCTGTACAGCAAAGTGATTCACTTCTACACATACATATATATTCTTTTTCATTATGTTATATCACAGGATGTTGAAAAGACTTACCTGTGCTGTACAATAGGACTTTGTTGTTTAACCATTCTATATATAATAGTTTGCATCGCTGATCTCAAGCTCCCAATCCATCCCTCCCACACCTTCCTCCTCCCCATTGGCAACCACACGTCTGTCCTCTTATACATAGGTGTTTTAAATCTTGAAATTTATTTCTTAGTGGAAACAGCCTGGAAAAACTTCCAGGTCAGCATTATCTGGAGATGGCTGGGGAGAGTAGATAGATCCTGCAGCCACACATTCATTTGTACTTTTATGTTGCGGAGAGGTTGAACTGGCCAGTGGTTTACTGAAAACATGGGCTTCCCTGGTGGCTCAGATAATAAAGAATCTGCCTGTAGTGCAGGAGACATGGGTTTGATCCCTGGGTCAGGAAGATCCCCTGGAGAAGGGAATGGCTACCCACTTCAGTATTCTTGCCTGGAGAATCCCATGGACAGAGGAGTCTGGCGAGCTACAGTCCATGAGGTTGCAAAGAGTCAGACATGACTGAGAGACTAATCTTTTCACTTTACTGAAAACACAATCCCACTTGGTATCCTGCTCCAGACTGGGATCCAATAGAGTGGAAGAGAGAATTCTAGTAGCAGAAGCAGAAGCATGTGGGCATGATGATGAGTCTGGAGCAGACAAACCAGAAAGATCTGTGCCTGACACATGCAGGAATCTCTGCAGCAGAGCTCTGAAAGAGCCAGGAGACACATTCAGCAAGTAGGATGGTGGGGCTTAACTTGTTTTTATGGACGTTTAAACATGGTACTACTCAAAGGGGGAGGGTTACTGGCATAAAAGATATATACAGCTGCCCAGGAAAGTTATAACAGTGCCCACTATGAGCCCAGATTCTCTTTCATTCAAAAGTATAATTGCAAAACCAAGGATCATCTGATTTGAGGCAACTGCAATAGTATGGTAAAAGACCAAGATGAACAACAGAGCAAATCCATGATGCACAAGACACTTAAAAACAAACAGAAAACTATTTATTATTTTAAAATTTGAGAGCGTATTGTATCGATATAATACAAACGGGTCAATATGAAAAAGTGAGCAGTCAGCAAATAAAAATTACACACGAGAAATGAAAAGAAATATGATGCTGAATTCAAAAGATCAGTGGGTGGCTTAAATAGTAACATCAATATAACTGATCACAAAGATAAAGTCTAGGAGGTTGCATGAATAGACAGATGGAGAACAGAGAAGCAACTAAAGAAACATGAATAAATCCAGGGGTTCAGCATCCATCCAACTGTAAGTCTAGAAGAAGAAAACAAAAATAATGCAGGAAGTGAAGTAATCAAGAAAAAAAAGAAAAATCATTTTCTGAGCTGAGAATTTGAATCTTCAACCTGGAAAAGGGCACTGAGAGCTGAGCTGGATTAATCGGAAAAGATAAATCCTGGATTAAAGAAAGATATATATTTTGGCAATACTAGGCTAGAAAGAGAATCTTTTAGGGTCTAAGAGAGACAAACAGGTGTTATCAGCAAAGGACCTAGATTGTTTTCATTAGCAACTTTGGGAGCAATAGGTACAGGGCATTGTTTTTTAACTTCGAGAGAAAATGGTTTAAATCTAAAATTCTATCTAGATAAACCATCAAATCAGGTTAAGGGCAAATAAAACACTTCTAGACATATATTATTTCAGAGCTTACTTCTCACATATCCTACATGGAAAAAATTATTCAGGAGATATTTTAGCAGAATAAAAAAGGAATCCATGAAAGAGAATAATACAGGGTATAACAAAGGAGAGCATTAGGGCACGAAGAAAGTCACAAAGAAATGAAAAGAGGTTTCAACAGACGTTGTTGCTAGAAATATTTTCTTTTGTGCAACATTTCTTTTATTGTTCAGTTGCTAAGTTGTGTCCAACTCTGTGACCCCATGGACTGCAGCACACCATGCTCCTCTGTCCTCCATTATTTACCAGAGTTTGCTCAAACTCATGTCCGTTTAGTCAGCAATCTCATTCTCTGCTGTCCTTTTCTGTCTTCAATCTTTCCCAGCATCAGGGTCTTTTACAATGAATAGGCTCTTCCAATCAGGAGACCAAAGTATTGGAACATCGGCTCCAGCATCAGTCCTTCCAATGAATATTCAAGGTTGATTTCCTTTAGGATTGACTGGTTAGATTTCCTTGCAGTCCAAGGGACTCTCAAGAATCTTCTCCAGCACCACAGTTAGAAAGTATCATTTTTCTTTATAGGTCTAATTATATTACTTGGTTATTTCTATTTTTGAATCAACCCTTGGGGTCGCAAAGAGTCGGACACGACTGAGTAACTGAACTGAACTGATAGACTCACATAGACTCATTATGGAAGACTTATAGAAATTAGAAGAGGGTTTGCCTGTCATAAACTTCACAAAGTATAAATGACACTTCAGTTCAGTTCAGTCGCTCAGTCGTGTCCGACACTTCGCGACCCCATGAATCGCAGCACGCCAGGCCTCCCTGTCCATCACCGACTCCAGGAGTTCACTCAGACTCACGTCCATCGAGTCAGTGATGCCATCCAGCCATCTCATCCTCTGTCATCCCCTTTTCCTCCTGCCCCCAATGCTTCCCAGCATCAGAGTCTTTTCCAATGAGTCAACTCTTCGCATGAGGTGGCCAAAGTACTGGAGTTTCAGCTTCAGCATCATCCCCTCCAAAGAAATTCCAGGGCTGATCTCCTTCAGAATGGACTGGTTGGATGTCCTTGCAGTCCAAGGGACTCTCAAGAGTCTTCTCCAACACCACAGTTCAAAAGCATCAAAGTCTTTAAAAAAGGGATGCTTAGACTGGGGGTGGATCTAATACCTAGAGAATCAAAACTCTAGCCACAGGCCACACACTCTAATTGGAGAAAGTGAAACTGAAGGACAACCAATCACAAATAGCCCCATGAAAGTGAAAGTGAAGCCGCTCAGTCGTGTCCCTCTTTGTGACCCCGTGGACTGTAGCCCACCAGGCTCCTCCGTCCATGGGATTCTCCAGGCAAGAATACAGGAGTGGGTTGCCATTTCCTTCTCCAGGGGATCTTCCTGACTCAGGGATTGAACCCAGGTCTCCAGCATTGCAGGCAGAGGCTTTAACCTCTGAGCCACCAGGGAAGCCCAAATAGCCCCATAGGCTCTCCTAAATAAGCAACTGAGTGAGCTATAGCCAATCAAATCATTTCCTTGCTTTGCTTCAGTGCTGTCCTCTATAAAAACCTCTTCCTCAACTCCTGTTGGTGGAGCACTCCTAACCACTTATGATTTGGCGCTGCTCTGTTTGGTTGGATGTTTGCTCAGATAAACTCTTCAAGATTTTAATGTGCCTTGGTTTACCTTTTAATACTAGTAAAAGCAAAGAGGAAAGGGGGGAATGTTGAAGTTTGTATAAATGCGCTCGTTTTTTTTACGTGGTTCATAGTGCCTACTGATGGGAAGTGAAGCTGGGTGTTGTGGTCAGTTTCACTGTTTCATATCCCTCTGGTAATATTGAAGAGGGAATTCATAGGGCCTGGACTCCATCTTTGGCCTGTTCATGCTGATCATGCTCAGCCACCTTTCCAATGGACTCTGAACTCTGTGTTTAGTGCCTATGAAAACAACAACAGAAGGATAAGACCCCCTCCAGACAGGTGAACCTTGAAGATCATATCTAGGTTACTCATCGCCTAAGAGAAACATACACTAATCACCCCTTCCTCCAGACAGGCCATAAATTTTTCTGTATCTATCGGAGTGTAACCTCGGGTATATTGATTATTGGCTAATTGTTTGACTGTTTGAGCACATGAGCACATAGCACGTGAATGATGGGGTTATTGGGATTGTATTTTCCTTGGTTTATGTAAGTCTCAAGGGATTTGGGGTGGTGGGTTCAGACATGTACACATGGGGTATAAAAGATTTTCACAAATGCTGGTCGGGGTCCTTGGCTAAGAGGAGACTCTGCCTTGGGCCCGCTGGTGTGATAAACTTCACTCCACTATCTGCATTGTCCTTCTAAGGGAGTTTGTTTCCCGGAATGTGCGGCTACAATATAAACACTATTTTAATACAAAACAATTCAGCCTTTTGTTGTTGTGGTTTTGTTGTTTAGTCACAAAGTCGTGTCCTACTCTTTTGCAACTTCATGACTTCAAGCACCAGGCTCCTCTGTCCATGGGCTTCTCCAGGCAAGAATGCTGGAGCGGGTTGCCATTTCCTCCTCCAGGGGGATCTTCCTGATCCAGGGATCAAACCCGAATTCCCTGCATTGGCTGATGGATTCTTTACCACTGAGCCACCCGGGAAGCCTGCAATTCAGCCTTTTCACTTGTAAAATCCCAGGCTGGTGAAGTCTGCCAGTTCCTAGGGTTTCAGTTTCCCCAGCTATCTCATTATAATCGAAGCACTTTACATGTCTCTTCTGTATTTGTACCCCACAGAAACCAGCCTGATGTTTTGTTTTTCTCAGTTAAGAGAAAAACCCACAGTGAGACCTCCCCTTAGAATGATTTTCTTTTCCTATGGATACATGTGAATAGCATACAAACATGACTTTCAAAAGAGAAATACTTTTATCTCTAGTAGCTAAAATTCCAGATGAAAGGCCAGTTATAGGATTTCTGATATTGGAATGAAAATAACTGCAAAGCAGCCCCAGGTAATTAAGGAGATCATCATAGACTTGGCAGTGTTGGGAAAGAACCTGCGGACCACAGTTCCTTCTGGCTGAATGCCCATCAACCCCGCTCACCTTGGACATCCTTCAGAAAATGATGCTCACTTCTGTTTTGCCCATTTCCTCCCACACAGACAAGATCACTCATTTTTTCTAAAAAGAGGGTCATTTGTTCAGAATAACAGAAAAAAAAAAAAAAAGAATTAGCAAGCTAATGTGTTATCTGTGTACTCTGCATACAGACTGGAAGATTAATCTTTGTTAACTGCTTGTTTAATGTTATAGTTAATATTTAGTTACCTTGTTGCCCTGGATCATCCATCATTTTATTGAACTGTGGCGTTTATGTTTTGTGCTTTTGCCTCCACTTTTAAAGGTGGTTACTTACCTTTGTTTAAGGTTGGTTTTTGATAAAAGAAGCCAAGATGGTTATTGAAAAAATTGTTGAATTTTTGTGAGGATTCCCACACAAAACATTTTTGTTCCCTGTGGTTTTAGTGAAGGCATCTGTTTGTTTAAAAATGATTTATTGAAATATAGTTGATTTATCATATTTTGTTAGTTTCAGATGTATAGTAAAGTGGTTCAGTCATACATATGTATTAATATATGTATTCTTTTTTTTACATTCTCCTCCATTATAGGTTATTGGAGTAGAGTTCCCTGTGCTATACAGTAGATTCTTGTTAGTTACCTAATTTATTTATGTATTTACTTTATTTATTATTTATTTATTTAAATATGTATTTATTTTAATCCCAAACTCCTACTTTATCCTTCCCCTCTTTTCCCATTGGTAACCATTAGTTTGTTTTCTGTAACTTATTAACAAAATAGAAATAGACTCACAGACACGGAAAGGCATCTGCTGATTAAGAGGAGAAAGGTAGAAAAGAGCAACAGTTTGAAAATCAGCCTTGCCAGTTAGCATCGTGCATTACGGTGCAATAATTTAACCTCTTTGAGGCTCAGTGTCCTCCTGTGTAAAATGAGGGGATTGTAGTTGAAGGCCTCAAAAACCCGCTCCAACTTTCACATTTTACAACTGTATATAACAAGCCAGGAATAAAGCTCTTTTTTAGAAGCATCTCTCTTTTGACAAAAAAATAGCTTGCAGGTAGCTACCTGCCTTGCCAATCTTCAGTGGAATATTAGTTCCATGTCTACAATATCTCCAATCTCGACTGAACATACCTTTTTTTCATGATCAGAAGTCACTATAGAAACCGCATTGACAGGACCTATTGAACATACTGAAGGCTTTGGAAGACACTAACAAAAAAGCGGGTGGAGCAATAAACAATGACTTTCGCTGTACCTGCCTTCCCTTTTGGCAGTCTGGCCACAGCTTCAGCATTATTTAAAAAGTACCAAGGGCTGCTGCAGTTTCTTTCCCATGAATTAGGAATTCAGCTAAGGAAAGAGCATTCAGGGAACTATGCTCTCGTTATGTTGATGAATTTACTATTATGCAAACTTGGGTTAGTCATATAAATGCCCGTTTCTGTTTGGTCTTTGAAAACAAAGGCAAAGAGAAACAAACCAGGTAAAGCAAGGGCTGGAATACTGGGGTTCTTCTCCCTCTCCTGGCTCAGTCATCAACCAGCTGGATATCTCAGCATCCTCAATGTCTACACAAGTTAGATATCATCAGAGCAATCATTAAAAAAAAAATATATATATATATATATACCAAACCCCACTGTTTGGGGAGCCCCGATACAAGAAGCAAAGAAAGTGGAGCTCCTGTAGTTGGGGGACCCTAGACTTCAGCCTGTTATTTTTATTCCTTTTTTTTTTTTTTTGCCCCTAGGAGGCACTCTTGAAGCTTTTGGAGGAATTAGGAATGTGCTTTGATGTATCAGTCTGGAAATCTCTTCCTGGCAAGCCCCAGACAATGCTTTCATGGGGATGGGCTAAGATAGGATAGTGAGCCAGGTTCCTGGGTAGCTTTACCGAGAAGGCCCTGAGATGCATCTGGGGTGGCTGTAGGGACCCAGGTTCTTCAGATGTTCCTCTGCTGGGCTCCTGCAGGGAGGAAGCCAAAGCAATTCACCTGTAAGGGCATACATATAATTTTAAAGTGAAAGTGTTAGTGACTCAGTTGGGTCCAACTTTTTGCAACCCCATGGACTGTAGCCTGCCAGGCTCCTCTGGCCATGGAATTCTCCAGGCAAGAATACTGGAGTGGGTTGCCATTCCCTTTTTCGGAGGATCTTCCTGATACAGGGATGGAACTCAGGTCTCCCGCATTGCAGGCAGATTCTTTACCGTCTGAGCCACCAGGGAAGATCATGTAATCCTAAAACACCTCCCATTCTACAAAAGTGTGCACTGCATGTCACGGCAGGTCACTTAGCTTCGTTCCCTATCACACCACCAGGAAAAGCCGGAAGCATCATAAGAAAGAGACTGGCACATAAAAACACAAGAGCGAAAACCAGGTTTAATTTCTAATAAAGAAGGAACTACTCCAGTAAAGGCAGAACTGCACTCTAAGACCAGGCTGAAGTGCCTTGAGGAAGGGTGTAGGGCAGGGGCAGGACTGTCTCTCTCAGGATCCAGGAATAAAGTGCTCGGAGGTCAGGCAGAACGGTGCAGGGGGCAATCGCCCAACAGACCATGTGGGAAGCTGCTCCTCATGGAGAAGGTGGGTGTGGGCGGAGTGTTGAGTACTGGATTTTTTAATGGCTCTCTGCACACAGCTGTGCAGTGTATTTTATGTTCAAAAGCTGTTTTAGTTTCTTTTTTGTAGCACAAGTTATGGATGAGAGAGTTAGACTATAAAGAAAGCTGAGCTCTGAAGAATTGATGCTTTTGAACTGTGGTGTTGGAGAAGATTCTTGAGAGTCCCTTGAGATCCAACCAGTCCATCCTAAAGGAAATCGGTCTTGAATATTCATTGGAAGGACTGATGCTGAAGCTGAAACTCCAATACTTTGGCTACCTGATGTGAAGAGCTGACTCATTTGAAAAGACCCTAATGCTGGGAAAGACTGAAGGCAGGAAGAGAAGGGGATGACAGAGGATGAGATGGTTGGATGGCATCACCAACTCGATGGACATGAGTTTGAGTAAGCTTTGGAAGTTGGTGATGGATAGGGAAGCCTGGCAGAGAAGGCAGTGGCACCCCACTCCAGTACTCTTGCCTGGAAAATCCCATGGACAGAGGAGCCTGGTGGGCTGCAGTCCATGGGGTTGCTAAGAATCGGACACGACTGAGCAACTTCACTTTCACTTTTCACTTTCATGCATTGGAGAAGGAAATGGCAACCCAGTCCAGTGTTCTTGCCTGGAGAATCCCAGGGATGGGGGAGCCTGGTGGGCTGCTGTCTATGGGGTCACACAGAGTCGGACACGACTGAAGTGACTTAGCAGCAGCAGCAGCAGGGAAGCCTGGTGTGCTGCAGTCCATGGGGTCACAGAGTTAGACATGACTGAGCGACTGAACTGACTGACTGTGACTTCTGCGCTATTTTGTTATCACTCTCAATTTGCCAGTTGTGTATGAGCAAATTTGTGTTACACAGTCGTGTGCTGTAGCAGACCCTAGTATTGTGGTGTCCATCTGTGTCTGTTAGGCCCATCCCAGAATTGATGATGGATAAAAGATGAGGGCTGCCTGTCTTCTTCTGGTTCTTTAAGCCCAGCAAACCCACCCACTCATTGTTCCCTTGCAGTTGTGAAAAAGAAACTGCAAACTTCAAGAGTTTCTTGGACAATGGATTGCTCAAGACCACCAAGCCAGTTCCCCTGGCATCTCCGTGGGCTCCTGACTCTTTTTCCTATTTCAGTTCAGTCTCTGGGTGCCTTGGATTGATCAACTCTCCCAGTTTGGTGTTGGGACCCTAGTTTCCTAACATTCTTGTTAGTATTCAGTCATTCATTCTTAGCACCCCAAGAGCCATAGCTTTGGGTTAAGAATCCTCTGCATCAACCACTAATCTCACAGAAACCAGGACTGATACAACATTTCTTCTTGCTCTCTGTTGCAAAGGGCTAAATATTCAGCTAGGAATGGAGGTTGAGAGACTTAGAGAGGAAATTGTTTACCATCTTCTCCTTATTCCTTGTCCTGATTTCTCCAGGTGCTACTATCTGATAACAAAAAAAAGATGTGATGTCTACTATGAAATGCAGATGATTGTTCAGTCATATGATCCATTGCTTTTGGGAATGTGTTGCTGAGTGTCCAAGGTCAAAGCCTGGCCAGATATCTTATGCTGACAGCATATAAAATATTCAAGTTTATTGGCCATTCAAGTGTCATTGACAAGAAGCACACATGGGCTTCTGGTGACAACAGGGTTTTTAACTGGTTTATTGAGTAGGTGAAACTCAAGACAGTGCAAGCAGGAAACTGCTTATTTTGCCCCTCGGTCCTGTTCCATTGGTCATCCCTTCCTATTCTTGGATGATCTCCGTGGCTTAGTCCATGGCTTTCCCAGTCATTTTCAGGTAGAGGAGCAGTTTGATTTTCAATACTTGGAAAGTCTAGCCCAAGCTAAAGTGAAACATATATCGCTGACCCTGTTCCATGCTTCGTTCTCTTTGCCCACACTAATTATAAAATTCCACAACAGAGAGAAATATCCTACATTATCCCTTATATATGGAATCTAAAGAGAAAAGATGTAAATGAACTTATTTAGAAAACAGACTCACAGACTTAGAGAATGAATGGATGGTTATTATCAGGGAAGGGTGGGGGAAAGGTGTAGTTAGGGAGTTTGGGATGGACATGAGCACACTCCTATATTTAACACAGATAACCAACAAGGACCTATTGTATAGCACATGGAACTCTGCTCAATGCTATGGGGCAGCCTGGAGGGGAGAGGAGTTTGGAGAAGCATGGATACATGTGTATGTATGGCTCTTCTGTGCATCTAAAGCTAACACAATATTGCTAATTGTCTACACTCCAATACAAAATGAAAGGTTTTAGAAATTTTGCATAACAGGGTGTGGATAAGCAGAGTGTGGTCTATTTCTCAAACTTCCTCCACATTCCTTTTCTGACCCTCCTTTCTTATTTCTGTGCAGCTACTTTGCTTACCAAGTTTAGAGTGGAGAACATTGTTAGGAGGAAAAGGGTAAAATCCAATATGACTGGTGATGTGGAGAGCAAAAATGTTAGTCACTCAGTTGTGATCAACTCTTTGTGACCCTATGAACTGTAGCCGCCCAGGCTCCTCTGTCCATGGAATTCTCCAGGCAAGAATACCGGAGTGGGTTGCCATGCCCTTCTCCAGGGCATCTTCCCGACTCCGGGATCAAACCTAGGTCTCTCACATTGCAGACAGGTTCTTTACCGTCTGAGCCACAGGGAAGCTGGGAACTAAAATCTGCTGTAGGACCCTCTCTACAGTGGCTTTCCAGGAGCTGACTTCCACCCATGGAGATGTTCAGATGTCCACACCATCCTCCCTCCCGGCTCTTCCCCGGTCCAGGAAGTGTGCAGGCAGACTTCTTCTGTCCCTCCCCCCACCTCCCACTGCTGCTCCAGCTGTTTGCCCCACAAAGCCCTCTGGGGGCTCCGCATTCTCCCAGGAAGTTCTCTGGGTGAGGTCTTTTCAAGATGGCACATTATGGGCTTTGGAAACTGTCCCTTTGCCCCTCCTCTACTGAAAGTGCAGATGCTCACATTGAAGATACAGTCTCTCCAATCCCTGTGTTCAGGGCAGCTCCAGTCAAACGCTCACCTCCAGACTTTTCTAGAAGAGCCACAGGCACCAGACTGTACTCCATCTAGTTTCAGAGGTCTGGAGCTTCCGTCTTCCAAGAATGCTTTTTACCAAGTTCTTCTTTAGTAACAGCTCAGGATGAAACTTTGAATTTCTGCAGCTCAGCAAACATTCAACTCTGGGGTGACCCTAATGTCAAAAAGGAAATCCCCTGAAGTTTTGCCTCTTTTGGCTTCAGACAGGGGTGGGAAGCAACTCCCCCAAGTGAAGGAGAGGCATAATGCCACAGGGCTCTAGGTTGACAAGTCTCTTCAAAGAAACTTCCTCTCAGATCAACATCCTTTGAATTTCTCATCTCTTTTTGGTATAAGCTAAAAGCGGACATAAGACAAGGACACAAAGCGAGGAATGGAGAACTGATTTTGTTGTCTCTTGGCAAGACCTACAAGGCTAGCTCAAAGCTTCTCTTTAAAATGTGTGGGTGTTTGTTATTTATTTTTTCAACATTGCAACTTTAGCAGAAACTCAAGACCAAAGAATAGTCCCATTTACCATCTGCTTTACAAACACTGAACAATCAAGATTTCATTTTAACATTAAGTCCTTGTCATTATGGGGAAAATGGCTGACTCTGGGGATGTCAGTGAATGCTTCAGTATGTCCTTCTGACATGTGTTAACAGATCTAGGTCTAGACCGGTGGTCCTTACAGGATGGAAGAATCCCTGAGGGAGCTGGTCACAGTGGATCCTCTGTTGGAGTCATCCTCAGATATTCTGATGCAGTAGGTCTGGGGTGGGACCCAGGAATCTGCATTTTAAATCAACACCCCCCTCCCCTCCTTGATTCTGGAGTAGCTGGTCCCTGGACCACAACTTTGAAAAACAGTGCTCCAGGCATCTCTGGCTCTCTTTAGCTCATGGTGAAGGCAGAGGTCAGATTAATGTCCCAGATTAGAGATGAAGGGAAGAATAGATGAAAAACCTGACATTTGTAAAACTCTCCTCCTAGGGCAGACTCGTCTTGGTCTCTCCTGTGTTCCAGAGACTTTAAGGTCACCTAGAACTTGGTTACAAGTAAGTGCTAAGTTTTGTCCAGAGCATGGCTGATGCCATGCTTCCCTTGGGCTGAATCTCTGCCCTTTGAGAGGACAGTAGTGTGGGGTGACAGGGGCACTGGTCCACCTACAATGACTGGGATTCCAGCCCTGGCTCTTTCCCATCCAAGATCCCTCTCATTTATGGCACAGGTGGTTGTTTCCCTTTAGTCCTTTCCAACTCCAGTAGGACTTCTGAAATTTCCTGATTTAGGCTGTAGTAATTAATGTCATGATGAAATAAATGGCTTTTTAAAAAAACCAAACTGGTTAACTCTTTGGTTTCTGCTCAGGTTAAAAAAAAAAAATTTGAGAGCCAAAAATATGACCCATAAAAGTGATTGCTTATTATATACACTAGAATGAACAAAGGTCTAGTCAAGGCTATGGTTTTTCCGTTAGTCATGTATGGAGTGAGAGTTGGACTATAAAAAAAGATGAGCGCCAAAGAATTGATGCTTTTGAACTGTGGTGTTGGAGAAGACTCTTGAGAAGCCCTTGGACTGCAAGGAAATCCAACCAGTCCATCCTAAAGGAGATCAGTCCTGGGTGTTCATTGGAAGGACTGATGTTGAAGCTGAAACTCCAATACTTTGGCCACCTGATGAGAAGAGCTGACTCATTGGAAAAGACCCTGATGCTGGGCAAGATTGAGGGCAGGAGGAGAAGGGGATGACAGAGGATGAAGTGATTGGATGGCATCACCGACTCAATGGATGTGAATTGGGTGAACTCTGGGAGTTGGTGATGGACAGGGTGGCCTGGCGTGCTGCGGTTCATGGAGTCCCAAAGAGTTGAACACGACTGAGTGACTGAACTGAACTGAACTGATGAGCAGTCTACTAATATTTCATATAAATTATATATTTATTTTATTACATAAATATATAAAAGAGCATACTGAATCCTCTCCCCAAGTGTGACATAAGCTTCTAACCAATAAAAGTATATTTAACTCCTATGTTTTTCTTTTTTTATTGTGAAGAACTTTTTGTTGTTTCCTATGTGCTGTGAAAGGTGATAGGCCTAGAAATAAGAGCAATCAGCCTGAGAGTCCAGTCATTATGTATTCACAAGACTTGCATTTGAAATTAAAGGCAGAGGGTTGTGCCATTACATCTTCATGACAAGATGCTAGGAAGATTCTCAAATCAGAATAAGAAAATAGAAGAGGTTATTCAGAGAAAAATAACCCCACTCATTTGTATGTTTCTGATATAGCATACTATTATTAAAAAGATGCTAATCACCTACAAAACTAAAAGATACCAAATTAACAAATCTTGACAAACAAGGCAAAAAAAAAAAAAAAATGAAGTGGAAAATAGTAAATACGAAGAGGTAAAAGAAAGGAATGATTCTTAGACAAAGTATCATGTGGAATAAATCTATAATATCTCCTACTAAAAATAAAGTTCTCTCTATAACCCTTTCAAATAAAAACAAACAACAACAAAAAACCTAATTAAAAATGAGCAAATGACTTGAGGACACATTTCCCCAAAAGATATACAAATGGCCAATAAACATATGAAAATATGCTCAACATCACCACTGATTTGGCAAGAATACACAGAAGAACTGTACAAAAAAGATCTTCACAACCCAGATAATCACGATGGTGTGATCACTGACCTAGAGCCAGACATCCTGGAATGTGAAGTCAAGTGGGCCTTAGAAAGCATCACTACGAAGAAAGCTAGTTGGAGGTGATGGAATTCCAGTTGAGCTCTTTCAAATCCTGAAAGATGATGCTGTGAAAGTGCTGCACTCAATATGCCAGCAAATTTGGAAAATTCAGCAATGGCCACAGGACTGGAAAAAGTCAGTTTTCATTCCAATCCCAAAGAAAGGCAATGCCAAAGGATGCTCAAACTACTGCACAATTGCACTCATCTCACACGCTAGTAAAGTAATGCTCAAAATTCTCCAAGCCAGACTTCAGCAGTACGTGAACCGTGAACTTCCAGATGTTCAAGCTGCTTTTAGAAAAGGCAGAGGAACCAGAGATCAAATTGCCAACATCCACTAGATCAGGAAAAAGCAAGGAAGTTCCAGAAAAACATCTATTTCTGCTTTATTGATTATGCCAAAGCCTTTGACTGTATGGACCACAATAAACTGTGGAAAATTCTGAAAGAGATGGGAATCACAGACCACCTGATCTGCCTTTTGAGAAATCTATATGCAAGTCGGGAAACAACAGTTAGAACTGGACATGGAACAACAGACTGGTTCCAAATAGGAAAAGGAGTACATCAAGGCTGTATATTGTCACCCTGCTTATTTAACTTCTATGCAGAGTACATCATGAGAAACGCTGGACTGGAAGAAACACAAGCTGGAATCAAAATTGCCGGGAGAAATATCAATAACCTCAGATATGCAGATGACACCACCCTTATGGCAGAAAGTGAAGAGGAACTCAAAAGCCTCTTGATGTAAGTGAAAGTGGAGAGTGAAGAGGTTGGCTTAAAGCTCAACATTCAGAAAACGAAGATCATGGCATCTGGTCCCATCACTTCATGGGAAATAGATGGGGAAACAGTGGAAACAGAGTCAGACTTTATTTTTTGGGGCTCCAAAATCACTGCATATGTTGACTGCAGCCATGAAATTAAAAGACGCTTACTCCTTGGAAGGAAAGTTAAGACCAACTTAGATAGCATATTCAAAAGCAGAGACATTACTTTGGCAACAAAGGTCCGTCTAGTCAAGGCTATGGTTTTTCCTGTGGTCATGTATGGATGTGAGAGTTGGACTGTGAAGAAGGCTGAGTGCCGAAGAATCGATGGTTTTGAACTGTGGAGTTGGAGAAGACTCTTGAGAGTCCCTTGGACTGCAAGGAGATCCAACCAGTCCATTCTGAAGGAGATCAGCCCTGGGATTTCTTTGGAAGGCATGATGCTGAAGCTGAAACTCCAGTACTTTGGCCACCTCATGCGAAGAGTTGACTCATTGGAAAAGATTCTGATGCTGGGAGGGATTGGGGGCAGGAGAAGAAGGGGACGACAGAGGATGAGATGGCTGGATGGCATCACAAACTCGATGGATTTGAGTTTGAGTGAACTCCGGGAGTTGGTGATGGACAGGGAGGCCTGGTGTGCTGTGATTCATGGGGTGGCAAAGAGTCACTGAGTGACTGAACTGAACTGAAGTCAAAATCACAGTAGAGGAAGGAAGGGGGAGTTAATGTTTAATGGATACAAAGTTTCCAATGGGAAGGATTAAGAGTTCTGGAGATGGATGGTGGTATTGGCTGGAAAACAAAGTGACTGTACTTATAGTTAGAGACCTGTGCATTTAAAATTGGTTAAAATGGTACATTTTATGTGTATTTCACCCCAGTAAGGAAAAAAAAAAAAAAGAATAATAAGCTCTCTTGTTGAGCATCTGTTCAGTTCAGTTCAGTCGCTCAGTCGTGTCTGAATCTTTGTGACCCCATGAACCACAGTATGCCAGGCCTCCCTGTCCATCACCAACTCCCGGAGTTCACTCAAACTCATGTCCATTGAGTCAGTGATGCCATCTAATCACTTCATCCTCTGTCGTCCCCTTCTCCTCCTGCCCTCAATCTTGCCCAGCATCAGGGTCCTTTCCAATGAGTCAGCTCTTCACATCAGGTGGCCAAAGTATTGGAGTTTCAGCTTCAACATCAGTCCTTCCAATGAACACCCAGGACTGATCTCCTTTAGGATGGACTGGTTGGATCTCCTTGCAGTCCAAGGGACTCTCGAGAGTCTTCTCCAACACCACAGTTCAAAAGCATCAATTCTTTGGCGCTCATCTTTCTTTATAGTCCAACTCTCACTGCATACATGACTAATGGAAAAACCATAGCCTTGACTAGATGGGCCTTTGTTGACAAAGTAATGTCTGCTTTTTAACATGCTGTCCAGGTTGGTCATAACTTTCCTTCCAAGGAGTAAGAATCTTTTAATTTCATGGCTGCAGTCACCATCTGCAGTGATTTTGGAGCCCCCCAAAATAAAGTCAGCCACCATTTCCACTGTTTCCCCATCTATTTGCCATGAAGTGATGGGACCAGATGCCATGATCTTCGTTTTCTGAATGTTGAGCTTTAAGCCAACCTTTTCACTCTCCTCTTTCACTTGCATCAAGAGGCTCTCTAGATCTTCTTCACTTTCTGCCATAAGGGTGGTGTCACCTGCATATCTGAGGTTATTGATATTTCTCCTGGCAATTTTGATTCCAGCTTGTGCTTCTTCAGCCCAGTGTTTCTCATGATGTACTCTGCATAAAAGTTAAATAAGCAGGGTGATGATATACAGCTTTGATGTACTCCTTTTCCTATTTGGAACCAGTCTGTTGTTCCATGTCCAGTTCTAACTGTTGCTTCCTGACCTGCATATAGATTTCTCAGGAGGCAGGTCAGGTGGTCTGTGATTCCCATCTCTTTCAGAATTTTCCACAGTTTATTGTGATCCACACAGTCAAAGGCTTTGGCCTAGTCAATAAAGCAGAAATAGATGTTTTTCTGGAACTCTCTTGCTTTTTCAATGATCCAGAGGATGTTGGCAATTTGATCTCTGGTTCCTCTTTCTTTTCTATCTGTTATATATAGGAACCATTATATGCATTATCTCTTATCTACACAACAACCAACTGGACTGGTAATAATATTCCCAAATTTCCTCCGCCAGGACAGAGCCAATAGCCAGTTATGAGTGGAGCCTGTATTGGAATCAAGGTCATTCTCCCTTCAATCAAAGCTCTTTCTAATTGACTCTCCCTATTGGCTGTTTGAAAAGTCTTGCGAAGAGGCCTAGACCAAAGCAGGTACCAGCTGAGTGAGAAGTTGTGGATGGGTGGGGAGGGGGGCAGGCATCCGGAGCCTCCATGGGAAGAGGGGTGAGAGCACCATTCATCTATCCAGGACTTTGTGTTCCCAAGTGCACCTCTATGACCTACAATACCAGGGTACTAAGGAATTAATTGAAACTGCAGCGTTCTCTCTCCATCACATTCTTCTGAGAAATATGAATTTAATATTCCTGGGAGATGGTTAAGCAGACTGAAGTTTCAGACTCATAGTATTGGAGGGAATGCAGTCTTTCTGGAACAGATGTGACCAGGAGAAGCAGCATTTAAGCAGGCAAAGGATGAGTGGATTCTTCCAGTTCAGTTCAGTTCAGTCGCTCAGTCGTGTCTGACTCTTTGCGACCCCATGAATCGCAGCACACCAGGCCTCCCTGTCCATCACCAACTCCTGGAGTTCACCCAGACTCACGTCCATCGAGTTAGTGATGCCATCCAGCCATCTTATCCTCTGTTGTCCCCTTCTCCTCCTGCCCCCAATCCCTCCCAGCATCAGAATCTTTTCCAATGAGTCAACTCTTCGTATGAGGTGGCCAAAGTGCTCTTCCAAATGAATCCTAAATCTTCATTGGCTTTTATTAAAGAAAACTAAGGGTATGTTCTCATGGGAGGAACTTATCCAAAGGATGAGCTGAAAATTTTAGTGAATAAAGTTCATTCCCTTCCATCATATTTAATTGAGCTTAATTGAACTCTGTGACAGACACTTGATCCTTGGAAGAAAAGCTAGTACCAACCTAGACAGCATATTAAAAAGCAGAGCCATTACTTTACCAACAAAGGTCCGTCTAGACATAGCTATCGTTTTTCTAGTAGTCATGTATGGATGTGAGAGTTGGACTATAATGGAACTTGAGACTTGAGGGCCGAAGAATTGACGCCTGTGATCTGGGGTGTTGGAGAAGACTCTTGGGCTGCAAGGAGATCCAACCAGTCAATCTTAAGGAAATCAGTCCTGAATATTCATTAGAAGGACTGATGCTGAAGCTGAAACTCCAATACTTTGGCCACCTGATGCGAAGAACTGACTCTTTGGAAAAGAGCCTGATGCTGGGAGAGACTGAAGGTGGGAGGTGAAATGGATGACAGAGGATGAGATTGTTGGATGGCATTACTGATGTGATGGACATAAATTTGAGTAGGCTTCAGGAGTTGGTGATGGACAGGGAAGCCTGGCATGCTGCAATCCATGGTGTAGCAAAGAGTTGGACATGACTGAGTGACTGAACTGAACTGAATTCTTCTAAATATGACAAAGTGGAATAAGACACAGTCCTTGCCATGTTGTGGTTCACAGTCTATTAAGAAGAACACTATAGCCATGTGATAGCTGAAGCAAGAGTAAAGTCAGATGGGATTACCAAGCAGGTAGTGATTAATCCTCTTGGGTGGGGATGCAGAGAGCATTTTATTGAGACAATGGCATTGAAAATAATTTTGTTACATGGGAAAAGAGGCAGATCCATGAACCAAAAGGCACATCAATTTTGGGCATATTGTGTATGGGCATGCTCAGTCACTTCAGTTGGGTTCCACTCTTTAGGACCCCATAGACAGTATATTGCCAGGCTTCTCTGTCCATAGGATTCTCCAGGCAAGAATACTGGAATGGGTTGCCGTGCCCTCCTCCAGGTAATCTTCCCGACCCAGGGATTGAACCTGAGTCTCCTCAGGTAGATTCTTTGTCTCTGAGCCACATTCTAAGCTTTTAAATCATCATAATCTACAGTCATAAGCATATTTTACAGATTAAAAAACTAAGACTAAATTAGATTATTTTATTAATATTGGCAAGGCAGGACTTTTTGCCCTTGTTTTGTCATGGCAAATACCAAGATGAAGAACTGAGTTCTAGGGTTTGTGAATCTTTTTAGTTGAGAATAATTCCTCTCACATGTGGGGAAAAGACCTAGGGACAGTGGCCATAGGTCTCTCTGGAGAAGTGCTCATGAGATGGTCTCTGTGAGAACTCTGTGTACTGAGTAAAACAGAGTAAAAATATGAGTGATTATTATCGGTATGTGATTACAATAAGATATGTGAGTGGCATCATAGTGTTTCCTTATCTGCCTGACCCCATGTATCAGTCTCAGTCTGAAAATTGATCTTTGTGAAAATTCTTTCAGCAACACACCTTTCATTTCATGAAGCCACAGCAAAGTATGTGTCAGGGTAAAAATTCTCTTACTCTTATATGAATGTCTCTTGTCTTTCCAATTTAAACTGTCAGCCTCCAAGTAGGCAGCTTTCAGACAGGTGATAGAGATGCTTTGCCAGAAATTGGGGGGCAAAGAATGGATTTCCTGCAGTTTGTGATACACTCTGCCATGTGGAAATCTAAGAGGTCTCCCTGGTGCCTTGTGCTTTACAAGGATTTCATGAATATGATTTCTTAAGCCTGTTTACCGTTTCTCTCTCTCTCCTCACAGGATTCCATATTTGTCAGAGACCAAGCTGAGAATTGAATGGATACATACTCTTTATTCTCCAACCCTTCTCACTGGTCACTTGATCGTTAAAATCTATTTCCTCTTCCTTAGCTAAAACAAAGAAATAGACAAAAAAAGCAAACTAACAAATAAATACATCAGTTGATATAATTTCTCTTAGGCCAATCTAAAAGTTCAGTAAAAATGCCTAGACATTCTTGAATCACAATAGTGTACACAGTCTAGGCTTAAAGTGAGATTTTTTCCTCTACAGATTCTGCCAACCAGGTAGCAGCCCCACCTTCAAGGCCAACTCCCAGTTCTATGAACCTCTTCCTCTGAGTTCCTGGGGCTTCAACACCAACCAGGCAAGGCTCCTCAGAGGCTCTGCTGGGTCCTTCCTCTAGGCTTTTAGGTTTTGATAACTCCCGTGTCTTTCTTTTAGCCTTTGAGTGGCAGCTGCTTCCTGGGGTTGCTTATCTGTTTTATCTCAGTGTCTCCTTTCTGCTTTTTCAGTTTT
The DNA here is from genome assembly GCF_019923935.1 of Bubalus bubalis. Lineage (NCBI taxonomy): Eukaryota > Metazoa > Chordata > Mammalia > Artiodactyla > Bovidae > Bubalus > Bubalus bubalis. The sequence continues at coordinate 82,902,464 of NC_059168.1, forward strand.
CTAGGTTGGATGGTAACACCAATTCAATGGACATGAGTTTGGGCAAACTCTGAGAGATAGTGAAGGACAGGAAAGCCTAGTGTGCTGCAGTCCATCTGGTTGCAAAGAGTCAGACATGACTTAGTAACTCAACAACAACAAATATATATTCAGTCTTTCATTTCATTAACTTGGTGTCATTTCTGTTTCCCTGACTGGTTCCTGGTTGTACCAATGTGGGGACACCTTGAGGCTGACAGGAGACAGGAATCATTGCCTCTGGCAGGATGAGAGACTTCTGCTGAGACAACACCAATCAATGAAACAGGAAGCAGATGGGAAGGAGCAAGCTCTTTCTTCAGCCCCAAACTTACCACCTTCCTCTAACATCTTCTATTGGCTGAGCCTAGCAGGGAGCCAGATGGCCAGGGAAAAATGTACTTTGCAGAGTCTCAGCCCAGTACCACAAAACAGGGTAGAAAGGGTGGATTTGCAGCTGAAAGGTCAGCTCAGTCACTCAGTCGTGTCTGACTCTTTGCGACCCCATGGACTGCAGCATGCCAGGCCTCCCTGTCCATCACCAACTCACAGAGCATGCTCAAACTCATGTCCATTGAGTCGGTGATGCCATCCAACCATCTCATCCTCTGTCGTCCCCTTCTCCTCCTGCCCTCAATCTTTCCCAGCATCAGGATCTCTTCCAATGAGTCAGTTCTTTGCATCAGGTGGCCAAAGTGTTGGAGTTTCAGCTTCAGCATCAGTATTTCCAATGAATATTTAGGACTGATCTCCTTTAGGATGGACTGGTTGGATCTCCTTGCAGTCCAAGGGACTCTCAAGAGTCTTCTCCAACACCACAGTTCAAAAGCATCAATTCTTCAGTGCTCAGCTTTCTTTATAGTCCAACTCTCACATGTATACATGACTACTGAAAAAAAACCATAGCTTTGACTAGATGGACCTTTGTTGGTAAAGTAATGGCTCTTCTTTTTAATATGCTATCTAGGTTGGTACTAGCTTTTCTTCCAAGGAGCAAGGGTCTTTTAATTTCATAGCTGTAGTCACCATCTGCAGTGATTTTGGAACCTCCAAAAAATAGTCTCTCACTGTTTCCATTGTTTCCCCATCTATTTGCCATGAAGTGATGGGACCAGATGCCATGATCTTAGTTTTCTGCATGTTAAATTTTAAGCTAACTTTTTCACTCTCCTCTTTCACTTTCATCAAGAGGCTCTTTAGTTCTTCTTCACTTTCTGCCATAAGGGTAGTGTCATCTGCTTCTCTGAGGTTATTGAGATGAAAGATAGTTGCTTTATAATTGGTACACATAGTTTTGACCATTGCTTTTAAATAATTTGATTGTGTTATTCTTGGATTGATTTTTAGTTTGTGTGGTTCAAAATCTCTTTCCCCTTAAATTTCAAAATGATTCCACCGTCCACATTTCTATGCAGAATTTTGGAATGATGGTGAGGGAGGCGTGTCACTATCAGGGTAGAGGCATTATGGGCAAGAAGATCTGATTGTCTGGTAGGATGTGTTTATATGGTAGAAATATCCTGGGTGAATTCAATAGAGATGCTCCTCTTAATAGAGAATTAATTGTGTGTGTGGTGGCGGTTGGTGGGGGGGGTGATGGAGGGTGACAGCAGAGGTGGGTTGCTTTGGGAAGGAAATCCCTCAAGTTCCCTGAACTACATACAGAAAAATGAAGTGAGGGCTTCATCACCTTTCCCTGAAAAGTCCCAGCACTGCTGGGGTTACTCTGTCTTTATGTAAGAAACAAAAACTCAAGTTCACACAAGATCGTTTTTCTGGTTAAAAGGAAACCTCTGGGACTGGCCTTTTCAGATAACTAGGGGGCATTATTATATATGAAATAACAAGTAACCACCGCAGCTTCTCAGCTCCACTGGGAGCAGAATTTTGAATTTGCCTAAATTTGCTCAGTTTTCAGTGTCAGTGCCTGATAAATTAATGCACGCTGGGAAGACGTTTGCATATATCTGAAGAGGAGACTTAGCAGGCAGGCGTGTGGCTCCATGGATTCCACTGTGAGGCATTTGTAGTAAAAGGAATATAAAACAACTTCTTTCTGGCGATTTATTCTGAAGCAGAATTTCAAATGAACACCAAGTAGTCCATTACATATTCCTGAATATATTTTGGAAGACATTAAAATCTCTTACATCTTCTCAATGGCAGCAATCTACATTTAGTGTTGTCTGAAAGTTCTAAAGAAGACCCCTGGAAAACCTTTATTTGATTGTGTTCTTCTTGGATTGATTTTAGTTTGTGTGGTTTGAAATCTCTTCCCCCTTAAATTTCAAAGTGATTCCAGCCTCCACATTTCTGTGCAGAATTTTGGGATGATGGTGAGGGAGGGGTGTCATTACCAAGGTAGATGCATTATGGGTAAGGCCTTTAGAGAGAGCTGTATGGATGAGGCTCATACAAAGAAAAGGTCCAGGCAATGGAGGTTCAGTTCGTTGCTCAGTCGTGTCTGACTCTTTGCAACCCCACGGACTGCAGCATGCCGGGCCTCCCTGTCCTTCACTATCTCCCGGAACTTGCTCAAACTCATGTCCATGGAATTGACGATGCTATCCCACCATCTCATCCTCTGTCATCCCCTTCTCCTCCCGTCTTCAATCTTTACCAGCCAGCATCAGGGTCTTTTCCAATAAGTCTGTTCTTTGCATCAGGTGGCCAAAGTATTGGAGTTAAGGGAGGTAACATAGAATAAAAAAGATCTAGTAGCATCTCTCTCCCATCATCCACTTTCTTTTATTTATTTATTATTTATTTATTTTCAGCAGTGCTGGGTCTTAAGACCCAGCACTGATATAAGGTTCTGATATAAGGTTCCCCATGGCAGAGTATGGACCTTGTATATCTGGTTCACCCTGAGGCTCCTGAGGGTGGACTAGCATCTGTTCAAGAGCAAAGATAGAGGAAGACAAGTTGGATGAATGAAGTGTCACCTCTCTGGCCACATGAGACCTTTTGGCTTCCACTGTACTTTGTACAAACTCTGTTAGCACTTGTTATCCACCACTGCTGTTCATAGCTCTGCTCCCCATAGACCGTGAAGTCCTAAAAGGAAGAACCAGTAATATTCATCTCTTTCCACTGATATGTGTCTATTTCCAGCAATATGTGTCTGTTTCTGGCACAGACCTTGGACTGCAGTTGGCTTCCAGTGATGAAGGAATGAGCGAGTGAATAAATGAACTAACACTTTTTACCCCAAATGAGTAGTAGGTAAAATAGTCAATTATAATTGATACTCTTCTACTTTCTTTGAGTAACCAGCTCCTTTGCCAATCATTTTTCCAAAAAAACTTGCTGTCTCCCTAACAGGCTTTCCTCTGCACTATGGACTTTTCCTGATCCCTCTGTTTTGCCTTCATCAAAACTAAAATGATCTCAAATCTAGTCCTACTGCCTTATTTTACAGATGAGAAAACCAGCATCAAGCAAGGTTATACAAGGCAAATAATAGGGCCCAAGCAGACCCTTATACTGAAGAAGGGAATGATAACCCACTCCAGTATTCTTGCTTGGAGAATTCCATGGATAGAGAAGCTTGGTGGGCTACAGTCCATGGGGGTTCACAAAGAGTCGAACACAGCTGAGTGACTAACATACATACATAGACCCTTATACTCCCACCTGTAGCCTGGGTCCTCCTTCAACATCTTTGTTGTAGTCCTTGGTTTCCAGTAACTGAGGTCCTGCAGGGGTCAGACTCCCCACTTTGGTAAAATACTCAGGGGTATCTTTAGTTTAATATACTCCATCCTCAAGGTGGTGTCTTCATTTTAATAAGGGCCTTCCTTTTAACACACAGCCTACCTGGGCTCCTACAGGAGACTACCTATCAGATGGTCAATAAATATTCTTTGAATATGAATGACAGCAGGCAAGAAAGTTGAGGTTTGAGAAAGGGTGTGGGGGCAGATGTTGGTGGAGAAGCAGCCACACTTGTCATTAAAGCAAAGATGAGATGTGCAAAATGTACAGTAGCAATTACATTTCATAGTTTTCTATATGAATGTTCCCTGGATCCCAGCCAAATATGATGACTGGGAAGGATAAATTCTGAAGTGTACAAATCACACACACACACATATTCACAACACATAACAATGAAGATGATCCCTTAAGGTGGGGTCATCCCTTCTTCCAAGTCTGAATTTGACAGGCATCTTCATCCTCCTGGGCTTCCCTTGTAGCTCAGCTGGTAAAGAATCTGCCTGCGATGCGGGGGACCTGGGTTTGATCCCAGGGTTGGGAAGATCCTCTGGAGAAGGGAAAAACTACCCACTCCAGTATTCTGGCCTGGAGAATTCCACGGTATAATAGTCCATGGGGTTGCAAAGAGTCAGTGACTGAGTGACTTTCACTTTCATCCTCCTAGTGGTTTGGAAGTGACATCACACCTGCTAGGCTCACAGGGGAATAAGAAAAGCATCATGTCCGTTTGCAGAGACAGCAAAGAGCCAAAATCCAAACATTCATTTTTAACACTTAATGTTTATTAATCAATATTCCGTAGGCTTTTGGATGCACAAGACTGAAACCATCCTCTCTTGGGGAGAAGATTATGATTTTAAGAAAGTTGCAAAGATCCCCACCCCGAGCTCCAGATCTGCATGTGTATTTGACCACTATTCATCTTGGCTGGGATGAGCCACAGAAACGCTCCCCTCCACCTGTGCAAAATTAACCTAAGCATTTTTTTGTTCAAAGCTGCTTTAAGTTCTTTACCAGTTATTCTGGAGATTGGCGCTGCCATCTATCCAGTTGCCCTCTGCACTCTTAGTGAGCTCTCTAAGATGCTATCTTTTCATGCCTATGGTCTCTGTCAGAAGCTCTTCAGGGGCATCTCATTGCCCTCCGTGTCAAGTGCAGATTTTTTTAAGCTTTTTGTTTTGTATTTGAGTATAGCTGATAAACAAACCATGTTGTTGTAGTTTCAGATGAACAGCAAAAGGACTCAGCTATACATACACATGTATCCGTTCTCCCCCAAACTCCCTTCCATCCCTTCTAGGCTTCCACATAACATTCAGTAGAGTTTCATGTGCTGTACAGTAGGTCCTTGTTGGTTATTCATTTTAAATATAGTAGTGTGTATATGCAGGAGAAGGAAATGGCAACCTGCTCCAGTATTCTTGCCTGGGAAATTCCATGGACAGAAGAGCCTGGCAGGCTACAGTCCATGGGGGTCTCAAAAAATCAGACACAACTTGGCGACTAAACAGCAAGTGTGTACATGTCCATCCTACACTTTCTAACTATGCCTTCTCCCATCCTTCCCACTGGCAACCATAAGTTCTTTCTCTAAGTCTGTGAATCTCTTTCAGTTTTGTAAGTAAGTTCATTTGTATCAGATCTTTTTAGATTCCATATTTAAGGGATGCCATATGATATTTCTCCTTTTCTGAGAGCACACTTGTTAATATGGCCCAGGAGGCCCCCAGGAATGGGACTGCAGGTTCTTGGTGGCATCAGGCTTCTTTGTCTTCATGGCCTACTCGATGAAATGGCCCTCTTTGCCTTTTTCTGATCCCCTCTGGTCTGCACTAATTTTCAATTAACATCTGCATCTGCATGTGCATATGCAGTCGTGTCTGACTCTTTGCAACCCCGTGGACTGAAGCCCACCAGGCTCCTCTGTCCATGGGATTTCCCAGACAAGAATACTGGAGTGGGTTGTCATTTCCTTCTCCAGGGGATCTTTCCAACCCAGGAATTGAACAGGCATCTCCTGTGTCTCCTGCATTGCAGGAGTTACTGCTAAGCCTCCCAGGAAACCAGTATTTAACACCTACCTACTTATTTTTTAAAGACTTGTCTCAAACCAAAAATTCATCTTCTCTGATTTTTTCTCTGACATCACCCCTTGGTGTCCCAACTCTGCCAGGTCAGACTGAGATTATGGACAGAAAAAACATCACTGCATTGATTTTTTTGCATCTTCCTTCTCCAGGGCAAGAATCTTATTTACATCCTCATATCAATGTTTCACACAGTGCCTGGCACAGAGTAGGTGCTCAGTGATCTCTTATAAACAAATAAAGCACAAAGAACTAGGATGTGAGGGATGGCTGTAACATTGGTGAGATAATTCCAGGATAAAGTGAGGTTGGCAATCTGGGACCTATCTTCCAGAAAGCCCAGGCTGGGCCCCATTACACTATGACTGGTTCTCTGAGACAAGCGTTGGAAGTTGAATGCAATTTCTCCAAGACTGTGGGCTCTGTCTCCCTTCCCAGAAGAAAAAGGCTGGAATTTGGATGCAGCAATCTATAAAACTGGGTCACATTTGGAAACCTGGGCTGTGTTTGGCCCACATATCTGAGATATTTAGAAGATACTGTGTCTAACAGGTCACTGGGGAGACAAGGTGTGGAGGTGGGAGGAAAATTTTTGAGTGCCTTCACTTGGAACATGAATTTTAAAGTTTATCACATGCCCTACCTCTTCTATTTATGGAGCTGTCCATCTTTACAGGTATTAATAATAGGAATTTTTGACTGATGACTACTTTTAATCCATGTGGTGCTTTTGTGTAAAGTGGCATAGATTAATTGCAAAGGGGATTTCCTTATCTGGGTAGCCACAGTGCTGCTTTAGGGCCTGTGGCTGGGGGAGCAGAGCAATGTCTGGGCCCTACTATCCCCACTGCCTGGGCATGCACAGCAGCTTGGCTTTGACTTTCACTGTGGTAGGCAGGCTCTAAGATGTCCCTTAGTGATCTCTGCCTCCTGGCATTAACACTTTGTGTAAGCCCTTCTCCTCGACTTACTTGTAGCTAGTAGAGTATGGCAAAGGTGATGGGATGGCACTTCTGTGACTAGATTAGAGAAGAACAATAGCTTACCTCTAGCTTGTAGATTCTCTCCCTTCTGGCTTGGAGAAAGCAACCTGCCATGTTGGGGAGGCCCACCCGGCAAAGGAATGTGGACGGTCCCTGACCAGCAGACAGAAGGAAATGAAGGTCCTCAGTCCAAAAGCTCTCGAGGAACTGAATCCTACCAATAGTCTTGTGAGCAAGCTTGGTGGCAGATTTTCCCTAGTTGAGCCTTCAGGTAAGACCCCAACCATGGCCAACCCTGTAATTTCAACCTCATGAGAAATTGTGAAGCAGCGGATCAGCTGAATTAGCCCCAATTCTGGACTCACAGCAACTGTGAAATGTGTATTGTTTTAAGCTGGTAAGTTTGAGGTAGTTGTCATGCAGCAGTAGATAACTAATATATTCATTTTTAATTGTCAGACCTTTTCTCTGTAGATCAAATCCATGGGCCTTCTTGCCCTTGATCGAACCGGCACTTGCTTTATTTCCAATATGAACATGAAGAAGCACATGCATTGTTTCTGATTTCTTATGTTATTTATGAGTGACAAAGAAGGAAGATGCTACAATCTGGCTCACCTTATGGATGGGGAGTTGAGAATAGGGCTGGGAACAGACCCATAAACATGTGTGTGATGCACTGTCTGCTTTGATTGGGACAACGAGGAAGAAAATAACCTCAGACTCCAAGACCATAGGCTTGGCCGAGTCTGAATACAGGAGGCATCTGTTAGGACAACAAGGAAACGCCAATAAATTATCAAACAGGGCTTAGCATCTAACCATCACACAGCAGTCCATCTGCTTGGCAAGACTGCTGCATCATGTTACAGTATTACAGTGAGAAAAATCACTCTTTTGACTTGATAAACACTGTCCTTTCTAGATGTATTCTTTTTTACTGAAAGCAATCGAGACATGATATCTAGTCAAACTACAAAACAGAAGGGATAGAACCTATGCGATATGCTTTGTCTTGGTGCTGACAAGGACAAGTAGCTGTCCGATATTTTTTAAAAAGAAAAAAAAAATCAAGAAAACAATGAAAATTTCCTGTACAGCTGCAGTACAGTTATTTAAATACCTTTTAAAAATTGAATGTTTTTGAATCCTAGAGGGTATTTGTCCTATACTTTACTTCCCTAGAGCGTTAGTGATAAAGTGGGACCTAGAGATCCTCTGATGAAATTTCTCATTTTATAGATAAAGAACCAAGGTCAGAGAATGGGGGCCCGGCTTTTCTTCATATCATAAGCTATGTTAATTCAGAGAAGAGACAAATAACAAGCAAGATATAAAATGAAACATTTCTATTTCATCCTTAGGACAACCTAATAGGTACTATCATGACCCTCATTTTACTAATGAAAAATGGCAAATCTCAGAGAGGTTAAGTAACTGATGCCATGTCACACAGTTTAAAGGTGAGGAATAGAGCCTAGATGCAAATTCAGCTCTTCCTGACCTCAGAGACTCAACCTTTAAACAATTCCAAAAGTCATACTATCTTCCCACACAGAATTCCTAATTTTATAGATTCTTTCCCTTCTGGCTTGGAGAAAGCAACCTGTCATGTTGAGAGGGTCCCCACCTGGCAAAGGATACTTAAATACTCCTTCCAAAAGACCCAGTAGATATAAAGACAGTAATTATTTTCCCTACAGGAACCTTTAATAATAAGCCAGAAATACAGGAAGGAAGGAAATCAACCTCATCCCTGCACCTGCTTGGTCTCTTTTGTTGCCCTTCAGGGCCGGTCCCTCATTCACTGGAAACTTTGGCTCTCATCTCAATTTCCAATATGCATGTATCAGTTAGAGTTTGCTGCATAAAAAGTGCCCCACAACCTTGTGACTTAAAACAAAGACCATTGACCAAGGAGTGAGTGAAGGGAAAGAATCCCTGAAGGTAGAGAGTGAAACTTCCCTCTATCTCCAACATAACCCACAGACTTTTCATAATCTTGTCAACTCAGCATGCCCAAAGTGAAGACATGATGATCTCTTTAAAATACGCACCTTCTGAATCCTTTATCTCACCTATCCATCCTCCCAAATTAGAAAAACCAGAGGCATTTGGTCCCCTGTCTCACATTCATTGCTCTGTCCTTTCAGTAACGGGCTGTGATGCAAAACCTACAATTAGACTGAACTATATGTGCTGCCTTGACTTCTGGTAAAATCAGGAGGACCTCAGATGGCTTAACCACATGTTTCCTTCCCTATCCTGTTCTTGCAGACAAGGTCCCAGTAAACCATGCTTCTTATCAAGGGACCAGAGTTTCTGCTTATCACTGAGTGTGTGCTCAGTCACGTCTCTTTGTGACCCCATGGACTGTAGCCCGCCAGGCTCCTCTGTCCATGGAATTTACAGGCAAGAACACTGGAATAGGTTGCCATTTCCTTCTCCAGGGGATCTTCCCCACCCAGGGATCTCTGTGTCTCCTGCACTGGCAAGCAGATTCTTCACCACTGTGCCACCTGGTTATCCCTGAGTAGCAGGCTTTATCTCCCTGTCAGCCTGCAAAGTTATTCAGACAAGCCAATCACATCCTTCAGGAACTGGGGGGCAACTCACCCTATTGATACTACAAAATCTGTCTCCTACAGTTCCTGTGGATGTGACCTGTTCTCCGTGGTAGCCTCCGTGTAGCCCTGTGGTATGTGCTCCCTTCCTCTCCTGGCTTGTAATGTATGTCACTCGTGAACTGCCATCCAGCCTACCTGTCCAGTGTCTGGTGTTGTGTGTTGGGTGATTCCTCTAACTCTAGGGCAGAAATCCCTCCCTTACTGATGGGGTGAGCAGGAGGTGATAAAATACAGGTCGTCAGAGCCTTTTTTCTAAATCCCTCTCATATTCCTTTCATAGGCTTCCCTTGTCACTCATTCAGTAAAGAATCTGCCTGCAATGCAGGAGACCCGGGTTCGACCCCTGGGTTGGGAAGATCCCCTGGAGAAGGAAATGGCAACCCACTCCAGTATTCTTGCCTGGAGAATCCCATGGACAGAGAACCTGGAGGGCTATAGTCCATGGGGTCGCAAGAGTTGGACAAGACTTAGCAACAAAACCACCACCACCACTCATATGCCTGCCCCTCATCACTTTTCATTGGACCATTATAGAAATTTTCTAACTGGTCCCACTTTCCCTGCCTGGTGCTTTCGCTCAACCATATACACTGCTGCCAGGTTATCTTTCTGAAAGACAAAAATGAGCACATTATTTCTTTGCTTGAAGTCCATTAATGGTTTCCTACAACCCTCAGAATAGAAATAAAATCCCTTAGTTGAGTTTCCATAGCTGTTCCAGGTCTGGTCTGGGCTTTCTCTCTGGCCTTATCTTCTAGAACTTCATAACCTTTGTGCTTTACCTGGGTTTTCTCTCCAAGTCTATGGGACTCTTGGATTTCTGGCATTAGGTCCTCCTTTTGTTCAAGTCCCTTTCCTTCTCTACCTGACTCTTACAGGTCCTTGATGACATGCTCCTCCAGGAAGCCTTCCCTGATCATCTCTCAGTGATTAAGCGCATTGAGATCTGAACTCTAACCATACTCTACGCTTATCATGGCCACAGCTCCTACATATACTGTACTTACCTCTTTTCTTGGCCTTCTGTCTCATCTGTAAACTCAAATGATGATGGTAGCCTCTGGAATATAGAAGGCATTCAATACATATTTGTGAACTAATGAGTAAATGAAAATTTAAGAACTGCAAGGGCTAATGAGTTGTTTGTTTTCTTCCTCATGACTGAGATGAAGCCTCTTACAAATAGATTTTGTAAAAGGTTTAATGTTCTTTTATTTTTCAAGTTTTTTTGCTCCATCCTTTCATGTTCATATTAACCTGATTTCAGAAGAAACTGTTTAGCACAATTCTATTTTAAGAACATAAATTCATAGGGGCAGGAAATGAGAAATTGCTCTTTGAAATGCTCTTGGGAAATTTCAGTCTATACCTTGTGTTGTTTAAAATAAAATAGCTCCAGACCAGGATACCGAAGTGGAGGCAAAATGAAACCTTGGCTTGTAACATGATTTTAGATAAAAATCCCTTTGTAACAAATGAACACCATAGGCCCTCAAAATTGACTTGTTAAAGAGATTTCTTTCTTTAAGTAAGTACATGGTGAGAAATTTCATAAGTTACCTAGAGAAACTTGGGTGGCAGAGGATGAATTCAGTTTTTGCAGTAACTAAGCCCGTGAAGGAAAAGATTTAAATGACAAAAGCAAGGAGAAGGTTGTTATTCACATCTGTGCTGGTCCTTTTTCTATCTTTCTGAGCTACAGGGTCATTTGACATGGGGATGATCTGATGGGGTGTTTTCTTTCTGTGTTTGTTCTCCTTTGTGTATACGGATGTGGAATGTAGATCTTCCTGACGAGAGGAGTTAGTCCTTTCGCAGTGAGATAATGCTGGCTTAAGAGTTAGTCTTAGCCTTTCATCTGGTTAATTCCATTTACTATTATAGTACAGTTTGAGCAAAGACGAGATTTGAGTTAATTCTTATTAAAATGGTTTGATAAGTAGCACTTACTATGGACAGGCCTCTTTCTAAAGACTTGTGAAATAATTTACTCATTTAATTCACGTGCCATTCCTATGTACTGGGTTCTATCATTTCCCCTATTCTACAGATGGGGATGGGCCTACGTGGTGGCTCACCAGTAAAGAATCTGCCTGCAAGGCAGGAGATGCAGGTTTGACCCTGGGTTGGGAAGGTCCCCTTGAGAAGGAAATGGCAACCGACTTAAAATATTCTTGCCAGGCAAGTCCTATGAACAGAGGAGCCTTGTGGGCTAAAGTCTATGGGGTATCAAAGAGTAGGACACAACTGAGTGACTGAGCACAGCACAGATGGGGAAATTGGGACTCAGAAAAGTTAAGTCACTAGTCTAAGACCATATAGCTAGGAAGCTACCTAGCCAAGACTGGAGCCAGATCATCTGGCTATAAAATTGGCATGTTTAACCACTACAACTAGGGAAGAAAACTTGATCGAGTCCTTACTCTGTGTTAAATATCAGGGTTTAAATCATTTTCTTTCATCTTGACAACAAATAAGGGATACTTTTCTCTTATTTTATAAAAGAAAATCAGGGTCCAGAGATGGAAGGGAAAGTTGTCAGGAGCAGACCTGGGGAATAATTCCTGGGGTACCTCATTCTAAATCCATGTGCCACCTGGCACTGCCCCTTTCACCTTCCTGCCCCCCTGCCCCCAGAAGATACCCTTCCTTTTTGCCCCATCCGTGTAGCAGTAAGAGTGTTTCATACTTGCCCGGCATGTGTCCACCCCATCCAAGCTGATCCTCATGGATTCTGAGGCAGAAAGGGGAGGTGCTATTCTTATAGGTGAAAAAATCCTTGAACGGAAATGGGGAAGTGACTCGTTCAAGGTCAAACAGGTTGGAGATAAAAACAAGTGCACCTTTTCTGACTCTAAGACCAACGAAATTTGTACTTTTTCACAGTTCTTTCAGAGTTGCTGAGTGACAGCTCCGTTGAATGATCTTGAAAAGCTGATAGATTGTTTGAAAATTTGCTCTCGACAACATCTTGAGAGCTCAATTTGAGAGGAAGGTTCAGAAAGGTAACTTTGAGTTTCTTTGTTCAAAGGAAGAACAGAGAGACAAGTTTTCAAATCCTCAGGCAATTGGCTTGGGGAAAAGAAGTTGATCTTGCTAAACTTGGCCAAAGTTGTAATCCAGCTGAGTCATTCTGGATAACACACTAACTTAAGATGCTTCTCACCCTGCTGCATGCTGTGTGGGTAAATTAGGAAGGAACATTGGAATTCTTATCTTTGGATTCTTCACTGTCCCAAATACAATTTTGAAGGCTCTTATAATTTTGAAAGCCTGTCTTCTCAAATGGCAATAAACAGCCCCATTGAAGACAAATGCAATTAAATTGGCTTGAGAGCTGTAAATTAAAAAGTGGGGGGTGTGGGGGGGTAAAATCAGATGTTGAGTTCTTGGGCACAGATCCTAGCCACTATAAATCAGGTTTTGGCTTCATTTTGACATCCCAATCATCTCTTCCAAATGTCAGCCTCAAATCTACCCAACCATGAAGCTCAGAACCAAATGAAAGCTCAGTGCTGGGGTTCTGCTGTGTGGGCCAATTTTTCTCTCACTTGGTCTGGTCTCTTCATCACCCCTTCTCTCCTGGGCTCGGAGTCGGAAAACCCAGTCTGGGACTTGCTGAGGGATCTTGGCTCTGAGACGGCAAGACAAGATGGAAAGAAAAACACTGCTTTCTGTGTTTTGGATTCAGAGGCAGGAAGAAAGCTGTGTATGCAGAATCTTCATTTTCTGAAAGAGTTTGAAGTTCAGCAGAAAAAAAAAAGTATGGTTGAAGGACCAAAGCACAGGGAAGTGGATTTGAATCAGGGCTCATCCTTACCCAGTTGAGTCACTGAGTGATGGGTTTCTGTTTTCATTAGATTGGCCAAAAAGTTTGTTTGGGTTTTCCCGGTTTACAGAAAAACCTGAACAAACTTTTTGGCCACGCCAATGCATCTGTGGGCCCTCCCAGGTAGTGTTGGTGGTAAAGAACCCACTTGCAAATGCCAATGATGCCTGAGACGCAGGTTCGATCCCTGGGTCTGGAAGATGCTCTGGAGAAGGAAACAGCAACCACTTCAATATTCTTGCCTGGAGAATCCCATGGACAAGAGGAGCCTGGTGGGCTACAGTCCACCAGGATTTGGACATGATGCAATACATCTATAAGGTGGAAATGAAAACAGATTTAAAAGGAGATAGCATACCTTATTATATATACATATTTTTGTTTGTTTGTTTTATTGTAAAAGGTCAGATAGCTAGATCATGGGAATCCTGGAACCAGAATTTTGAGTTCCTGGCTCTTCAGCCACTGGTTCTCTTTCAGGAGATGCTTTAAAGCAGCCCTGGTCATTCTTTGCTACTTTTTGCCTTTGCAACAATCTCTTTAATCAAGCTATTTTCCCTCTTGGAGAACAGCTAAGCAATAAGCTCAACATTCAGAAAACTAAGATCATGGCATCTGGTCCCATCATTTCATGGCAAATAGATGGGGGAAAACGTGGAAACAGTGGCTGACTTTATTTTTGGGGGCTCCAAAATCACTGCAGATGGTGATTGCAGCCATGAAATTAAAAGACACTTACTCCCTGAAAGGAAAGTTATGACCAACCTAGACTGCATATTAAAAAGCAGAGAAATCACTTTGTCAACAAAGGTCCATCTAGTCAAGGCTATGGTTTTTCCAGTAGTCATGTATGGATGTGAGAGTTGGACTATAAAGAAAGCTGAGCACCGAAGAATTGATGCTTTTGAACTGTGATGTTGGAGAAGACTCTTGAGAGTCCCTTGGACTGCAAGGAGATCCAACCAGTCCATCCTAAAGGGGATCAGTCCTGGGTGTTCCTTGGAGGGACTGATGTTGAAGCTGAAACTCCAATCCTTTGGCCACCTGATGCAAAGAGCTGACACATTTGAAAAGACCCTGATGCTGGGAAAGATTGAGGGCGGGAGAAGGGGACAACAGAGAATGAGATGCTTGGATGGCATCACCGACTCGATGGACATGAGTTGGGTGAACTCCGGGAGTTGGTGATGGACAGGGAGGCCTGGCGTTCTGTGGTTCATGGGGTCGCAAAGAGTCAGACACGGCTGAGCGACTGAACTGAACTGAAGCACATATCATTTTTCAGGTTCTTTTTATGAACCTCAGGTGAAACTCAAGTTCTCATATGCAAATAAAACTAGAACGCATCCCCTAAACTGATTGCCTGTGGCGATGGTCGTCTCCAGAGCACCCAGTCCTGAGAAAGGCTCCTGGCAGAAGTTTCAGGCAAATGCACCTGTTTTTAATTAGCACAAACAATCCTGCCAGCAACAGGAGAAGCCAGAGAGCATTGATTTTGGAATAAGTTAAGCCTTCCATGCCAGAGAAGGCAATGGCACCCCACTCCAGTGTTCTTGCCTGGAGAATCCCAGGGACAGGGGAGCCTGGTGGGCTGCCGTCTATGGGGTCGCACAGAGTTGGACATGACTGAAATGACTTAACAGCAGCAGCAGCAGCAACCCTTCCATGCACCTTGCTCAAAGAGGCTGGGAAGAAGCCAGTTCAGTAGGGCATCTCAAATACTTTCCCTCCCAGCACCTCCCCTCCTTACTCTGTGGACAGTTTCCCCACCAGCCTCCTACTAGATAAGTGGACATTTCCTTTATTGCCTCCAGCTTAACCCCCTCCCTGGAATTTCATCACCACAATCCGCAGGACTGGTGCATCATTGACGGAGTGTCGTTGGCATCAATTTCTCATTTCCTCTCACCACTGCATGTAAGAAGATAGAACTAACTACCTGTTTCTTACAGCCAAAGAAACCTAGTTCACAAAAGTGATGGGATTTGGTTTGGGCAGAGAGCCAGGAAACAACTGAGCCAGGATTTGTGTTCAGAAATGAATTCTAACCCCAAGTCCAGTCCTGGTCCACAGGCCTTCTCCCTGAGCCTCTGGTGCCATGTCCATCATTTTACAGCAGGGGGTCAGTGGTTGCTATGTGTAAAAGTAACTTTTATTTCCAGTGCAGGTGCTTGCGCATGCTCAGTCCTCAGTTATGTCCAACTCTTTGTCACCCCATGGACTGCAGCCCACCAGGCTTCTCTGAATTTTCCAGGCAAGAACACTGGAGCACGTTGCCATTTTCTTCTTTGGGGAATCTTCCTGACCCAGGGATCAAACCCAAGTCTCTTGTGTCTCCTGCATTGGAGGTGGATTTTTAACCACTGCACCACCTGAGAAGCCCTTCAGTGCAGGTAGAAGGACACAGGTTTTTTGAAATCCCATGGACAGAGGACCCTGGTGGGCTACAGACTGTGGAGTCACAAGAGTCGGACACGGCAACTAAACCACAGTCAGCACCTGTAGGCTCAGTGCTTCTCAGTTCTAGCTGTGCCTTAGAATCTTGGAGAACTTAAAAAATAGATGAGTCATCCGAGTATAAAAATAGAAGAGTCAGACTCCATCTGAGACCAATTATGTAGGAGCCTGGGAGTGGCCTGTGGCTTTGGTACTTTCTAAAATTCCCTAAGTGGTTCTAATAGATAGCCAGGGCTCACAGGAATTCCGATGACCCCCCAACTCTGTGGCACTATGATTTCTGAGGTGGGGGAGGGGCCCTGGCACCGGGATGTTGGGAGGGACAGAGGTCGGGGGCTAATATCTTCAGAGCAGTTGGCAGGCTTGTATGAATACTGTTCCCTTTTGGACTCTGTGTTGGCATATTGCCCTGGGCCCTGAGCTCATGTTCATCTAATCAATCAGCATGGAAATTAAGTAGGGTTTATGTTAATTGTCCCAAGTTCTTTTTCTTTCTAGTAAGACTCATGACATTTTATATCAAGAAGGAACTACAGGGCAAAGTTTATCTAGGATGTCTACCTCTTTTTAAGGTCGTGAAACCTTTGTGAATACAATGAACATTAAGCAGACTCTCTCCAGGGAAAGGATATACAAGTGTATACTCACACACACATACATAAAACAGACTCTTCATATAGCTTACGGCAGCAGTTGGTCCCCAATTATTCTGGCATAGGGGATGGGTTTTGTGGAAGATGATTTTTCCGCAGTCCGATGGTGGGGCGGATGGTTTGGGGATGATTCCATTACATTACATTTATTGTGCTCTTTATTTCTATTATCATTATTATATCAGTCCCACCTCCCATCTTCAGGCATTAGATCCTAGAGGTTGGGGACCCCTATTTTAGGGTGTTCTCAGAAGTTCTGAGGACAGTGGTTCTCAAACTGCAACAAGTAGGTATCAGAATCACCCAGAAGGTCAGAAAACCGCTGACTGCCAGGCCCCGCCCCAGACTTTCCCCATCCGTAGGTCTGTGTGGGACCTGAAGTTTCGCATTCCTAACAAGCTGGTGCTGCGGACGTGGGGAGGACACTTTGAGAACTGATACCCTCAGACAAAAGCCTCTTTCTTAGACTGACTCTCCTGTATTGTAAGAACATGAGTTTCAGTACAGAGAGGAGTCACCCAACAAGCTGACGGCAGAGCAGGTGATGTCAAGTTCCATTCATTTCAAGGTAAGCCAATTCCATTCACCTGACATAAGCCAGGGAACTAAGACAAGGTCCCTGCCTCTGACTTAAAGATCTGTGAATAATAATCATGAAAGTCAGAATGTGATCACTGTCAAAGGAAATTACCAGCGTCAAGGAAACAGCTTCATGATTCGGGCTCAGGGGGAAGGAGGCACTCAGGAAGGGCTGTGGAAAGGACTGTGTTTGAGCCACGTCTGGAAGGAAGCTGGTGTTAATTGCTCAGTCATGTCTAACTCTTTGCAACCCCATTTTTGTAGCCTGCCAGGTTCATCCATCCATGGAATTCTCCAGGCAAGAACACTGGAGTGGGTTGCCATTTCCTTCTCCAGGGAAGGAAGCTAAGAAAGTAAGAAAATTACAGCTGGCCATTGACCGTGTGTGTGTCCATGCAGGGCTCACTGCTTCACGTGTGTTTTGCTATTTATCCCTATCACAACAGTGGAGTGATGTTATACCACATTTACACAAGAGGAAAGGACATAGCGTGCTCCTTCTGTTATTGCACTGTGGATGACAAAGCAATCCTTTATTACTTTGTTCTGGCTTTGTACTTCTTTTGTGAAAATGTGCCTCATTCACAGGGCCTGTGAATTACTGTAGTAGGTGTATTATTATGGCTCCTATTTTCCAATAAAAAGGCATCATCTGTTAGGTGCACCTCTGTCATGGGACGGGATAAGTGAATCATGAGGGACATCAAGGGACCAAGATTGGAGCGAGCTGGCCCATCCAGAGACCCCTCCTTTTCAGTAGAAGCCAGCAGAGGGAATAAATCCTCTCTAGGCCACAGCAGCCAGGGCACTGGCGGGAGGGACAGAGGCAGTAGCCAAGAGACCCAGGAAGGGCATGCATGGCTGAGATTTTAATTTCACTAAACCTGGAAGTCAAGGCAGGTGTGGGAACCCACTTCTCAGGAGGAGTAATAAGCAGCCTCTGCCTGAGGGGGTCAAGTTGAAGTCACTGACCGTAGGTTTGGGGGAGAGAGAGGACAGGAAGCAGGATGGAAAAGGGGAACAAGGCCCAGCTTATGACATTTTCCTCTTATAATCAGGACTGAATCATGGGAGTCCTGAGCTTTGCCATCTTGGATTTGGCAGAAGGAAATGATTCTGTGCTTTTGCTTGGGTTTTTTTCTCTATGTGTTGAGGTCTGAGCCTGGCATCTCAACATGGAAACAAATTGAGGAATAATAGAGAAAGTGCCAGATTCCTGAGAGGCAAGACATCACACCACTTGCTATGATCTGCACCAGAGTGCCCAAGTGACTTGGACACGGCATGTCACCTCCTGAGCTTTGGTCCCTTTGAGCTTATATATGAGCACCTTGTAACTCCCGAATGCCATAATTCTCTAAGGTAGAGCAAGGCAGCTGGCACAGGAGTGACAGGGAGTGAAGGTGGGTCTCCAGGAGCAGCAGGTATCTTTGAACTTGGGCTAAACTTGTGGGGTGACCTTCAGTAGCTGAGCCAGTGGGTTCACTCAATCAGACTGAGAGCAGACCCTGATGTCAGTGAGATGTGAATGTGAATCTTGGCTCTAAAGCCATCAGCAAGTGATGTGATCGCACTTATCTTTTTTTTTTTTCCCTCACCTGTAAAAGGAAAAGCCATAAAACTGAGAAAATTAGCACCTGCTATTTAGAGGTGCTTTTAGGATTAGATGAACTAGGGAGACACCCATTGCGCACGGAGCCTGACGGAGTGCCAGGTGTTCGGTTAAGGGGGGGGGTGACGGCCATGACTCTGCTTCAGACACGCCTGCAACTCCTGCTGCTTTTAAAACTCCTTCTTCGGGACTTCTGGTGGCCCGGCAGTTAAGAATCTGCCTTGCAATGCATTGTAATAGAGGAGACATGGGTTCGATCTCTGGTCAGGGAACTAAGATCCTACAAACCACAGAGTAACTAAGCCCCCATGTCGCAACTACCGAACCCTTGTGCCACAACTAGAGAGTCTGTGCTCTGCAAAGAAAGATCCCACATGACAAAGTGAAGAAGGTCCTACGTGCCCCAACTACGATCCGAGGCAACCAAATAAATAAATAAGTATTAAAAGAAAAAACTGCTTCTGCAGCTATTAGAGTGTCCAGTATGTTCTAGAAATCAAATCAGGGAGCACATATAAAATGACAAGTCAGAAATATCCCCTGCCTGCTGGAAGCTCCTAATCGGACAACATGAGCACACACGCATACCTGTCTGTGCATCCAGGCAACCATGAAGAAAGCTGTAAATAGGCCAAGCAGGTGCCCTGGAAGTTAAGAGGCAGAAGGTGCTTCTGACTGGGGCTTCAGACAAGCTTCCTTGGGAACCTTGCCTTTGGGTCCATTGGATTTTCACTTAAGGGACAAAAGTATTCTGGACAGGGACTGCATTTCTGCTCAGCAGTCACCATCTACTCACTCTCTCCTGAATACCCCTGCGTTGCGTCCAAGAGGGTGAATCTCATTTGAATCTTCCCAGATTTCAACCATTTCAGCCAGGTCACTTTTCCCACAGGGCATTCAATTCAAGACCCATAAAGAAGGCAGGGAAATAGGTGAGTGGCATTCTACAGATCGTGGCTAGGCTACTGCATGAGTCGATTATTCTCTGAGGAGGAGACCACAGAGAGCAAGGCAGGGTAACCCAAGAGAGTTGGGTCCTTGGTCCAGCTCTCCTGAAGCTCCTCTATGAGACAGGAAGATGCTGGGCCACACGGGGGCAACATGTGTCTTCCTGGTGACACATTCTCTGCTCTCGTTGCTTTGGTTTCATAGTTACATCTCTGTGGGCTTCTTCAATGCATTTTGGAGTCTTCACTAAGTTTCACATTGTTCTTTCAACATCCGCTGCGTGTGTTCATGCTCAGTCATATCCGACTCTTGGCGACCCCATGGGCTGTAGCCCGCTAAGCTCCTCAGTCCATGGGATTTCCCAGGCAAGAATGCTGGAGTGGGTTGCCATTTCCTCCTCCAGGGGATCTTCCCCACCCAGGGATCCAATCCTGGTCTCCTGCATTGGCAGAAAGATTCTTTAGCACTAGCGCCACCTGAAGTAACCGCTCAGTTCAGTTCAGTTCAGTTGCTCAGTCATGTCCAACTCTTTGTGACTCCATGGACTGCAGCATGCCAGACCTCCCTGTCCATCACTGACTCCCGGAGTTTACCCAAACTCATGTCCATTGAGTCGATGATGCCATCCAACCATCTCATTCTCTGTCATCCCCTTCTCCTCTCGTCTTCAATCTCTCCTAGCACCAGGGTCTTTTCAAATGAGTCAGTTCTTTGCATCAGGTGGCCAAAGTATTGGAGTTTCAGCTTCAACATTAATCCTTCCAGTGAACACCCAGGACTGATCTCCTTTAGGACGGACTGGTTGGATCTCCTTGCAGTCCAAGGGACTCTCAAGAGTCGTCTCCAACATCACAATTCAAAAGCATCAATTCTTTGGTGCTCATCTTTATTTATAGTCCAACCCTCACCTATATAGATGATTACTGGAAAAACCATAGCCTTGACTAGATGGACCTTTGTTGGCAAAGTAATGTCTCTGCTTTTTAATATGCCGTCTAGGTTGGTCATGACTTTTCTTCCAAGGAGCAACCAATAGAGTCACACTATTTAATCGGATGTAGCCCTTGTCCTCACAGGGCTCAGTCTAGAGGAAAAAGAAAAACAAGATTATGAAAGAAGTGGTGAGCAGATTGAGAGATGCTCACATTTCTTGGAGAGTCCAGAAGGGGAAACTTCCCTGGTGTCTCAGACGGCAAAGCATCTGCCTACAATCTGGGAGGCCTGGGTTCAATCACTTGGTAGGGAAGATCTCCTGGAGAAGGAAATGGCAACCCACTCCAATATTCTTGCCTGGAAAAACCCATGGACAGAGGAGCCTGGTAGGCTCCAGTCCATGGGGTCGCAAAGAGTCGGACAGGACTGAGTGACTTCACTCAATCACACCAGAAGGGGCCGCCTAACCCAGTCTAATGGGGAAGTGGATGCTGGGAGGCTCAGGGGAGGCTCCAGGCAGGTGATGACTTCTCCTGGATCTCCTCTCGCCCCTGTTCCCTCTCATTGTGCTCCTGGGCACCCTTGCTATAGGTTCCTGGCTTAGGCTACACTGCGTCTAGCATCCCTCCTTGACCAGATGTGACTGTGTCATCATGAGACAGCCATTGGTTATTGTTTAGTCACGTCTGACTCTTTGTGACCCCATGAACAGTAGTCCACCAGGCTCCTCTGTCCGTGGGATTTCCCAGGCAAGAATACTGGAGTGGGTTGCTATTTCCTTCTCCAGGAGATCTTCCCAACCCAGGGATTGAACCCGCCTCTCCTGCATTGGCAGGTGGATTCTTTACCACTGAGCCAAAACGGGAGCCCATGAGACAACCATAACTCTTCCCTGAACTTTGTTTTCCTCAGCTGTAAAAAGGCAATGATGAACTCTTCAGTTGAAAACCCCAACCCTGATTTCTTTGAAACCATTATTTTGACCATTATTTTGCTCTTATGAAAACAGCTGTGTGGCTTCTGTACTAAGGCAGCATTTCTTTTTTTTTTCCCCTCAGAATGTCTCTTTTCCATCCTAGTGAAATGCTAACCTGGGGGTGTTGATGTTCACAGTGCTGTTATAATATTCTTGCTCCCCCTATATTTTTTTCTTTTCTTGATTTCCACTAAATGTCAATAATGTGTCCTGTTTCTAGGCAGTAAGAGTCATCCCAGGTGGGGGGTGGGGGGAGGGAAAAAAGAGTCACCCTGCAGCAGCTTTTGCTAAATTTGGAAAGGTTCATTTTCTCACCTGGGGCTTATCTTCTAAACACACTTGCCTCTTTTCAACACTTCAGAAGAACACGTTGTATATATTTTTCATTTGGCTTTTCTTGACCAATTTCTGAATTTCATTCTCAATGTATTTTTGTAAGCCTCATTTCACAAATCAAAAAGGAGTCTGGCTGTAGGATTTTAGATTCTGCGACATAATCTGAACACATCTGTTGTCTGCAGGTAGAATTGCTTGAACCATCATCAAAAGGCTTGACCATCAGTAGAAAAGTCTCACAAAGTATTGTGATTGGCCATTATCTTCTGGGACACCAAGGATACTGAGACACTTGGTTTATTCTCTTACTCATTTCTTCATTCATTTACTCATTTATCAAGAGCCTTCTTGACACTCACTGTGTTTCATTGGGATTGGTCTTTGTCATTGGTTCACACTGTGGCTTCCCTGTCTTTTTTTTTTTTGCCCAGTTTTTAATACAGTGTCTTGACCATGTGACTGCCTATTCCTTTGGTTCTCTGACATAACGTCCCTACTTTATTTTCTCCAGAACAGCTAATTTGCTCCAATAAGAATTCCATTTGTTGTTTTTATGGGACCTCCTCCCCCTCAGATTTTCTGCTTTGAAATTGTGCATGCATGCCAAGTTGCTTTAGTCATGTCTGACTCTGTGGCTCTATGGAATGTAGCCGGCCAGGCTCCTCTGTCCACGGGATTCTCCAGGCAAGAATACTGGAGTGGGTTGCCATGCCCTCCTCCAGAGGCTCTTCCCAATCCAGGGATCAAACCCACATCTCTAACACCTCCTGCATTGGTAGGTGGGTTCTTTACCACTAGTGCCACCTGAGAAACCCCACAAATCATGCTTATTTGATTTATTATCTATCAATTTCAACCTGGATCACCTTCCTCTTAACCTCCTGGTTCTCTTTTTCTTGCAGTCCTCCCCCTTCCCCAATTTTCCAGACGTCTCAGTTTTCTTGTGTTGCTGGTCATCACTGTAGTCAGTGAGTCAGGGCTCACTGCTGGTGAGATAAAATTCTCAGGTTGACAGTTATACCAGTAAACAATGCTTCAGGACATTTTCCAGAGTTTGCAGAGATATTATCCCACTAACATGTCTACACATACACAGTTTCTCTCTCCCCTACAGCCTTCTCCTCTCTCATTTTTCTCCTACTCCCTCTTACAGAAAACATCATGTAGAAAATGATGGACTGGAAGAACAAAAGAAGTTATTTTTGCATTGATCAAGCACTCTTGATCTACAGCAGAAAGGAAAAAAAAAAATACACACACACCAAAAAGCCAGATTCAGAAAGATAGGAGAAATAGCCTTCCAGTTGAGAGTTTGAGCAGTTCAGGAGCTTAGTGGTGCTCTTACTGGAGGAGGGTGTTATTGTGAGAATAGAGTCATCCCTACCCCCCACTCTAGCATTGCCCCCACATACGCCTGCTGTTCCCAGCATCCCCTTTTCTTGGCAGTATCCCAAGGGCCACATTCACATGTGGACCGTCTCCCAGTACATTTAGTCTCTGCTAAGAGTCAGTGTCTTTGGAAGCCATACTGAGGAAGGAGAGAACTAACTCTGATCTGATTCCCGGTGGGAACACACCTTGTGAGGGCTCTGTGCTATTTTAAAATGATGATTAACTTTAATGAATATTTCCTCACTAGATTTCTATCCCTATTAAGTATTTTGCAAGATTTTTATTACTTGCTAAGAATCTAAGTTATTTCCTCTCATTTTTCTTGCAAAGGATGAGTTCAATATTTCAGCTGTTCTCATTTATTGTTAATTCTCTTTTCCTACTAATTTATTAGAAGGCTTATTTTTCTCTGTGGTTTATCTATATCCTCTCTAAAGTGTTTATAAAATCCTCTCTAGCTCTTTTACCACTTAAAATATTACCTGTCCTTTTTATTTGATTATCTGAGTCTTTCTGGTTTGGCCTTTAGTTGAGGAATAATCAGATTTGCTCTTCTATTCTGATCCTTTTTCATTACCAAACTTCTTTAAACTCATAATTCTCTCACTCTGCTAAAGATCTAACGACAGTTTCTATTTTCACTCAGTCTGGTTGGGATGGAGCTGCAATTCCATTTAATTTAATGGCACAAACTTTTATTCAGTGCCTACTAACTGATGCGTACGGAATGCCTAAAACAGTGACAGGCATACAGTAAGCACTCAATAAATGTCTGATTATTGTTATTTCCAGGCACTGTGCTTGTTGACCCTAGGTTACAAAGATGGACAAGAAATGATCAGTGTTCCTGCTTGAAATGTGACGATGACCTTTTTCCACCTCCATAAGAAGTTCCAGCCCTTCAGGTGGAGCCCAAGGCTGGCACTGCTCTGATCTCTTTCTCTTGACCTCTAGCATCAGTTACAACTTGCTTGCCAAATGGAATTGCAAACTTGGCATGGAGATTCAGATCTTCAAGACTTTGCCAATGGTTAGTATGAAGTATGGAATGTCTTCTTTTCATTTCCTCAATCCTGCTCTACTTCCTCTCAAAGTCGTCTCCTGATGCTTACATTTCTCCAAAGTTTTTCTTTTCTGCTGCTTTCTAAATATTATATATACTTTTGTTCTTATTTTACAATATTATGACTATTTAAAAGCTCTGTCTACTAGATTTTGCACTCCTGGAGAATAGCACTTTACCTTATTCAGATCTTTATCCCCTAGTTCCTAATTTATCATTCAGAAAATTCTGTCAGATTAATGATAATACTGGGCATAGTTCATGTTTGTTATTTTAGAAGTTATGATGAACTGATTAACCTAGAAAAAAAGGGATTCTTTATAGATGAAGAGATTTGGGGAGATTTCCTGCAAGACAGGGATTTATAACCAAAAGTACAAATATAATTTCAGTGGTGAAATTTCATGGAATACAGCATATCAGATGGAGGGATCACCTATACAAAAAAAAGGCAAAAGTGGTAATTTGTGTGTGTGTGGGAGGCAGGGAGGACAAGAGTAAGCCCTTTAGTGTGGCCAATGCAGGCATGTTAAGTGGGACGGGATGGTGTCATTCCTACCTTTTATTCCTCTCATAGGTGTTTCTTGGGTCTCCTATGTATCTTATAATAGAAGGGTAGAAATGTAGGATGGATTATGGAGGGCCATAAGGAAGCCCACGAATACTGGAATGGGTAGCCTATCCCTTCTCCAGGGCATCTTCCTGACCCAGTAATCGAACCAGGGTCTCCTGCATTGCAGGCAGATTCTTTACCAGCTGAGCTACCAGGGAAGCCCCAAATGTGAATGAGGGCTCCCAATAGACTCATTGCCTGCAATCCAGCAGATGCCACCAACCTCCATGATGAGGAAGTGGGGTAATGCAAGTAGCAGCCATCCACTGCATCTGCCACTCCTTATGGTGAACAAGGAATTAAGGATGTAAGCAATCAAGAAACAGGATTTGGCCCTAGATAGCTGAGGTACATATGAAAGGAATGAATTTGGTGAGCCCAAAGGCATGTATCTTCCCATACGTAGAAGAAAGGTAAATTCCTTAGCTGTATATCTGGTTTTCCTTTGTGCATGCTAAGTTGCCTCAGTTGTGTCCGACTCTTTGTGACCCCATGGGCTGTAGCCCACCAGGGTCCTCTGTGCATGGGGATTCTCCAGAAAAGAATACTGGAGTGGGTTGCCTTGCCCTCCTCCTAGGGATCTTCCCTATCCAGGGATCGAACCCATGTCTCCTGTGGTTCCTGCATTGCAGGTGGATTCTTTACTACTGAGCCCCTGGAGAAGCTGGGAAAGTTTTCCTTTACTTAACAATCATAGCTTGACTCCTTCTCCTGCCTCCTTGGAGCAGTTTTCTCGGGGTCATTGAGATGCTCTGTTCAGGGCTCGAAGACCTTAACATTCCCACCAAATAAAATAACTCTTTACTTTTGGCTTATGACTAAGTTTTTAGCTGACACTTTGTAGAATCAAACACTTTGCACCCAGGAAGCAATCAGCAGGTGAGAGAGTCCCAGATTTGTGGGTGTGTCTCTTTTTCCAGGCTCCTGACTCTACCTGTTCTGGGCGACCTCCTTCCCAGGGAAACATTGACCTGATCCCTGGGGCCACAAAAAACAAAGCAAAACAAACAAACAAACAGAATCAATGTGATCCTGCTTTTTAAAGGACCTGGGAGAAATGAGCAGAAGTATTTTGAAAATAGCAACCATACTTACAAATACAAGTTAAATTGGTTATGACCACACCAAGGCATATTCTCCACTTTTTTTAAGATTTTTTTTTTTTGATGTGGATCATTTTCAAAGACTTTATTGAATTTGTTACAATATTGCTTCTGTTTTATGTTTCAGCTTTTTTTTTTTTTTTTTTAACCAAAAGGCATGTGGGATGTTAGCTCCCTGACCAGGGATCTAATTTGCACCCTCTGTATTAGAAGACAAGGTCTTAAACACTTGACCACCAGGGAAGTCCCAAGGCATATTCACTTTTAAAATAGTAGGTGGTAAATCAGCAACATTTCTATTGGAAGCTCCTAACTGGAGCTTTTCCAATGAGTCAACTCTTCGCACCAGGTGGCCAGAATACTGGAGTTTCAGCTTTAACATCATTCCTTCCAAAGAAATCCCAGGGCTGATCTCCTTTAGAATGGACTACTTGGATCTCCTTGCAGTCCAAGGGATTCTCAAGAGTCTTCTCCAACACCACAGTTCAAAAGCATCAATTCTTCAGCACTCAGCTTTCTTCACAGTCCAACTCTCACATCCATACATGACCACTGGAAAAACCATAGCCTTGACTAGACGGACCTTTGTTGGCAAAGTAATGTCTCTGCTTTTAAATATGCTGTCTGGGTTGGTCATAACTTCTCTTCCAAGGAGTAAGTGTCTTTTAATTTCATGGCTACAATCACCATGTAGACCGGGGCTTTTCCTGGGTGTTCTGGGGAAAACTCTGCTTTTTAACCATAATCATCTTAATTGATTCCATCATCCCCGGGGACTTGAAAGAGTCCCTTCTGGATCCAGTAATTCAGAGTTCTTCCTGTTAATGCAATGTAATATTCCAATAGGAGACACTCCAAATAGCTAATGTGTGAAATGCTGGTGCATAGTCCCTGGACTTGGCAGCAGCAGCAGCAGCAGCCCCTGGTCAGTGTAATTTTCTTTTTAAAAAATGATTCATGTTGAGGTTTGACAGAAAAGAGCAAAATTCTGTAAAGCAATTATCCTTCAATAAAAATAAATTAAAAAAAATGTACAAACAGATTTCTGAATTAGTGCTTCCTCAACAAAAATTATTCTGGAGTTGTAGGGTTATTAGAATAGGAATAGGGTGGAGATGAGAGTGAGGGCAATCAATATTTCATTATAATATCTCCAGAGGTTTCCAACGCAATGGATATGGGAGAAGGGAAGCTTTTCAGAAGAAAAATGATGCATAGAAATGGCTCAGTAAAATAAGTGTTTCCACATTTTACTTAGAGAAACACATAGTGTACGTTTTAGAAGAGAAAAGTGGATATTTAAATAATTTATCAAACTTCTTTCCTTAGGGAAAATGCAGAGTAGCAACATCTCCATAACTCTCAGGGATACATTTTTAGTTTCCATATGTAGAAAAGCACCTAAAATAAGAAAGGCAGCAAAAGATGGTGGCAAAACATTAAACCGGGAATCCTCAGACCTGAATTTGGCTCAAGTTTTACCACCTGCTAGCTGTGTGATGTTGGGTGACTTTTTCTTCGTTCCTGGAGGCCTTAATTTTTTTCATGTGTGAGATGATGAATAAAAAAGGAATGTACAGGTTTTGAAGGACTCTGGAGTTGCATCATCTGTCTACCCTGTCTGCCGTGGATGCTCTTGATTAATTTTCCTGCAATTCTAGGGTCCTCAAACTAGAATTGGAAATCTCTGAACTGGGGCTCTTTCCTTTCTTTTGCACTATGTGATCAAACTTTGTGGGAATTTTTATGAAACATTAGGATATTTCTCTTAAGAAGCTTATAAATTATCAACAGACTCATTGTAGTAAATGATCTATGGTTGTTTGTTGTGACCCATACCCCAAGTGTTTAAAAATATCAACTTCACCTTCTTTTTTTTTTTTTTTAAAGCTTATTATTATTATTTGTTAATTTTTGGTGTTGTGGGTCTCTAGTTGTGCGAGAGGGGGCTACTCTCTAGTTGTCGTGCCCGGGCTTCTTACTGCAGCGGCTTCTCTTGTTGCAAAGCACAGGCTCAGTAGTTGTGGTGCGTGGGCTTAGCTGCCCCGAGGCACGTGGAATCTTTCCAGACCAGGGATCAAACCTGTGTCTTCTGCACTAGCAGATGGATGCTTAAACCACTGGACTGCCAGGGAAGTCCCCAACTCCACCTTCTTAATGATCTGCAGACTTACTGTTAATGATCCGCAGGCTTGGAGTCCTGTCTCCTGTTTGCTTAAGATGGTCCTGCATAGTCTAGAAAGAAGCTCCAACAGCTGCAGTGTTGATACATTGTCAGTGTTCCCTGTTTTGCTGAGCTATTATTAAAACACAAGATTTAAGTCAAAATAAATGGCAAGAGAACTCTGCAGTGTTGTTCTTAGTAGCTAATTGGTTTGTTGTGCTGAGGATGGGCTCTTCCAGATATATGCTATAAAATCTTCCCCACATCATACTGGAGGAAGATTTGTTAAGTGTAAGAGTGTAGGAGGCAGATGACTAAGGGGAAAATTTAATTGCTATTAAAAAAAACAGTAAAACTGCTCTCAGGTTTCAAGCAGTAAATTACCAAATTTGAAAAATTTAATAATACATACACGAGTTTGGTCGTTAGGGTATAATGAATGTTGATATTATGAAGATGAAACAGTGTGTCTTGGCTCAGCTGAAGCAAAGTCTCTAATATTTTTGAGGCGCAGATTTGGGCTACACGTCTTTCCCACATGTCCTAAAGAGCCTCCTGGGAAACCCTAAATCAATGGACTGCTGAAATGTAGACATAGGAGACAATTAATGTAATTCATACTATAGTATTAATGGCTTCATTTTTCCCCAGATAATTCTTTTCCCTGGTTGCCTGAGTGAAAGAAACCTGAGTTTCTTAGATTCCTTATCTTTCTATTTTAAACTTTTAACTTATAAATATAATACAGCTTCAGTTCCGTTCAGTTCAGTCGCTCAGTCATGTCCTACTCTTCGCGACCCCATGAATCGCAGCACGCCAGGCCTCCCTGTCCATCACCAACTCCCGGAATCCATACAGCTTACGTGGTTTAAAAAATCACATCATAGCTATACTAATGTAGTTATGTAGTTTAAAAAGTCAAATAGAATAAGAACGCTTATAACAGCTACCACACCACACAACACAATTTTTTTCCCCTCATTTATAGTCCTGAATGAGGCTGTAAATTCCAACGTTAGTTGTAATTTTCCTCTCTCCTTCAACGTTGTAAGCTACTCTTGGTATTTACCTCTAGATTCCTAAATAATTTGCTTATTATGGCATTTTTTAATTTATCAATTTATGTATTGTCAATTGGCATTCTATTGTGAAACTAAGGATTTCATGCCTTTATAATCTCGGTCTATACCTAGGGATTTCCAGGTGACTCAGTGGTAAAGAATCTGCCTGCCATTGCAAGAGACACAGGAGACAAAAGTTTGGTCACTGGGTCAGGAAGATCCCTGGAGGAGGAAATGGCAACCCACTGCAGTATTCTTGCTGGGAAGATCCCATGGACAGAGGAGCCTGGTGGGCTACAGCCCATGAGGTCACAAAAAAGTCAGACAAGACTGAGTGACTGAACACACACACACACACAACCTCTCTCTCCCTCATGCTACTTCCCTCACGGTATCACAATATATCAGTTTTTGGTTAAATCAGTAGTCAGGGTTTATATGTTCATGATCATGTAAACATTTTTCACAGATAAGTAAACATTTTTCACAGATGTAGTATTCTTGGATATTTCCTTTTTCATACAACTTGTCACTCTTCCTTGAACACTGAATTATTTCTTTCATTTGCTTAGTTATCTAGGTGTTTATCATAAATGCTTTCTAAACTCAAAAATATTTATACATCTTCTCTCAATGTAGCCAAACATATATTAGTTCCAAATTTCCATTTTTTTTTCCTTGTTAGAAACATCATTTGGTGATCCCAGTATTCCTGCTCCATTCTAGATTGCTTTGTTGGTGTTTGAGGGCTTCCATCCCAATCACTGGGGAAGTCTCTTAGGCTATTGCCTGTTAGATCCTGTTTTCTGGGTCCTATAAATTATTTCTTTCTTTACTTTCCTATCTTGATGGAGTGTATCCTCTAGTAGCTTACTAAGTAGACATGCATGAGAGGTATACTTCCCCCCCCCCCCACCCGAGTCTCTACAGTTCTAACAATTATTAAAGAAAAGATAACAACCTTAAGGGTCTTAATTTTTGCAAATTAAAAAAATACTCTCCTAAGTAATATATGGATACTGGATCAAAGGGACTTCCCAGGTGATGCGAGTGGTAAAGGACCCTCTTGCCAATGTAGGAGATATAAGAGATGTGGGTTCGATTCCTGGGTTGGGAAGATCCCCTGGAGAAGGAAATGGCAACCCATCCCAGTATTCTTGCCTGAAAAACCCCATGGAGAGAGGAGCCTGGTGGGCTACAGTCCATAGGGTTGCAAAGAGTTGGACACCACTGAATCCACTTAGCACTGGACAAAAGAAAAGACATAAACTTTGAATTGAACTGTTTAGAGAGCAATGCATATTTTGTACTAGTGAGAGCCCCAGCAGGAAGCAGAACTCCATTCTGATGGTTCAACTGTGAAAGAAAGAAAGTGAAAGTGAAGTCACTCACTCATGTCCTCCTCTTTGTGACCCCGTGGACTGTAGCCCACCAGGCTCCTCCATCCATGGGATTCTCCAAGCAAGAGTACTGGAGTGGGTTGCTATTACCTTCTCCAGGGGATCTTCCCGACACAGGGATTGAACCTGGGTCTCCTGCATTGCAGGCAGACACTTTGCCCTCTGAGCCACCAGGGAAGCCCAACTGTAGAGATTTTTGTAAAATTATTATTTAAAAGCTTTCATAAAGCTAAGAGAATAAAGACAGTTGGGGTGCCCCAAAACTAGTGACAATAGAAGGGTGCTCTCTGTTTTGAATAGACAAAGTGAAGAAACAGTGATAGAGGGCTCCAGTGTGAACTGTAACTGTGGGAGAGATGCCGCTTGAGAGCAATGTAGCCACAGCCACTGCAGAATCTGCTGGGATGGAATGGGAGGAAACAGGGTGGAACTCCTCTTTCCTTCATCATGGTGATGCCTCTCATGGGCCAAACTCAACTGAAATCTGTCCAGCAAGTGGATCTGGCTGATATAGTCGAGTAGGGTAGGGTTCTGGAAACTTAGAGTAGAGCAGAGAAAGATGGGGAATGAAAAGGAAGAGTATAAGTGGAGAACAAAATATGCTTCCTGCCAAAATTATGAGACACAGTTAAGGTTGACCTCAAAGGCCAACTTATAGCCTTACTCATATTTGTTTTCAAGAATAAAGACAAAAATACAGGCATTATTGCCTATCTTAAAACATTAGAAAATATAACATAAAACTAGAAAGAAGAAAATATTAAAGATAAAAATTAGGATAAATGATAACAAAAAGCAAGGCAATAGCAAAAAGGATGTGTAAATCCAAAAACCACTTTTTGGAAAAAGGCCAAATAAATGGAGAAAGCCCTCAGGAATCTGATGAAGGAAAAGAGAGACTAAAAATACTTAAAATTTAGAAATGAAAAGGTAATGGCTATATGAATGGAAGAGACTAAGAGGGACTGTTATATGCAACTATTTCCTTACACATGAAACTTTATTATCTTAAAATTCAAATTACCAAAACCAATCCACAAAGAAGTAGAAAACTTGAAAAATCCAACTACTATAAAGGATTTTAGAAAGAGGACCCATAATCAAAGTTCTTTAAAGCTTCCTGAGCAGATGGCTTCACAGCTAATAATTTTATTGCCTAACCTTTAGGGGATGAATGATCCTAATGTTAATTAAGCTATCCCAGGCTTTAGAAAAAGATCTAATTCATTTTTAAAAAGTGATGACAGTCTTGATACTTAATGCTGATAAAGAAGGACAAAAACAAACAAACAAACAAAAAAGAACAAATATTAGACCAGTGTTAAGAATAATGTTGCTCGAAGTCTAGACAAAGTGATAAAAATAAAATCCAGATTATTTAAAGAATAATATATTATGCTAAGCAGGGTTTATCCCCTAAATGCAAAGATGGTTTGATGCCAGCCAAACATAATTTATTATATATAAAATATATATATTATATACAATATATAATATATTATATACAAAATAAAGGAGAAGGAAAGATGATATTGTCAAATCAATTGTTGCCAAAAAGACATTTGCTAAAGCTAAGCAGAACTTCCTAATTAAAACTAAATCAGCTAGGACTAAAGGAGTCTATGTACACAAATACAATAATCATAAAGACAGTATAGTCCAAACACTTAACTTGTGTAGAAGAAGAATGAGGTACCTAGGAAGAGTTAAAAATTAGGCATGATTTATGAGCAGAGCAAGGAGGAGAACTCAGGTGTTCTATATAATCTTGATCTATTTCCACTGGACAACCTACTTCACCAGAGTCGCGGGGCATAATTATATTTATGCTTTAACCTGAGATTGCAACATTTTCTTGGTGTGACCTTGGGGTGCTTTTATTTCTTCCTTTATTTTTACCATCAGAGGAAATGGAAAATCTGTGTTTCCCTCTGGGTAAGTAATGTGAGGGTTGCTGCCTCCTGTTCTCTTTCCTCTTCCCTTTGTATCTTTATGTGACCATTCTATATGCTGAAGGCTTTATTGTTGAAAAGGAGATTTATCAGCACTTTCAGCAAAGTCATTGCCTCATGCGTGAGGGGTGACTACAATTTCTGAGTTCAGTTTTCTTTAAAAGCGCTTTATTTGGGCATCTCCTGGGTTCTGTGTGGCAGGTCAGGCAATTATGGCACACCCTGATTAGTTGGCTTGTCTCGTAATGATGCTGGGTGGAAGTGTCAGTCCCATTTTACAAAAGAGGAAACTGAGGCTTGATGAAATGATGGGGAAATGAGTTTGGTCCGCAAATAAATGTCAGAGCTGGGGCCTGAATCTACATTACTTGATTCCAAACCCCACTGCAATTTACACCACACCACAGGATCCCATGGACGGAGGAGCCTGGTGGGCTACAGTCCATGGGGTCGCCAGGAGTCGGACACGACTGAGCGACTTCACTTTGACTTTTCACTTCCATGCATTGGAGAAGGAAATGGCAACCCACTCCAGTGTTCTTGCCTGGAGAATCCCAGGGACGGGGGAGCCTGGTGGGCTGCCGTCTATGGGGTCGCACAGAGTCGGACACGACTGAAGCGACTTAGCAGCAGCAGCACAGCTGCCTCTTGCCTTCTTGAGAATTACAGAAAACTGCAGACTGTGGTGATGGCAAAGTAGGTAACATCCCGGGTTTTCTCTTGAAGACACGCACCACAAAGCTGAGCCCACGTCCTAAGCTGGATTCTGGGAAAGAATCAAGGCTGTCCTGAGTGAAGGGAAAGGCGTAGCTGGGGGATTGAGGAGTTTCAGTTTCTTCTGTGTATTAGGTAAGAATGTTTGGATTACTCTTTCTGCTCAGTTTCCTTACTGCTTAATGGGGATGGCCATGTAAATTTCACAGGTGGTGTCAAGGATTAAGATCCTGTATGTAGAATGTTTGACAAATGCCTGCAGTTGGTGAATGTCTTCAACAATTGTGTGTTCCCTTCTTTTCAAACTAGGACAATCCCCTCTTTATATAGGTATTTATTAGGGGCTTTTCTGTGTCAGATCCTTGTGTCTGTATGTGGAGAGGAATATTAGGTATTAGGTATTTTAATAAAGCAGTATTGTCTTTTTGCATCTCTCATCCCGTGGCCATGAAGAATTAACCAAAAATTTAGATGTGGTATATTTATGCTAATATAGCAATTTCAGAATCTTTCTTTCCTTTCAACTTCAAATCTCTCAGGGAACAACTTGGCAAGAAAGAAGGTGGTAATTTTTATAGAAATTAGTAACTCTAATCCTTTTATTCTATAAAAGATTTGCTACCAATAATCTTTCATTTACAAAAGGGTACTATTGAAACTAAAGTCTAAGGCATTTTACACTTTGATTTTAGTGCCTACTATTCTAAGACTAAATGGTTACCAACTACCATTAATATGTTTTAACTTTGCAACTTTCAGCAAAATAATTTTTAAGTTCCTGTAGATAATACACAGGTAATACCCTTATCAGTAAAAAGTGCTTAGGGTTGCTAAAAAAATTAAATTATGAAATATGCTATATGCTAAGCATTATTTTTTTTTTCTAAGGACATTTGTTGGTATTAAGATACAGTTTTTTGCTGTGTGGAAGATATGGAAATTTATATCTTACATCATGATACATTCTACTTCCTTGGCTAAAAATCTTTCATTATCTCTTTTGTAAAATGAATCTTTGGGCCTTAAAGAACAAAATCCTTAGGAATTATGAATAAAGGATACATTTTTCTTTTCATAGTCTCCACAGATGCGGGGAAATGATTCAGGAAGATAGGTATTAGCATTTGCAAGCAGAAAGTCTGTATTTTCTTTGAAAGAAAAGAAAGTGAAGTTACTCAGTCGTGTCCGACTCTTTGTGACCCCATGGACTGTAGCCCACCAGGCTCCTCCATCCATGGAATTTTCCAGGCAAGAATACTGGAGTGGGTTGCCATTTCCTTCTCCATTTTCTTTGGAAGACTTTCTTGTCAGAAGCTTGTATGTTATTATTAATACATTTTGGGTAACTTGCTTAGTTAATTGCTTTATTACATTTCAAGTAACTTGCTTAATTACTTCAAAACACATATTCTGGAAGGATTGTAGTTTATTTAGAGCCCATACACGTAAGTACATACATGCATTATGTGAGCATCTTATAATTTTAGAATATTTATTCAGTTAGATGTTATAGACCATTTCCTTGTAGTGAAATGACATAAATTGATTGACAGAGTTTCTCTTCTTTCCCCCATCCCTCATCCTGTCCCTCGCTGTTCCTGGGGTGAGTGACTCCAGTTCTGATGTGGCCAGATTCTGGGACTTGTTCCAGTGAGTGCGCTTGTGAAAGGTCGTGTGCTCATCCCTCTTCACACCTGCTACTTTGCTCCAGTATCAAGCTCAGATGTTGGTGCAGGTGTGAGTTAGGTTTAGGGTTCGTAACACAGCTCTATGCTGGAGTTTGAGCATAAGCCTAATTCTTTATAAAAACTGGTACTTTGATTCATCTTGAATGAAGCTCATAGTGCTGGGGAGAATGCCTGGCAGGACCAAGGCAGGTGTACGTATCCTGGACCTTAAGGGAATCTGTGTTCTCCTGGCAAGAGCCCTTCCATCTATCTCTGAATGGGTATCCACTCTTATGTTGTATTCAAATTCCTTCACGTCCTAATACCTAGCTTTTGGCCGCGGGGAGGGTGGAGATGTCCTGAGAGCTTGCTCTTCATCCCTAGGCCTGTTTCCTCTAGTGATGGAGCTGATATAGGAATTCTTGTTTCTTGGCTCTGAATCTTAATGACATTTTGCCCCCAAATTCTGCCCATGGACATGGACCATGATGTCAGGAATCATTTCCTAGGTTTTTTTTTCTGTAGGGATTAGCACTGTTTTAACTTCCAAGTGTGGAGCAACTTTGACTTAAGCACGCTGAGGAATTTCCTTGTACGTCTTACATGTTAAAAGGAGGCAAGAGAAACTGCCAGCATAAAGCATTTAAGCATTTGAAATATACTGTTCAGAGTAAGTGAACAAAATATAAACAGCAACACAAATACTAACTTTGTGATACCTATGTTTTAATGTCATCCTACCCTTGCTGTATGACTTAGAAATATAATGAAGATGCTCTCTGGAGAAAATATGCACACGTTTGCAAAGGAAAAGGAAATGCTTATCAAAGAAGAGACATGTATACACCTTGTAAATTCTTTTCATTTCCTTTATCTGGACTAAGCATAAAAATTACCATGATTCTTTCAATAGAATCTTTAATATGTAAATGTGAATTTAGGCAGATGCTTAAGTTGACATATTTCACACACATTTTACCATTGTATATATTGTCACTGTGTGCTGATGCCTCCTGTCTCCCCTTGTGAAATCTAATTTTAGATTTTATGTAAGCAAATATTATTACTAAGAGATGTAGAGTGGTTCATGTGAATAATAAAATAACAAAAGTGTGGGTTGGCAGCCGAGGAAAAACAGATGATAAGAATATGGCTCTCTCTGGACAGAGGATGAGAGCATATTGTTGCATTTTTTTTTAATACCTTGTGGCTCAGCTGGTAAAGAATCCGCCTGCAATGCAGGAGACCAGAGTTCAATCCCTGGGTTGGGAAGATCCCCTGGAGAAGGGAAAGGCTACCCACTCCAGTATTCTGGCCTGGAGAATTCCATGGACTGTATAGTCCATGAGGTTGCAAAGAGTTGGACACGACTGAGTGACTTTCACTTCACTGACAGAAATTTATCAGACTCCCACTGTAAGCATGCCATTTGTTAAAGGCCTATTTTTTTTGCTCCTGGGAAAAGCATCACTCTCTCCTGTAATTGGGAAAAGCATCACTCTCTCCTGTAACCTTCTGAGGAAGAATTAAATACAAAAAGTTGTCCTTAGGAATCTGTATTTGGGCTCTGGGGACCCAGGACAGATCACCCAAAATATCCTCATGGCTTCTGGGTTACTTTGAGTTGCTTAAGAAGTGGCCAACACAAGAGGGACAGTTTGACCCTCCTTTCTTTGTCTCCCTGAAACAAGAAATAAATCCCTTATGTGAAAAGGGTGCTTCCTACATCTAGAGGAATAAGGAAACCCTTAATGCCAGAGACAAAAAATTTGAGCTGAGAAGCCTGTATCACCAATTTTGTGACTTCTATAACTTACCTCCCCAAGGCCAAACTCTGTTGAGATTTTTCATTAATTGAGCATGCCAAACCTAAATTTTTCTTGTCAGTTACTCATAAATTTATCGTCTCTTTCTTAAAAAGTATAAAAACTACCTGTATCAACCACTTCTTAACTCCCATTTCTATTAATATGAGACCTGCATGCACATGAGTTGAAATTTGTTTCTTTCTCTCCTATTAATCTGTCTTGTATCTACTGGATAAACAGTAAAATAGACAAGAACTCGGGAGGGAGAGCGGGGAAAATTGCCCCTCGCAGTTAAGGCCACAATGCTCGATGCTGAATTATTGGTAAGAAAATGGATTCAAATTTTCTCTTATGCAAAAGGACCCGTTTGGGATTGCTTTGTTCTCTTGGTCATTTCTCTTTGAGGATTACCTCACATTCTCTTTGTCTCTAAGTGACTGGCAGCATAGACGTGTCCCCATTTAAGAGGATCTTTCCAGTTTGGAAACATTATGGAACCTTGGAAAGGGAGGCATGAAATAACTTGGCAAGTGTTTTCTCTGCTTTGGGGAAAACGCCTGTCTTTTCACAGGTTCATCTTTCTGCGTCTTCTCTTATCACGATAATGGTTAAACTGCAAGGGTGAGGATCAGAGATCTCTCCATCCCCTAGTTTGTGCTATAAGGCAAAGCTTACTTTTATATTTGTAGATGTATTAGAACCAAATGGAAGTGGTGAGGAATATATTTTTCCAAAGGAAGAAAGATGGAAAGTGATTTAATCTGGCATCAGTGCCTTCCTGCAGTAGATGCCCAGATGCCAGCCTTGGGTCTCAGTGATTGCTTTCATAACATCTTCACAAACACACCTCTGATATGGCACAGTCGCTGGCTTGGGAGTTGTGCCCTCTGTCTGACCTTCCAGTGTTCACTCCCTTCAGCATCTTTGAACCTTTTATAAACTGACATGAGCCTTTCTAGGATGAAAGAAAGCAAAGTGTAAGGAACATCCATCCATACTATGCTACCTTGTGTGATAAAGAAGGGAAAGATAAGACACTACAGATGTATCTCCTAAACAGTGCCCAGGAGCCATAGAGGAGCTTAGGCAAAAATAAAATAGATACCCTTGGCTCTAATAGAAGCAAACTCATGAATAGTATTATTGAAATTTATTCCTCTGCTTTTGTTGTTTTCAGTTGACAGAATGCTCATGTCTGATCATTTTTTGACCAAGTGGTAATCTTAAACATTTTTTAAAATATAACTTAAGCCAAAGTAAAATTATAGTAAGATCTGAATATAAATAAAATATTCAGTACTCACAGTATTATTTTAAATTTAATCTACCTACTTTCCAATTTTTCAATATATTTTTTTCAACTGCCTTAATGTTCTCGGAAAAGTCAGTATTAAGTACTGTAGGCATAAATCATTTTCTTGTACTTTGCTTTACTGTTCTTTGCAGATACTGTGTTTTTCACAAATGCAAGGTTTGTGGCAACCCTGTGCTGAACAAGACTATCAGCACCATTTCCCCATCAGCATCAGCTCAGTTTGTGTGTCTGTGTCAAATGTTGGTAATTCTCATGATATTTCAAATATTATTATTATTAAATTTGTTATGGTGATTCATGATCATAATCAGTGATCTTCGTTACTGCTCCATCTCCCTGAAGGCTCAGATGATGGTTAGCATTTTTCAGCAATACAATATTTTTAAATTAAGGTATATACCTTGTTTTTTAGACATAATACTGTTGCATGCTTAATAGACTATAATGTAAACATAACTTTTATAGGCACTGGGAAACCAGAAAATTTGTATGACTCATTTTATCATGATATTCACTTTATCTGGAACTGAACCTACAATATCTCTGAGTATGCATTACATAACAGGTACACAGGAGTGTACATTTGTTGTTTGTATCAGATTTCAATATGGCTTAAATCAGCAGTGATATTTATCTAAAAACTTGAAAAGAAAAAGGATGGAAAGGCGTGTTGGGAAGACAAGGCCATAGAGATAAATTGTGCAAGACAGTTGAGGAGCAAAGCCATTTGTACTTTATTGGTTAGACTAAGTTCAGAGAGGGAGAGGACACCCCTGTGCAGTCCCTGAAGCACCCACAGAGGGCTCCTGAGTCCTGGGCTGTAACTTGCTGAGCCAACAATGTCCACACCTACAGATTCAG
The DNA here is from genome assembly GCF_019923935.1 of Bubalus bubalis. Classification (NCBI taxonomy): domain Eukaryota; kingdom Metazoa; phylum Chordata; class Mammalia; order Artiodactyla; family Bovidae; genus Bubalus; species Bubalus bubalis. The sequence goes on from NC_059168.1 coordinate 82,941,335, forward strand.
CTGCAGAAAAAGGAGGACGTCTCAGGACAGCAACTTTAGGGAGAAAGGATTTTCAGGTACCGCGCATGAGTTACATGAATATACTTTTGTACTTTTCTCTGGGCTTTTATTTTCTAAGTCATTATTAGTCATTTACATGGAGGGCTTCTCTAATGGCAGAAAGTGAAAAGGAACTAAAGAACTTCTTGATGAGGATGAAAGAGGAGAATGAAAAAGCTGGCTTGTAACTCAACATTCAGAAAACTAAGATCATGGCATCTGTTCCCATCACTTTATTGCAAATAGAAAGGGGAAAAGGGGAAACGGTGACAGATTTTATTTTCTTGGGCTTTAAAATCATTGCAAATGGTGACTGCAGCCATGAAATCGAAAGATGCTTGCTCATTGGTAGGCAAGCTATGACAAACATAGACAGCGTATTAAAAAGCAGAGGCATCACTTTGCCAACAATGATCTGCTAGTCAAAGCTATGGTTTCCCAGTAGTCATGTATAGATGTGAGAGTTGGACTATAAAGTAGGCTGACCACTGAGGAATTGATGTTTTCAAATTTTGGTGCTGAAGAAGACTCTTGAGAGTTCCTTAGACTGCCAGGAGATCAAACCAGTCAATCCTAAAGGAAATCAACCCTTAATATTCACTGGAAGGACTGATGCTGAAGCTGAAGCTCCAATCCTTTGGCCACCTGATGTGAAGAGCAACTCATTGTAAAAGGCCCCGATGCTGGGAAAGATTGAAGGCAAAAAGAGAAAGGGGTGGCAGAGGGTAAGATGATTAGATAGCATCACTTACTCAATGGACATGAATTTGAGCAAACTCCGGGAGATAGCGGAGGACAGAGGAGCCTGGTGTGTTGCCATCCATGGAGTCACAAAGAGTCAGACATGACTTAGTGACTGGATAACAACAACTTCTCATAGTGAAACTTCAGTCATTATCGACAAATCCTATTACTGTCCTGTTAAACTCCAAAATTAACACAACAACTTCAAATATTAAAAAGACAAAAATAAAAACCTGATCAAGCTGCCCTGAAGTAACAAATGTCATCCTTCAGCTGGATCCCTGACTGTATGGACCAGCTGGGGTGCACGGAGTGGGAGACAGATCAAAAGCTTTGGAAAAAGATTCATGCGGATTTGGCTTCCAGCTTGGCCATTTATAAGCAATAACATTAGGCAGGTTGTTTAACCTCTCTGACCTCCCATTTTCTTAGCTGTAAAATGATGCTAAACAATTGAGATACTTTACATACAACACACAGCAATGTCTGTGGCAGAACAGGTGTTCCATCAAAGGTACCTGTCCTCAAGGTCTAGAATTGAGCAACATGGAGCCAGAAATCTTCCGTTTGAATCCCAGCTTCCTTGGTTGATTGTAGACATGCTCTTTTCTTTTCCTGGCCTCTGCCTGGCTGTCATGATTGTCAGAAAAGAAAACCATAATTCCAGGAACATAGTATTTGGTCAAATAGGAAATTTCCTCTCTATGTTTGAAAAATCTGTTCAAACACATTTAAGAAAAATACGTAAATTAAAAAGATAGAAACTTCCAGTTCAGTTCAGTTCAGTCACTCAGTCATGTCTGACTCCTTGTAACCCCATAGACTGCAGCACACCAGGCCTCCCTGTCCATCGCTAACCTCTGGAATTTACTCAAACTCATGTCCATTGAGTCAATGATGCCATCCAACCATTTCATCCTTTGTTGTCCCCTTCTCCTCCTGCCTTCAATCTTCCCCAGCATCAGGGTCTTTTCAAATGAGTCAGTTCTTTGCAGCAGGTGGCTAAAGTATTGGAGTTTCAGCTTCAGTATCAGTCCTTCCAATGAATATTCAGGACTGATTTACTTTAGGATGGACTGGTTGGATCTCCTTGCAGTCCAAGGGAATTATCTTTTCTTTATAATAGTAAAACATAACTCTCAGAAGATAGAGAAGGACAATAATCTAATATGTTTAAAACTCAATGATGTGTGAGATCTGGAAAGTCTGCTAATTAATGATGATGACCAGTCCTCACTTTCACACACTTGGCAGTTTACAGAGTGCTTGCACGTGGGTGCCTGCACTCATGGATGCTCGCTGAACTGTTAAATGGAGGAGCCATGGCAGGAATCTGAAAACATTACAGTCAAAACACAGACTCTGCCAAATGAAGATGTTTGCCCTTGACTGGGTCTTGAGGTGGAACATTTATGTATTTATTCTTCTAGGCCAGTCACTCAGGTCTTCCCCAAGAGACCGCCTGACTCCTTGCTTCCTTGGACTTTTCATATTGTTTGCAAACATTACATAATTAATCAACCAATCTGTAGCCCCTCAGCTCTCCTGAGCCATCGTGTAGAGACAAAGCTGTCAAGAAATGTTCTGAACTGCTTTCTGTTCAGAAAGCTTCTATGGCGCAGCTCAGATTTTATCGACTCCTGGAATGTGGCCAGGAAGGCTGGCTTCTCGACCCAGCCACAGACGAGTCTGTAAACTCCACTTAATGATATATCAACTTGTTTCATTTACCTGATGGAAGGTTTTATTTGCTGCTCTTAAGCTCTTACAATTTCTTCTGTTTGCTTTTCCTTTCTCTGCATAGCTTATAAACCATTCAAGGATCTTTGGGGCATAAAATTCTATAGTGTTTCTAGGACTAAAATGGTCAAGTATATATCATTATTATTGTTCATAGTGTCACAGTTATATCTGTTACTGGTTAGTAGTCTCTTGGCATCAGAGCTCCCCAGGGCCATTTCTGAATCCTGCGGATATCATTGAAATGCTAAGCCAAAGCCCATCTCAGGTAATCTATTTTTTTCTGTGGTTCAAATGAGTATTGACTCAGGTTGCTGATTGTCATTAAATCTGCTTAGCGGGATTTTTCAGAAAGATCCTGTTGTCTCAAGAGGAAGTCCTACACCCTCAGTGGTCAATTTTCAGCCACATAATCTCATTTGCCCATTACATGTTAATCAGCACATGATTAAGTAGAAAGAGTGAGAAGAATGTATGACTAGTTACTGGGAAAGACAGACCCCACTTACACTCTTGCCATTTCAGAGATAAGAGCTCTTTGGCAAGTCATTTAACACCTCTGGAATTTGTTCTTGCATTTTAAAATGAATAAAGGACTTTCTAGGTAAATATACAGAGGTATAATATTATTGCTATTCTTAGTCTAGGCTTATGTGGCTAGGCTTACAACAAAGTGGTAACCAAACATGTTCTTCCTCCCTGCAACAGGAATAGTTGAGAAACAGACAGAAGAGACTGACAGCTGGAGATAAAATTGTGGCTAGTATCACAAAGTTCGGAGAAGGCAATGGCACCCCACTCCAGTACTCTTGCCTGGAAAATCCCATGGACGGAGGGCCTGGTGGGCTGTAGTCCATGGGGTCGCTAAGAGTCAGACACGACTGAGTGATTTCACTTTCACTTTTCACTTTCATGCATTGGAGAAGGAAATGGCAGCCCACTCCAGTGTTCTTGCCTGGAGAATCCCAGGGACAGGGGAGCCTGGTGGGCTGCCATCTATGGGGTCGCACAGAGTCAGACATGACTGAAGCGACTTAGCAGCAGCAGCAGCATCACAAAGTTGGAGGAAATGAGGTGATCTATAGCCAGAGTTGGTCTTCCTGTTATTTTACCTATTTATTTATTTTTTAATGTTTTGGTTTCTTTTTCTCCAGTCCTTTATTTTTTTCTTTCTTCCTTTAAAAAGAAAAGTAATTTTATTTATTTTTGTTTTTGGCTGTGCTGGGTTTTCATTGCTGCACAGGCATTCTCTGGTTGCCACGAGCGGGGGCTACTCTCTCATTGCAGTGCATGGGCTTCTCGTTGAGGTGACTTCTCTTGTGTGGAACATGGGCTCTGTAGTTGTGGTGGGCTTAGCTGTGGGATCTTCCCAGACCAAGTATTGAACCCAGGTCTCCTGCACTGGCAGCCAACCCTTTACCACTGAGTCACCCGGGAAGCCTCTCTTTTTCTTTTTTAAATTTATTTTTATTTATTTGCTGCACTGGGTTTTAGTTGCAGGCGCTTGGGATCTTTAGTTGCCTGTGAACTCTTATATGGGTCTAGTTCCCTGACCGGGAATTGAACCCCGTTCCCCTGCACTGGGAGAGTGGAGTCTTGGCCACTGGACAACCAGGGAAGTCTGGTCTTCCTGTTATTACCCACTTGATTAAAACACCCCAGACAGCTTTCTTCTCCCTGCAAGGGCAGAGCCTGCACCGTTCAGCCACCCCATAGACTCCTTCTGCCCTCTTACTTCTTTCCCTCCAGACCCCAGCAGAACAATCACTTACACTAAAATGTAAGTCACTGAGAACTGGTGAGAATGCTCTCCATACAAAGGATGTATACTGTCAGTGTCTCAGAGAGTGTGCAGTGAGGCAGAATTATTATTTTTCTCCACTCCCTCCCTCACCACTATATGGATGAGGAAATTAAGCCCAGAGAGGATGGAGTGAGTTGTCTAAGCTCTAGTCTAGTTAAGGAAGCCACAAACAGAGGGAAGTGGTTTCTGTGTACTTTGAACACTGAAACCCTTGTTGGGAGAAATCCATCTGCAGAGGGACAAGGAATGATAAAGATAAAAGCAGAGCTGCTCTGATTGAAGAGGTGAGTGACCAAGAGTCACATGTTATGTGTGTCCCTACCAAGGCCAGTCCTTGAGGAAGTCTCTGGATTAGAGGGAGAGCCTTAGAGCGGTAGCATTGGTGAACATTTCCAATTGTTCACTGTAATAATAATAACACTTTTTAAGTCCTTACTACATGCCAGGAACTGTTCTAGGTGCTGTATCTATATTAACTTCTTTGTGTGTGCTCAATTGTTCAGGCGTGTCTGACTCTTTGTGACCCCATGGACTATATGTAGCCCAACAGGCTCTTCTGTCCATGGGATTTTCCAGGCAAGAATACTGGAGTGGATTGCCATTTCCTTTTCCAGGGGATCTTCCTGACTGAGGAATTGAACCAACGTCTCCTGCACTGCAGGTGGATTCTCTACTGCTGAGCCACTGGGGAAGCCCATACGTGTATATACATTCTTTTAATTACTTTTTCCATTATGGTTTATCATAGGATATTGGAGATAGTTCCCTGTGTTATACAGGGAATATTACATTAATATTATATTAATTTAATACATTATAATTATATTATTAATATAATATTATATTAATATTATTAATATTACCCTGATTAGCACAAGTTGTAGTATGGAAATAGCATTTATTAATTGCCTTTTATATGCTCAATGTTGTGCTAGGATATTACATATGCACTATCTCATTTAACTATGGTTACCACCTTGAGACTTAATTACTTTTAATTTTACAGATGAAGAACCTGAAAATTAGATAAGCTACTTTTTTTTTTTTTTAACAAGATCACACAGCTAGTAAGAGGCCAAGAAAGGATTGGCCTCCCCAGCTTTAGAAATTATGCTGTCTCTCTCTCTAAAAGTTAATTATTTCATGATAGATTCTTCAAATATATCTGGCTCACACTCAATGGCAGGAGCAGCTGAGAACCAAAGCCAGTGATCTCCCTTCTTGAATTGTGTCATGATCTGTGTCTCCTTGTTTTACGAATTCAACCATTTTTTGCTTGTTGACCCTTGGTTTCACATTCTTACCCTAATCCTCACCCGGGACACAGTTGCTTTCTTGCTGAGTGAGACGTGGTCTTCTAGGTGTGGTCTGTGGTCCTAGCTTTCTGGTTTTAGGCACCAAGAGCCCTGAGGGTGAAAAGCCCCGTATTCCTCTGGGGCTTTCTAGGGCCTAGACTTAGCAAGACAACCCTGCTTTACCTCGCTTCCCACCAGGGATGAGAGATGCTGGTATTATGAAAGTATTTCCAAGGTGTTTCACGTTGCCTGTTTTGCAATACTTTGCTAGGTTCTTAAAGAATGCAATATAAATTTTTAAGCCCAGTAGTAAAGTATAAGTTACTACATAATAGAACACTTAAATTATTGAGGGGATAGCATCGTCCTGAGAGTTCTCAAAGGAGTACTTGTTGAAGAGCTAAGTCTGCTCAGTGCAGCTATTGAAAGCAAGGACAAAATCTAAAGTCTATGTTTTATAAGAACTAGGAAAAAAAAAATTTTGCTTTCCCAAAGGGACGTGTGCATTTTTTGCCTCCTTCTCCAGACAGGAAACCACTCAGCCAGATCACCAAGGCTTCCTCTTCCTTGGTTTCATCTCACACCCAGACGGCTGACGTACATGTACTAAATGCTCATAACTTTTCGTGGCTCTTATTAGTCCTTGGAGAGTATACTAACCTTTCCCATAGATGCCAATGAGATAAATAAAGACCATAAAACAGAATACATACATATTATGTTGGGATTAAGTATTCAAAATGACTCCCAAATGAATACTGTAGTTATTTCAGTTAGATTCATGGTACATCTGCCATGTGCAAGGTTCCAAGATGTACATTGGAGACACAGTTCTGGCCTTCAAGAAAATTGTATACTAGCAGGGAACTAATCCTTCACAGAAGTAAAATTTAGCTGTAAAACAGAGGCACAAAGTTGTATAAGGCCTGTGATACAGGTCCATAAATACAAACTTTCTCACCTAGAAAATTCCAGGCTCACGTGGTTTATCCAGGAAATTCTACAAAATATTAAAGAAATCTTATATAAAATCCTCCAGAGAAAAGAAAGAGAAGCAATATTTCCTGTTCCATGTATCTAGCATATTGGCACCCTACTTCAGTACTCTTGCCTGGAAAAGCCCATGGGCGGAGGAGCCTGGTGGGCTGTGTAGTCCATGGGGTCTCAAAGAGTCAGACACGACTGAGAGACTCCGCTTTCACTTTTCATTTTCCTGCATTGGAGAAGGAAATGGCAACCCACTCCAGCGTTCTTGCCTGGAGAATCCCAGGGATGGGGGAGCCTGGTGGGCTGCCGTCCATGGGGTTGCACAGAGTCGGACACGACTGAGGTGACTTAGCAGCAGCAGCATAACTTGACTAGCAAAATCTGATAAGAGTATTATGAAAAGGAAACACAAAGGTCAGCCTGAGTCAAGAACTTGCATTTCTAAAATATTCAATTTGGGCATGATATATTCTGATCTATCACAGAGTTCTGTTTGTTCATATTTTGTTAAGGATTTTGCAGAGAAAAAAGCAGGTAAGACATTGGAACAGACATTCCCCCAAAGAGGGTATTTAAATGATTAGTAAATAGATAGAAATTAATATACAGGCACTCAACTTTACTAGTTAATCAGCAAAATGCCACATGTAATACCTCTACTCATCAGAATGGCTGAAATTAAAAAGGCACGCATTATCAAGTATTGGTGAGATTGTGTGGCAACTGGAAGTCTTATTTATTGCGGATGTTTATGTAAAGTGGTACAGTTACTAAGACCATGGTTGATATCTTCTACTGAAGTTAAGGATTCTATGCTATATTTTGACCTAGGAATTCCATTCCAAGTTATTCACCTAACAGATATGTCTACCAGGTGATAGTTTTAACTGTGTTCATAACAATTTTATTCATAACAGAAAAAAACAACTCAAAGATCCACCAGCAAAAAATAAAACTGGATACTATATTACAATGAAAACAAATGAACCACAGTGACTCACAGCAAGCATCATGGATTTATTTTGCAAATATATAGGAGACAAGACACTAGTCATAAAAAATACATTCCACGTCATTATAAAGATCAAAATGGGTACAATTAAGCTGGAGGGATTAAGAATTACGTGCTAAAAGTAGAAAATGCTGCTGCTGCTGCTGCTAAGTCGCTTCAGTCGTGTCTGACTCTGTGCGACCCCATAGACGGCAGCCCATCAGGCTCCCCTGTCCCTGGGATTCTCTAAGCAAGAACACTGGAGCGGGGTGCCATTAAAGTAGAAAATAGGAAAGTGATTACCATAAAATCAAGATGGTTATTCTGTTGGGAGGGAGGGACTTGGCTGTGATTAGGAAAAGGTATTCAAGTGGCTTTGAAAATGGAAGGGCCTTATTTCTTGACCCGAGTTGCATGAATGGTTAATTTATAATTCATTAGGCTGTACTTTTATGGGTGTGTGTTATATTTCACCGTAAAAAGGTTAAAGAATCTATGTCTTTAGCTCATATCGCTTTCCTGAGTTTTTGATTTTATGTATTTCAATGCCTAAAGGACCTTTCCATTGACATGTGCCACTGGCACTCCAAACTCAATATACCTCAAATTATAAATTTATTCTACCCCCAGACCTGCTCTGTTCCTCAAGCTGGTGAAAACCACCATCATCCACTTCATCTTCCAAGCCAGAAATCAGGATAGCATCATGAATTCCTGCCTTTTCTTTAAGCATCATATACAATAATGTTTGGTGGACTTTTACCTCTTAATATATTCTTAACTTAACGTTCCTGTTCACTTCCTGACTACTGCCTTTGTGCTCACTATCAGGATATCTGATCTGTTTCACTCCAACAGCTTCCTGAATGTCTCACTTTTCTCCTAGCTGGTTATGTCTTTCTTTGTCCTATCTTCCATGCGGTTGTCAGAGAGCTCTCCTATAAAATACTAATCTGATCATGTCCACCCCCTCATTAGACTTGCACTGGCTTAAGCCACCTTACACAAATCATCCTTCACCTTCCTGTATAGATTTATGAATGATGCTTTCTTACAGTTCATGCTCCTGAAACAGGGTCTTATGTATTAAGCTGCGGTGATTGCAGAATGAAACAGTGACATCAACTGTCCCCCTTTCTCCTGCCTGTCACCCTTGTCTTGTACCATTTCCCTACCTTACTCAGGTAACCTCACCTTAGTCTTACAGGGCATAGATGCTCTTAGAACACCTTGCATATACCTCTGTGGGTTCAGCAATCATTTCCTCGGCTCTGAGCTCCAGGGAATATAACAGAGAAAGTACTCAACGTTTTTTGACTGAAAGAATTCAGAGGCAGAAAGTGTTACCTCTCATGAGAAAATTCAAGAGACCTCACTGTCCATCTGTAGTAGACTTTTGAGAGTTGCTAGAATATTCGGAATGGAGAGAATGTCACAAATGCAGCAGTAGAGACAGAAATTTGAGTGGTTCCACAGGAAAGAGTGGTTGTTGGGTGTTTATAAGTGTAGGACTCCTTTTGGAAGATTGATTTAAAGAAAATCTGCCATGTCTGCAGTTAGGCTATTCAACATTCAGTTTGACTGGAGCTTGATGAGGGCATTATTTTCCATTGATTATTTTTTATTCAATACATGACAGAATGACTACATGCCTGAACCGGCTGCAAAATCATAAATATTTAAATCCAAGCTATTTGCAATGCATAGAGATAATCAAGTCATGAGAGCTAACTTATATGTTTGGTGACTTGGTTATTGATTTTTCCAGCTCCAATCTAAATTCTATAGCAATTCACAGAAATGGCTTACAGCAGACGCTTTTAATACTGCAGTAAATGGCAATCTTATATACACAAGTCCAGAGAACAAGAGATCTAGAAAAGAACAGTAGATGATCGTCTAATACACATGGGTTCAAAGAACAAGAGATTCAGAAAAGATCTGAGCCATCGTGTGTCTCCATTTCTAAATATCAGACAATGAAACAGTCTCAGGGGCCAAATGATGTATTCACATCCCATGGTTAATTAGAATCAGGCCTGGAATCCAGGTCTCCTGACTCCCAGGCCAAAGTTCTTCTTTGTATGAGTGTCATATACACCTCAAACCATTCATATAAAGAAGGAGGGGAAGGAGTCCTACTGTTGTTTCTGTTTCTTTAAGATTTTTTTTTTTTGATGTGAATCATTTTTTTAAGTCTTTATTAAATTTGTTACAATATTACTTCTGTTTTGTTTTTGTGGCCAGGAGGCAGGCATGCAAGAGTCTCAGCCCCTCCACCAGGGATGGAATCTGTACCCTCTGCCCTGGAAGGCAAGGTCTTTAACCCCTGGACCACCAGCGAGGTCCCCCTTCTGCTTTTTTATTTATCTGATACAGATATGAAGACTGTTTACCCAAGGGAGTAGTGATAACCATGACAGCAAGACGTTCTTCTTTCTTGTAGATCACCTGTGTCTCAGGCTGTCACACAGCTGGTGTGATCTCTCTGGTCTCTCTCAGTAGCTTTTCAGAAAAGCCTTATGCCTCTTGGGCCACTCCAGGTGAGAGACCTTTGGACATCGATGTGAACAAGGCTGATTATCACTGCTTCAGGCTCAGTGGTCCTTGTTACTGACTATAAAATTTCTGCCTATTTACTTCGATGGAGGATAAGAACCTACAGAATTAAAATGGGAAAATCCTGTCATTCATTCATGTATTATTTAACGTAACAAACATTTACGAAATGCCTACTATTTTAAAGATTCTGAGCTAGACTTAAGTCCCATGAAGAGAGGCAGAATGCTAAAGAAACACATGCTTCAAACAAAGCAAACCGTTCACTGGTCCTGGAACCTTGGACAGCCGACTGACTATCTCTAATTCAGTGTTGTCTTCTGTGCCGTGGGGATTGTGGCACTATTATGAAGTTATTATGTAGAACACTGGTTCCCTGCCCCACATCACAGGCGTGATTTTGCTCCCCAGTGGACATCTGGCTATATCTGGAGACACTTTTTAGGTGTTACAAGTAGGAGGCAGGTGCTCCACAGTGCATAATATTGCAAATAACAATGAATTGTCTATCAAAATGTCAGTTGTGCTCAGGTCTAGAAACTCTGCTATCAAATACCTGCCCTAATGCCTATGTAATAGAAATGATGTGTCCACCACAGCCATGACTCATGGGGGACTTCCACTGATCCTAGCCAGTGCCTCTATGAAAGTGGTCATTGCCACAGAAGCTGTCCATCCACCTTTCTTCTGGAAGCTTAGTCTAGGGGCCAGATCATTGAATGGGTGTTGTCCATAGATGATGTAGAGGTGATGGGAGTGGGCAGGAGAATTGGTCCTTCATTGCTGAAGCACAGCCCCAAGGCTGCTTGCTGTCAGCTCCCTGGTCCTCCTGATGGAAGATCCTTCTTCCTCCCACTGTTGAACCAAAGGTTCTCATCCTCTCCTGTCCAAGTTCATCTTCCACTTCTTGCCTAGCTGGTCTATCTGATCTCTGCAAGAAAAGATCAAATAAATGAAAAATGTTCCTACAAACAAGGCACCATATTTTATAAACATACATAGAAATCCATCTTTTTTGCTGTTTAGGCCAGTGGTTTCTTCTCTCTTTAAGTCCTAATGGGTGACAAATACACAGTAAGAAATGGAGGTAGAGGAGACAAAAACCCTCTGAGAACTAGAAAGAGTGAGTATGGAGGGCTAAAAACATAAATATACAGTCACACTCATGCTTGTGAAATACAATAGGAACACTTGAGTTAGACTACTTTGTGGTGGGCCTGCTATAGACTATTTGCTCAGTCACTGTCACCTCTTGGTTTCCTTCACCAAGGATGAGAATAAATTCTGAGAGGTGCTTAGTGTAGCTACCACGATGGTTGGTTGACTGGTTGCTTGGATAGACGTCTACAGACTTTTGGACACCAGCTCTGCCCAAGTGACTGAGTGCCCTGTGGCTAATGTCTATGGAGTATATACTATATGCTGGCCATGGTACTGAGTACACACATGATTTATTTCATCTACACTGCTTCTAAGCCCTATGATGTAAGTGCTGTTATTCCCTTGATGTTACCCATGAGGATATCAGAGTTATCCATGAGGATATTGGAGTTAGGAGAGGTTAAGTGACTAGACCAGAATTATACCATTGGCAGGTGGTAGAACAGACTTCATCCAAGGTAGCTTGACACAAAATATGACACTTTCACCATAGGCTATGCCAGCTTCCTTTATTTTGGTATCCATGCCAATATGAAAAGGAGAAGCATATCCACATTTATATAAAGCAAGACTTAAAGCAAGCATTTGAGGCAAAAGGAAAAATGTATGACCATGTAACAGATTGTTTAAGCTTCCTCTATATTATTAGGTAGCATCAGAGATAGGAATTTTTCTTCAATAAATTTTGTGCTTTCCCCAAAATTCAAAGATATAATCATTTCCTTTGACATTATTTATAAAAGTGATTCATTTTTTACTTAGCCTTTTATGAATTCTACTTTTTTTATATCAAGTTGTCTTTCCCACTAATGAGTAATAAATTATACTCTTGATCATTGTGTTACTTAAAATATATGAAGTTCCCCATCCTTGAACCTCATATATTTTAAGTAACACAATGATCAAGAGTATAATTTATTACTCATTAGTGGTACCAATACAATATTATAAAGTTAAAAAATAAAATAAAAAAAAGAAAAAATATATGAAGTTTCTGTGCATTATTAATTTCCAAGTGGAGTATCATTTAAGGTAGGGTGGAGGTTGTGAAACAATGCTTTTTAAAATGCAGTTACCAGGGCTTGTGTTTAGAACTAGGGACTCATTATCTTTATATATATAAAATAAAAAACCCTGGCCACTTTTATATAGCTTTATTTTGGTAGGTTCTCCCCGTGTGGAGCAAAGCGTGGTTACAGGCGGGTACTATGCTTGACTGTGCAACCTGTGTTCTTTACACGGTGAGTCCGTGTCCAAGGTGTGCTGAGGCTGGCTGATACTTCTGAGCACTGACTATGCGCATCACCTCCCAGCTCCACATTCAGTGACATTACTTCAGTGGCTTAAACTCGGCCTTGATGGGCATATGTACCCAACGGAAACTGGCAGCCTCTACAGATGAGTGAGCTGATTGATAAACATTGATCAGCACACCACTGGGCTCAGTGAGGGGAGAGGAACTGAGGGATTAAAATTTAGCCCCTGCCCTGCTCCCTGATGTGAAGGTGAGCAGGAAGGGCCTACTTTGTTTTCACTCAAACAAAACTGCCCTCTGCTCACAGCTGTATGCCACAAGCTGAAGGAGGCCTTCCCTGCTAATTTACACAAAGGCCACACGTGGGCTAGCACCCTGAGCTGAGAACTGTGGTTCCCAAAGCTGGCCCATCATCAGAATGATTTTAATTTTTTTTTAAAAATATAGATGTTAGGGCTTTTCAAAGATTTTGGTTTTGTTTATGTAGCATTCAATAATTGTTGCTTACCTACACTTCTTCCTAATGGGCAAAATCTAGTTTTATTTGGGTATTTCCTGACTCAGATTGGTAGCTGAATTTCTAGCTCCAGAGTTTTAATCATGAGTGACAAAAACCAATCAGGATGAACTATTCCCCTTGCTACTGATTTGCTTAAGGGTAGGCATGTGACCCAGTTGTTATCAATTACATAAAGCTAATTATGTTGAGGAAGATTGAGGGCAGGAAGAGAAGAGAGCCACAGAGGATAAGATGGTTGGATGGCATCACCAACTCAATGGACATGAGTTTGAGCAAACTCTGAAAGACAGTGAGGGACAGGGAAGCTTGGCATGTTGCAGTCCCTGGGATCACAAAGAGTCAGACAGTACTTAGCTACTGAACAAAGGATGATGCATGCTAAGTACATGAGGCTAATTAGATGAGACTAAGTCAGCTTTCTGAGAAGGCAATGGCACCCCACTCCAGTACCCTTGTCTGGAGAATCCCAGGGATGGCGGAGCCTGGTGGGCTGCCGTCTATGGGGTCGCACAGAGTCGGACACGACTGAAGCGACTTAGCAGCAGCAGCAGCAGCAGCAAGTCAGCTTTGAGGCTGCAGAGGAAGGTTCTAAATTAGAGAGACATAAGAAAACATGGCCCCTTCTGCCTCTTTACATTGCTGAAGATTGTATAACAGAGACTATTTTATTGTCTAGAAGAGGTGCAACCATTTTTGATTAACAAGGAGAAGCAACTGGAAGACAAAGCTGATCCGCTCAGCATGGCTTTGTGGATGACACACTAAATTAGTGTTAAAACTGACCAAAGCTTAAACTTCCTATTAATTGCTTAACACAATTTGAGTGGGTATCTTCTGTTACTTGAAATCATAAGCAGTTTTACCAATATGTTTTTTTAATTTAATTTTATTTTTAATATAAATTTATCTATTTTAATTGGAGGCTAATTACTTTACAATATTGTATTGGTTTTGCCATACATCAACATGAATCCGCCACGAGTGTACACGTGTTCCCCATCCTGAACCCCCCTCCCACCTCCCTCCCCATCCCATCCCTCTGGGTCATCCCAGTGCACCAGCCCCGAGCATCCTGTATCATGCATCGAACCTGGACTGGCGATTCGTTTCACATATGCAATATTTACCAATACGTCTTGGATAAGTCCTTGGGAATCTGTGTCTTAAAAGTTTTCCAAAGTTTTGGAAAGTTCGGGAATCACCAATTTAAGTCTCCTGTAAACAAATGTACAGTTTTCTTAAAGTTGTGTCTAGCTGTTTACCCATTTAGTTTCTGTGTGGTCACATAAGCCTTGGGGCAGATGGCGCTCTGAGGAAATAGCAGGCCAGGAGCATCCCTGCCCATTTGCCCCAGTATCCTGTAAAACTATCAGTCTCTACATGTGGCATGGTGTGAAAAGTATTGGGAAGTACCGAACCGTTGTGTTTAACATACTGCGATGGAAAGAAAATAGGACTCAGTCACTAGAGAGTTGTGTACTCTTAGAAATGCACTTTGTCTCTCTCTCTTTTTTTTTAGGTTGGGGAAAATCTCATGGACAGAGCACTTTGTTTCTCAGTTCTGCCATCTATACTGTCATTTCAAGTTGGTGATTTTAATGACCATGAATAATACTGAGGATACAGTACACAATTTGGATATGACCTCCTTGCCACCCTGTCCTTTGTGTTCTTTCTTGTGCTTTGAGTGGTAAAGAGGGGAGTAGATTGGTACCAGTTGTGCATTTTAGTGGTGGAAACTCCCATTCATTGAGAGATAATATTACAAATACTGAGCATTATTATTGTTTGGCAGGAACAGATGGGTATTGCCAGCTCTTTAAAAGCAGCCATGATGCACAGGTAGACTAGGACAGCTGAGTTAGCAAGTCCAAGCTCCCTTTCTGACTTGCTGTGACCTTACTTTCTATAATATCATCCATTGACCCAGGTCCCCATCCTTACTTCTTGCTTTAATCCTTGGCTTCTTCTATTCTGGGACTCTCCTATTCAGACTTCTAACAGACTTCTGCCTTCCTCAGATGACTTGGACCCTTAACTCTGTGCCCCCCCCCCCCCAAAAAAAATATATATATATATATATTTATCACCAGGAAATTTAAACAAAAGGTATTAGTTATCTATTTTCATTTAGAAATTTATATCCACACAAAAAGGAAACTTTATTTCCACCGTCCAAACATACTGAGTCTTAATATTTTATTTCCATTTAGAATTATTGCTATATCCATGCTGTTTTATTTTAAAATAAAACAAAAAACACTAACACCTCAATTCCTAAATCTTCAAAGCACCTCTGAATCTTTTCTTTCTGTCCTTCGCCTTTTAACATCCAGGCCATCACCAAGACCTGTGGACTATCTCTACCTATATCTCAAATTCATCCACTTCTTTTTGTTTCCACTGCCACCTCCTTGCCCAGCCATTGCCATTTCTTACTTTGTTTACTCCAGTAGCCTCCCAACTCATCTGGTTTTCACCCTTATTTGTTTCATAGACTTCATTTTACTTTTCACAGTTTATATTAAATCTTGTTATTACCATCTAAAGAACTCTCCAGAAGTTTCCAGAAGTACCTAGAATAAAATCCAGATCCCTTTCAAATCATTAAAAAGATCCAGTGTGGTCTGATCTGCCTACCTACACCCTCTCCACTACTCCCTGCATGGATTCTTTTCTAGTCATTTCACCCCAGGGCCTTTACATTTCCTATTTCCTCTTCCTGGAAAGTTAATCCTCTGGTTTTTGCAGAAGGCTGTCCCTTCCCTGGTCTCAAGGCTAATGTTATGTCCACAGAGTGACCTCTCCTGCTTTGAACCAAAGCAGCCTCTTCATCCACTTGTTACCAGATCACCCTGGTTTCTTTCCTTCTATGCATGTGTCAGATTCTAAAATTACCTTTAAAAACATTAAAAAGTTTCCTTTTTGTTTGAAAGTAAGATGGAGGAGAATCATGTCCTTGCCTAACATGTATTGATGTATGCAGTGTTTCAAGTGATTCCTGGCAACATGTAATCAGTATCCAATAAATATGTATTTAATGGGTCAATGAATGAATGAATAACTGAGATCATAGTGAATATTCCTTTTTGTGTTTTTGTTTTTTCATTTTCTAAACTGTTAGCTGGTATGTTGTAAACCTGAAAAAAATGCCCATAGGACACAATGGCCCCACCAAATGTTGACTGATACATGAACAAATGTAAAATGTATTTATGTTCCTTATGCTTATAATTCTTATATGGCTCTAGAGCCAAACCACATTTACAAACTACATACTACTAACAAAGCTACTGTTGATTTAAAAAAAATAAAGTCAATCTAAAAGTTGAGAGTTATGTTTTATTAGGTGGGAATTTTTAGGACTTCAAGCCCAGGAGATAGCATCTCAAGTAGCCCTAAGAGAACTGCACTGAGGAAGCAAGGCAGGAGCCTTTTGCAACAAAGGGCAGGTAGTCTAAACATCCATAGATTGTTGTTAAAGCAAAGCAGATATCTCAAGTTAAGGTATTTAGCACTTTTCTATGTATAGGAAAATGCAAGAGGTTGGGTTTACTGAAATCATTCCTTTCATATGTATCTCAGCTATCTGGGGCTAGTATCCTGTGTTTTTTTCACATCCGAAACTCCCTTGGGACTCACCCTAGGGAGTGGCGGCAATCCTAATGGCTAAAGTCATCCTTGTTCACTGATACAGCAGGAAATATTCCACTTATCACAATAAAAGCAATTCAAATTGACAATTACTGACTTGATGTGAATAGATGATGTTTTGATGAAATGAAGTCACCACTCACAGGGGAATAAGGTACCGATTCTTATGACACAGACTCTTTTGAACTCACAGGACTATCCTGTCATTTGCTCCATGACAGTTCCATTTTTCATTTTTTCTCTTAGAACTGCTGCAGAGCTTTAATTTCTACACCATGCTGTGACTTGTGTTTATTTGGAAGGAGTGTGATGTACTGGAAGCTCACTTACGTCTGACTTTTCTCATTAACCCTTTCAATTACGTCTAGTTCTGCTTCTGAATGTGATATGATCTTTAACCTGAAGTAAACAGGGCCAGTGGAGTCATGTTTCAGGCTTGTTTTTAAGGATGTGACTATCCAGGTAGTCCAGCATAAATTTACAGTGGGCTGTGATGTGCTGTCTCAGAATTCCAGGGAAGCATCTCCTGGCGAGCTTCCCTGGTGGCTTAGTGGTAAAGAGTCTTCTGCCTACCATGCAGGAGATGTGGGTTCAATCCCTGGGTCAGGAAGATCCCCTGGAGAAGGAAATGGCAACCTACTCCAGTATTCTTGCCTGGAGAATTCCATGGACAGAGGAGCCTAATGGGCTACAGTTCATGGGGTCAAAAACATGAGTCAGACATGAGTAAGCATACATGCACACATATATCTCTTGGCAAAAAGTAGTCAGAAGCAGGGAGGCAACCGGTAGGGTTCTGCAAGTGACAGCAAAGCCCTTCTTTGGGGGCTTTGGGGGTGGGGTCAAATGGCAAGTAGATGGGCTCTGAGAGAAGCTCGGCCACAGGGGGATGGAATGCCTTAGAGGGGCAGAAGGTAGTCTCTTCCTCATGGCTCAGCCAGCCTGTCCTGAAACATTAGAAAACCACACATTGTTTGGTAAGATTGGACTCCTTCAAGAAGATGGTGAGGAGTGAGCTCTGCATGGAGATGGTACAAGAATGGAATGGAAAGACAGAGGCAAGAGTAGAGATTGACTGACATGGTTCTGGATGAATCCACATCCAGGAAATGTAATTTATTTAATTTTCCAAATGATATCTGGTTTATATATAGTATCAACACACATCTCCTTAAGCATAGCATCATGCATACTACATAACATTAAACACGCTGTCTCATGTGTATGAGTATGTTTTATATTTACATATTTATGTGTATGGGACTTCCAAGGTGGTGCTAGGGGTAAAGAACATGACTGCCAATGCAGGTGACATGAGAGAGGCAGGTTCAGTCCCTGGGTTGGAAGATCCCCTGGAGGAGGGTGTGTCAACCCACTCCAGTATCCTTGCCTGGAAAATCCCATGGACAGAGGAGCTTGGTTAGATACAGTCTATAGGTTCACAAAGAGTTGGACACGACTCAAGTGACTTAATCTGTGTGCATTTATGTATATATTTATCATATTTTAAATTTACATTCAAAAAGTGAACATCATGGCATCTGGTCCTATCACTTCATGGCAAATAGATGGGGGGAACAATGGAAACAGTGGCAGAGTTTATTTTCTTGGGCTCCAAAATCACTGCAGATGTTGATTGCAGCCATGAAATTAAAGGATGCTTTATCCTTGGAAGAAAAGTTATGACCAACCTAGACAGCATATTAAAAAGGAGAGACATTATTTTGCTAACAAAAGTCCATCTAATCAAAGCTATGGTTTTTCCAGTAGTCATGTATGGATGTGAGAGTTGGACCATAAGGAAAGCTGAGTGCTGAAAAATGGATGCTTTTAAACTGTGGAGTTGGACAAGACTCTTGAGAGTCCCTTGGACTCCTTATTGCAAAATTCAGACTTAAATTGAAGAAAGTAGGGAAAACCACTAGATCATTCAGGTATGACCTAAGTCAAATCCCATATAATTATATAGTGGAAGGGACAAATAGATTAAAGATATTAGGTCTGATAGAGTGCCTGAAGAACTATGGATGGAGGCTTGTGACATTGTACAGGATGTGGTGATCAAAACCATGCCCAAGAAACAGAAATGCAAAAAGGCAAAATGTTTGTCTGAGGAGACCTTATAAATAGCTGAGAAAAGAAGAAAAGTGAAAGGCAAAGGAGAAATGGAAAGATATATCCATTTGAATGCAGAGTTCCAAAGAATAGCAAGGAGAGATAAGAAAGCCTTCCTAAGAGATAACAATGCAAAGAAATAGAGCAAAACTATAGAATGGAAAAGACTAGAGATCTCTTCAGGAAAATTAGAGATACCAAGAGAACATTTCAAGCAAAGATGGACACAATAAAGGATGGAAGCAGTATGGACCTAACAGAAGCAGAAGATATTAAGGAGAGGTGGCAAGAATACACAGAGGAACTTTATAAAAAAGATCTTCATGACCCAGATAACCATGATGGTGTGATCACTCACCTAGAGCCAGATATCCTGGAATGCGAAGTCAAGTGAGCCTTAGGAAGCATCACTACAAACAAAACTAGTGGAGGTGATGGAATTTCAGTTGAGCTGTTTTAAATCCTAAAAGATGATGTTGTGAAAGTGCTTCACTCAATATGCCAGCAAATTTGGAAAACTCAGCAGTGACCACAGGACTGGAAAAAGTCAGTTTTCATTCCAATCCCAAAGAAAGGCAATGCCAAAGTATGCTCAAACTACTGCACAATTGCACTCATCTCACATGCTAGCAAACTAATGCTCAAAATTCTCCAAGCCAGGCTTCAGCAGTACGTGAACCATGAACCTCCAGATGTTCAAGCTGGATTTAGAAAAGTCAGAGGAACCAGAGATCAAATCCAATATCTGTTGGATCATCAAAAAAGCAAGAGAATTCCAGAAAAAAAAAAATCTGCTTTATTGACTACACCAAAGCCTTTAACTGCGTGGATCACAACAAACTGTGGAAAATTCTTAGAGATGGGAATACCAGACCACCTTACCTCCCTCCTGAGATATCTGTATGCAGGTCAAGAAGCAACAGTTAGAACCAGACATGAAACAATGGACTGGTTCCAGATCGGGAAAGGAGTATATCAAGGCTGTATATTGTCATCATGCTTATTTAACTTATATACAGAGTACATCATGTGAGATGCCAAGCTGGATGAAGCACAAGCTGGAATCAAGACTTCTGGGAGAAATATATTCAGATGATACAACTCTTATGGAAGAAAGTGAAGAGCAACTGAAGAGCCTCTTGGTGAAAATGAAAGAGGAGAGTGAAAAAGCTAGCTTATTTAATACCCAACATTAAAAAAACTAAGATCATGGCATCCAGTCCCATCACTTCATGGCAAATAGATGGGGAAACCATGGAAAGAGTGAGAGACTTTATTTTCTTGGGCTCCAAAATCACTGCAAATGGTGACTGCAGCCATGAAATTTAAAGATGCTTGCTCCTTGGAAGAAAAGCTATGACCAACCTAGACAGCATATGGAAAAGCAGAGACCTTACTTTGCTGACAAATGTCCATCTAGTCAAAGCTATAGTTTTTCCAGTAGTTGTGTATGGATGTGAGAATTGGAGCATAAAGAAAGCTGAGCACTGAAAAATTGGTGCTTTTGAACTGTGGTGTTGGAGAAGACTCTTGAGAGACTCTTAGACTGCAAGGAGATCCAACCAGTCTATCCTGGAAGAAATCAGTCCTGAATATTCATTGGAAGGACTGGTACTGAAGCTGAAACTCCAATCATTTGGCCACCTGATGTGAAGAACTGACTCTATAGAAAAGACCCTGATGCTGGGAAAGATTGAGGAGAAGGCAGTGGTACCCCACTCTAGTACTCTTGCCTGGAAAATCCCATGGATGGAGGAGCCTGGTAGGCTGCAGTCCATGGGGTCACTAAGAGTCAGACATGACTGAGCGACTTCACTTTCACTTTTCACTTGCATGCATTGGAGAAGGAAATGGCAACCCACTCCAGTGTTCTTGCCTGGAGAATCCCAGGGACAGGGGAGCCTGGTGGGCTGCTGTCTATGGGGTCACACAGAGTGGGACACGACTGAAGTGACTTAGCAGCAGCAGCAGCAGCTGGGAAAGATTGAAGGCAGGAGAAGGGGATGACAGAGGATAAGATGGTTGGATGGCATCACTGGCTTGATGGACATGAGTATGGGCAAGCTCCCAGAGTTGATATTGGACAGGGAGGCCTGGCATGCTGCATTCCATGAGGTTTCAAAGAGTTGGATATGACTGATATGACTGAGCGACTGAACTGAACTGAAATTTACATACTTAAAAACTTTCCTGTTTATATATTATACATTTGTATATAAAAGTTGATGTTTAGAATACATTTACAAAATTTTATTGAATTACAGTTGATGTACAGCAGTGTGTTAGGTTCAGGTGTACAGCAAAGTGAATCAGTTATACATATACATATATCCAGTGTTTTTTTAGATTCCTTTCCCATACAGGCTATTACAGAGTGCTTAGTAGATTTCCCTGTGTTATATAGTAGGTCCGTATTAGTTATCTATTTTTATATATTGTATATATAGTATGCATATGTTGTATAATATATATATGTTGATCTCAGTCTCCCAATTTAGTTGTCCCCCGTTACCCTTAAGAACCCTTACAAGTAAGTTCATTTGTACCCTTTTTTTAGATTCCACATATAACTGATACTATATTTGTCTTTTTCTGTCTGACTTCACTCTGTATGACAATCTCTAGGTCCATCCATGTTGCTGCAAATGGCATTTATTTTGTTCTTTTTTATGGCTGAGTAATAGTCCATTGTAAATATGTACCACATCTTTATCCATTCGCCTGTTGATGCACATTTAGGTTGCTTCCATGTCCTAGCTCTTGTAAATAGTGCTGCCGTGAACATTGGGGTGCATGTATCTTTTCAAATTATGTTTTTCTCTTGGTATATGCCTATGAGTGGAATTGCTGTGTCATTGGTAGTTCTACTTTTAGTTTTGTAAGGAAGCTCCATACTGTTCTCCATAGTCGCTGTACTAATTTACATTCCCATCAACAGTGCAGGAAGGTTCTTTTTTCTCCACACCCTGTCTAGCAAATTAAAATACATTTTAAAACCACAACTGATTAAAAAATTTAAAATGTGAAGAACTGTCTCAGAGATGACAAACTCTATTATCTTATATTTGCATATTTATAAAACTTGTGACTGTGTGAACACATGGCTAAGGCCGCCACTCCCTTTGGGCTTTGAAAGAGCCCAGTGCGAGGGAGGAGCCCTGAAACTTCGTTAGTTTCACGGTGTATTAGTTATTTATTGATCTGTAACTGATCAAATAGTTGTTATCTCACAGTTTCTGAGAATCTGTAGCACTATGTTGCAAAGCCTTTTTGAATCCTGGACCATGAGATTCCAAAACCTGTATTCTTAAACCGCTACAGCTCCCAACACTTCCAGCTCACTCATACCTCCCAGCTTTGTGCAAACTTGCTTTCTCTGCCTGGAACATTCCTGTCTTTCTCCTCATTCTACCTGGCAAACTTACCAGCACTCAGCCTAATTCTTGACTCCTCTGTGCATCCTTATTAATTTCTCTGGAATGACCGATGATTTGCTTCCTCTGCTGCTGCTGCTAAGTCGCTTCAGTCGTGTCCGACTCTGTGCGACCCCATAGATGGCAGCCCACCAGGCTCCCCCGTCCCTGGGATTCTCCAGGCAAGAATACTGGAGTGGGTATAAAAACCTGCCTTTCCCCCATTTAGCAAAGTTCTCAAAGGCTTTCAGTTGTTTAGCTGTCTGAAATATTGAGTATAAGTTGCTTGAATTCAAGGACCGTTTTTTTTTTTTTTTTTTTTTTTTCCTGTTCTCAAATTCACAGTAGTTGGCAAAGCTCTGACATGAGGTCGACCCCAGTAAATGTCTGTTTTGTGCGCAAATGGATTATCGTGGACTTGGAGAGACAGGGCTCATTTCTAAGGCCATATACCTATGCCATTTCTGGGTGATCAGCATTTAGTTAATGATCACAGCAAATCACTGAGGCCACAGGGACGCCGATGAAATCTGCTTCATCTGGAGAAAGGCACTGGGCCAGGGTAACCCCCAGTAAACCAGTCACCACAGGCTCCCTACTTTACATGGGTAGCAACCACATTTGGTAGATGGATTCTGTTTTCAGAACCTCTTTATATAAAACCTGTAAAATATGAAAACCTTGTCAAGCTTGATGCAGTGCTTTCCGCTGCACCATGGATTCACTGGACTTGCTCACATCAGGCACTGGGTTCTCAGGTGGCAGAATCAACCATCAGTTCACCTGTGTGTTAGGAGAATCCAGCTGGCTCTTATTCCCCAAGAGTACTTGTCTTTTCCAGGTGCACACACTTTACTTTAATAGTTTTCTTTCTTTCTGTAAATTGAAATCCTATATGCAGGACTATGTGACCCTGGAGCATAGTAAGAACACAAAAGGAAAACTCCAAACATTTATCCTCAGGTACCCTTCACCTTGGGCAGAAGGATCTGCTTGCTTCTCCTGAATCCACTCCATTTCCTGCACACCTATTCTTTCTCATATTTTTCTCTTGCTCCTCACTACCTGGCAGAATTCTAAAACATTTCCTCATAGGAATTCTCTGCATAATCACATGGAAGATTAACTCAGATTCAACCACTTGCACCATGCCCTCTCTGATCATCACTGCTTTTTTCCTTTTTGGAATTCCAATGGTATTTGCTGTTTGGTGCTTAGTCTAAGCCTCCCTTCTCACACTTTTACGTGTATGCACATCACCTGGGGGATTCAGTGGAAGTCGGGTTCTGATTCAGCAATCCAAATGGGGCCTGAGAGTCTGCATTTCTAACAAGCTTCCTTGCTGCTGGTTCCTGAACCACACTCTGAATAACAAGGGTTGAGACTACTTGGTTTTTTAAAATATTTGTTTATTTATTTTTATTATTGGAGTGTAGTTGCTTTACAATATTGTATTAGTTTCTGCTGTACAACAAAGTAAATCAGCTATATGTATACATATTATCCCCTGTCTTAGACCTCTCTCGCACCCTGTATCCCACCCTCGAGGTCATCACAGAACACAGAACTGAGCTCCTGGTGATCTACAGCACCCTCCCACTTAGTTTTGAGTGTTTTCCTCCCTCTCACCCTTCTTCCCTTCCTCCTCTTCATTCCATTTTCTGTAACTATTTACCAGGCATCTTCCAGATTTTATACTTAGTGCACAAGCTGTCATTTTAGAGGTAAAACTCATGATAGCTTTATTTATATTTTTATTTTACTTACTTATATATTTCAACTTTTACTTATATTTAAATTGAAAGATATTTTTTCTTTAAGCTTGAACCAGTTGTACCCACTGGAAGGCCCACAATTGCCTGTAATAGCAAGGTGGTATTTTTAGAAAACAGCTCCCATGCTGAAATCAACAAATCTAGGCTCCACACCCAGTTCTTGCTTCATTGAACTACACATGAGATTTAAGCCTGTTCCTTAGTCTCTGAACCTCAGTGTGATCACCTGAGAAGCAGGAATAATAATTCTTGCTTCCAGTGAGATGCTGGAATGAGGGAGTGGATGGAGACACTGCTTGCAGGGTGTCTGGCATACGTTTTGCTCCCCTGACCCAGAGGCATGTCCATTTCCTTTCTGCCTGCTTGGGACTGACTGGCTTTGGACATTCAGGGCTTTAAGTTCTGGGTAGGCTGGTCAGAGCGTCAGAGAAGCAGTGCCTTGTGGAGGCTCGGTTTCCTTCTGCTCTGGTTCTGATTTTGAATCTTTGGTTGAAAGATTTCATAGTTTGCTGGCAAATGTTTACATTACTGTTGTTTTTAAATTTTATTTGAGGCAATGCTTTGAATTATCATTTGAAGTTCTGAGGAAAGAGGGTCGATGCTATAACTAAGGTTTAAGAAAAACTGTGCCTCATGTATCATAACAAAAGTAAAAGCCAGTATATTTTTATTGCTTGTTAATTTGCCACTCAAATATGGTGCAATTTCAACTTCTTAAAAAATAATTCTACTGTTACTTGGTTTTGTTTTTCATTTAAAAAGAATGAAATAATCTTCTGGAAGATTTCAAAGCTCAGACAGCTGTAGTAGGGCATGGGATTGGACCCTGGTCTGCTATAGAAAAGCAGAACTCAGTTTTAGTCCTGATTTTTTAACAGCGTGCTGTGAGATCTTTATAAAAATCACTTTTAATCTAGGCTGTGTTTCCTCACTATAAAATGAATGGGTCAGACTAAATGATCTGAAAGATCCTTTTCTGCTCTTAAAAAAAAATGGCAAATTCTGATTCTTTTCCATTTAGTTACAAATAATAGCGAAGTGAAAACTTAAGTAAAACAATTTCATTTTAAGTTTTACAAATGAATGGTGTAAATGAGATTATAGAAAGAAATGTTTAAAATGCTTGAGAGAGCACTTGCAAGTAATTTGAAATCCTTGAAGAGTATGGATTTAGATATAAAAAAATTGATTGGCTAATTGCAAACCTTTCTTAACTACTCATTAATGCGACCTGTGGAACATGCTTTGCTTAAATTGCATCCCTGTAGATTCTTGACAGGAATAAAAGTATACTTTGTTAAAAAAAAAAACAAAATCCTGTATACAATTTATGTTTGTTTTGCTAATTTAGCTTGTGTCTGGGCAGTGTTGTGTTTATGAGCACAGGCTCTGGTTCCAGATTCTATGGTCCAGTCCTGGCTCTGTTACTTACAGCCTGTGTGACCTTGGGCAAGTCACTCAGCCTCTCTGTACAAGAAGCATGACGACTGCACACCTGCCCCCCTGCCCCCTACCCCCCCGGCATAGGTTAATGATGAAGGTTAATGCAGTATTATATTTAGAAGTTTGCCTGGTATCCGTTCAGTTCAGTTACTCAGTCGTGTCCGATTCTTTGCGACCCATGGACTGCAGCATGGCAGGCTTCCCTGTTCATCGCCAACTCCCGGAGCTTGCTCAAACTCATGTCCATCGAGTTGGTGATGCCATCCAACTGTCTCATCCTCTGTCATCCCCTTCTCCTCCTGCCTTCAATCTTTCCCAGCATCAGGGTCTTTTCCAGTGAGTCAGTTCTTCGCGTCAGGTGGCCAAAGGATTGGAGTTTCAGCTTCAGCATCAGTCTTTTCAATGAATATTCAGGACTGATCTCCTTTAGGATGGACTGGTTGGACCTCCTTGCAGTCCAAGGGACTCTCAAGAGTCTTCTCCAACACCACAGTTCAAGAGCATCAATTCTTCGGTGTTCAGCTTTCTTCATAGAAAACATTTTATCTTTATCAAACATTTGCCTGGTATGTTTGATAATTGGTGTGTTATTATGATGGCTTCATTTTAGTGATTTGCTTTAGGTATGATCTATAATCTTAAACTACAATTTTATATTTATAATTGAGCTTTTAGTCTTGAAATGTCCATTGCCCATTCAAGGTGCTCATGTTGTTGGAATTCTCTTTGGGAAGTCACACCATGTGACGGGAAGAAAGTGAATGGGAACAAGAAAGTGGCATAAATTTGCTAGCTTCCTTGGTGGCTCAGATGGTAAAGTGTCTGCCTACAATGCAGGAGACCCAGGTTCAATCCCTGTGTCAGGAAGATCTCCTGGAGAAGGAAATGGCAACCAAGTCGAGTATTCTTGCCTGGAAAATCCCATGCACAGAGGAGCCTGGTTAGGCTACAGTCCATGGGGTTGCAAAGAGTTGGACACGACTGAGTGACTTCACTCACTCACTCACTCCTTAATAAGATGGTGGGTTGGATTAGATTGCTAGATTTGGTTTGCTTAATTGGGGATTTATAGCCTTTGGGGGCTGACGTCTATGTAAGAGATATATGCAAAATAATGTGTGTAGGTACAGTTTTCTGGGGGTAAAGATCTGTTTCCTTTTGTTGTTCAGTTGCTAAGTCATGTCTGACTCTTTGTGACCTCATAGACTGCAGCACACCAGGCTCCTCTGTCCTTCACTATCTCCTGAAGTTTGCTCAAATACCATTCAATACGTTCTCAGATGAATCCATGAAGGGTTAAGAGCTTCCTATCTCAAAGATCTTCAGTGTCCCTTTTAACTCTACAATCCCACAGCTACAAGACATTAGAATCTAGGTGAAATCACCTGGGAACAGGGTTTCTGGGAAAACAGAACTGAAGCCATTTCCTGGTGAGATAGAAAACTGCTGTTTTTGACAGTTCCTTCTGGCAATAGTAAGAACAGGAAAAAAAAAAAAAATAGAGTACAAAGTTTCAGCTGACAGATGACCCAGTTTTGTCCCTCTTTTTCAGTGAGATAAATACTACATACTCAGTTCTTTGGAAAATTTGTATTATTGTGAGGGTCGTTATTCAAGTTAGACCTGTTATATATATTATATGGGCTTCCTAGGTGGCACTAGTGGTAAAGAACCCATGCCAATGCAGGAGACATAAGAGACTCAGCTCAATACCTGAGTCAGGAGGATCCCCTGGAGAAGGAAATGGCAACCATCTCCAGTATTCTTGCCTGGGAAATCCCATGGACAAAGGAGCCTGGCAGAATACAGCAGAGTTGGACACAACTGAAGCAACTCAACACACACACACACACACACACACATATCTATGTTATATATAATGATTGCATTAATATTTAGGGTGTCATTCTTGACTTTGCTAACAAAATGTAAGTGTGCATATTTTTTACTTGAGTCTTACCTCTAATCACTCTATATTAATCAGGTAAATTCCTCTTAATAGGCTGTGCTGTGACCAAATCCTTTCCTTGTGGAAGGATCTGGGAAGAGAGATCAGGCAGATCAGAGTTGGGTTCTGGACTTGTGAAAATTGCAGGGAATCTGACACTCAGTAAATTGGGGGCTGGAATAGTAGATAAGACTCTCTGAAGGAGATTCCAGAGAACTACAGGCACTGGTGAATCCAACCCTTTCCTGCTTTTCTTCTTAAACATTTCTAAAGAGTTCTTTGAATTGAGATTTTTTAAAAGCAACAAGAAATAGGTAGAGAACTCAAGATGTATGCCATCTATAATTATTAAACTGCACATACATATTTAAAGAATAGTACTAGTAATATGTGGTTTTCATTGGAGTATGGCAAAGCTGCTAACTATTCAGCTCAGTTCAGTTGTGTCCCACTCTTTGCAACCCCATGGAGTGCAGCATGTCAGGCTTCCCTGTCTATCACCAACTCCCGGAGCTTGCTCAAACTCATGTCCATCGAGTCGGTGATGCCATCCAACCATCTCATCCTAAACTAACATCTCATGTTAACTGTTACACACTCCTTATTGGAAAATTGCCTAGAAAGACATTTGTCTATGATGGGTTCTATCAGGATCTTCTACTTCTTTATCTGGTTTAAATCTTTGAAATTCTCTGCTCCCTCTGTGTCTTATGTTTCTTCACAATCCATATCAGACTATTTTGGATTAGACTGTAATTTCAGATTCTCCTCCATCTATCTGTCTCTAAGTCTGTCTTTGCCTAGTATAGATACAGAGTTCATTGGATGGCATTTTTTTTTTTTAACTTTTGCTATTAACATTGGTTTTTTCTGTTTTTGCAAAAGAGCTAACTAGAAATCCTAGAAGTCTTGGAGGATGTGTTGGTCTCTGTGAAAATATGTCGGCCATAAAACTCATCCTTCAGGGCTTGGAAGTGTTTTATTAGCAGAATAGGATTTGCAGAGAGAGAGAGAAAACAACTCTGGTTCAGGCTTTTTCTAGAAAATCTTGTTTTAATTCATTCTTTCATTCAGTCACAAACATGCTCTGAGCACCTAATATGTGTCAGGCACTCAGAGAAGCTGAGGAAATGGAATTGAATAAGAAATGACCTCTGCTCTCAAGGGGCACAGTGTCCATGTGGGAAAAAGAGTTGTATTTACAGTACAGGGTGAAGATTGTTACAATAGAGAGAGAAACATGAAGCTATGGGAGATGTGATATCATGATTTATAGTAAGAAAAATGGAGAACGCAATGGCACCCCACTCCAGTACTCTTGCCTGGAAAATCCCATGGATGGATGAGCCTGGTGGGCTGCAGTCCATGGGGTCGCTAAGAGTCGGACACGACTGAGCGACTTCACTTTCACTTTTCACTTTCATGCATTGGAGAAGGAAATGGCAACCCATTCCAGTGTTCTTGCCTGGAGAATCCCAGGGATGGCGGAGCCTGGTGGGCTGCCATCTATGGGGTTGCACAGAGTCAGGCACGACTGAAGTGACTTAGCAGCAGCAGCAGCAGCAGTAAGAAAAAAAATATATATATTTGGTCTTCATCTCTGTTTCTGGCACAGAGCCCCTGAAACCTTTGGAATTTCCTGAGAGGGAGAGTGATCAAGGTGTCTTTGAGTTTATGTTAATGAGGTTACTTTTGGAAATCCCTCAGGGAACCTAAGGATGGGGTCTGGTTGCCAGGGGAATTAACCATGTAATTACAGTATTGGAGCATTCAGTCCTGCCCTGGACCCCTGGAGGTAGGGGAACTGGAGACTGAGTTCCATCATCAACGGTCAGTGATTTAATCAAGCATGACTATGGGATGAAGCCTTCCTAAAACCTCAAAGGACAGGGATCAGAGAGCTTCTGCATCTGGGTTGGTGGATACATGGAGATTCGGGGAAGTGGCCTGTCTAGCATATGTGGAAACTCCACGCTCCTGTGTATTAATACATGCCTCACCCAGTGCATCTGTTCCACCTGGCTCTTCTTGAGTTATATCCTTTTATAATAAGCCGGTGAAAGTGAAAAAAGTGACAGTGTTAGTCACTCAGTCATGTCCAACTCTTTGTTACTCCATGGACTTTAGCTCACCAAGCTCCTCTGCCCATGGAATTCTCCAGGCAAGAATACTAGACTGGGTAGCCATTCCCTTCTCCAAGAGATCTTCCCAACCCAGGGATTGAACCCGGATCTCCTGCATTGCAGGCAGATTCTTTACCATCTGAGCCACCTAAGCTGATAGGCATAAATAAATGTTTTCCTTAGTTTTGTGAGGCATTTCAGCAAATTAATCAAATTGTAGGAGGGGCCATAAGAACCTCTAATTTATAGCCAATCAGTAGTGCAAAAAACAGTCTGGATTAATGATTGACATCTGAAGTAGGAGGGGAGGTAGGGGGGCATTCTTATAGGATCCAACACTTTTTCTTGGTAGAGAGTGTTAAGATTGAGTTAATTGTTTGGGGGTATAGGAAAAAATCCACACTGAAACAGCACAGAGGAATGGCATAGGGCTGAGCCTAGGCTGTTCAGGAAAAACTCTGTAGAGTTGAACTTGGCCTTAGTCTTGAAGAGTGAGTATGGATTATTTAGATAAAAAAAGAGTAGAACGGGAATGGGCATTCAAGCAGAAGATGTACCTGTTCAAAGACTGAAATATAGAGAAACATTTAAAGTTCACAGGAATACAGGTCTGTGCTTCAGGACCCTAGGGGCAGAGAGTTTTTAATTCTGTGGCCCCTTCCTGAATGTCACCTCTAGGGACCCTCACAAACTGGCCTTGCTGCTCCAGGACTTACTTTTCTCCACCAGCTGCTTTGTAGGAGTTTGGCCGTCAAACCATTTCATGCTTTTCCTGTAGGGCTTACACTGACTGACACTGTCACAAATAAAGCAATGGAGGAAACAGCATTTACTCCTTGTAGTATGTAAAGATTTTTATTCTGGTTCTGTATCAGATCAGATCAGTCGCTCAGTCATGTCTGACTCTTTGCGACCCCATGAATTGTAGCACTCCAGGCCTCCCTGTCCATCACCAACTCCTGGAATTCACCTAGACTCACGTCCATCGAGTCAGTGATGCCATCCAGCCATCTCATCCTCTGTCATCCCCTTCTCGTCCTGCCCCCAATCCCTCCCAGCATCAGAGTCTTTTCCAATGAGTCAGCTCTTCGCATGAGGTGGCCAAAGTACTGGAGTTTCAGCTTTAGCATCATTCCTTCCAAAGAAATCCCAGGGCTGATCTCCTTCAGAATGGACTGGTTGGATGTCCTTGCAGTCCAAGGGACTCTCAAGAGTCTTCTCCAACACCACAGTTCAAAAGCATCAATTCTTCGGTGCTCAGCCTTCTTCACAGTCCAACTCTCACATCCATACATGACGACAGGAAAAACCATAGCCTTGACTAGACGAACTTTGTTGGCAAAGTAATGTCTCTGCTTTTGAATATGCTGTCTAGGTTGGTCATAACTTTCCTTCCAAGGAGTAAACATCTTTTAATTTCATGGCTGCAGTCACCATCTGTATAGAGGATCTCTATTGTGAGAGGCATGCTGGGAGGAGTGGAAAGAACATGATAACCAGGGTTAGATGACCTGAGAACAAACCCTTACTCTTCCATAATCTAAGTCTGTGAGTCTGGGAAAACCACATATACATGTTGAGCCTCAGTTTCCTGCCAAATTGTGTTTGATAATATAGAAAAATATATGAGATGATGGGGCCAGGTAGAAATTTGAACAATTAGGATATGCTAATGATGAGTGTTGTTATTATGTATCTCACAGGTACATATGCATTTTCACATTGTAAAAAGTGGTTCAGGATAAAGCTGAATTTTGGGGAGAAAAATACCTTTGAGGAATTTTTTGAAGGAGGTGAGAAGACAGCTCATTAGACATGAAGTAGGAGGTGATTTCAAGTGAGTACCGAGGACTTATAGTGCTGGAGGACAGGGTGAGTGGGTTTTGAGATCCGTCCCATCAAACAGATGGAGCCAGGACGAGTGGGGGCTGTGAGAGCCAGCGTGTGTGGGAAGGTGGTGACAGGGTGCTCGGAGGACAGGACGAGTGGGCTACATGGGTGGGAAATGCAGAGTCTGGAGAAAACAGTAGCATCATGAGCTTATAGATGTGCAGAGCAGGAAGTACACCTGATGAATACTCAGCCTCACATCCTCATCCCACTGGTGAGGAAATTAGGTTCCTGAGAGGTTGATTTGTCCCTGGTCACAGCCATGGCCAGCTGCAGACCTGAAATTTAACCTTGGAAATCCAAATTTTTTTTTTTTTTTCAATTCAGTTCAGAGACACTGCTGCTGCTGCTGCTAAGTTGCTTCAGTCATGTCCAACTCTGTGTGAGCCCATGGACTGTAGCCTACCAAGCTTCTCCATCCCTGGGATTTTCCAGGCAAGAGTACTGGAGTGGGTTGCCAGTGCTTTCTCCCGTTCAGAGACTCTATTCAATCCTAATTGCAATAACTTTGGAGAATAAATTTAACACAAGAGTATATTTGGAAATAATAGATGATTACTTATATTAATTCCTGTTTGTGTCAACCCTCCAATATTTACATATATTGGGGATCTTTCTCCCCACACCCCATCACATTATTTACTCACAAATTCATGTATTCATTCACTCAAACATACGTATGTTAGGAGTTCCTGTACTCTAGTTACCAAATAAAGCAGTGGGATCCGAAGATGAATAGATCCCTGTCTTTAGCCACAAAGAACTCATCATCTTATATAGAAGACAGAAAGACAGACACATGCAATCCTGTGCAGTAAGCATACACAAGGAAAAGTATAGTTTTGAAAATCGAGGGAATGGTTTCTCAGAGTTTATGATCAATGAACTGGGTCTTGGAGGAAAATGAGGAGTTTTCTACTTAGAGGTGGGGAGCAGGGGCAGGGGGTGGGATGGAAGGAGATGAAGATGCTGAATATTCCAGGTGAGTGATGCACAAAAGTCTTCATGGCTGTAGGCAGAGAATCCTGACAACATAGGATGCCACTGAGAGGGAGCAACCTTGAGGTGAGTTATAGGAAAATATTTTGAAGTCTCAGCCAAGTAAGAAGTGACTTAATGGAAATGATAAATGACAAATGCATTGAAATTGAGAAAAAGTCACCTCTCTTCTAGCCTCAGTAAGAGGTGATGATGGTGTGATCTCACCTCCACTTTATGGAACCCTGTCAGATGGAATGAGGATTGTGATTTCTTCTGGTCCAGGCAGCAGAGGAGGAATTTCATAGGATGAGTTGTTTTCCCATTTGTTAAACTTTGGCAGCTATAACTGACTTCACACCTGCAGAGTTGGGTGTCATAACAATGACATTGTCTCTCTAAAACTGAAATAATGCTTATGGAGCTGTGGGGATGCAGAGAGAAACAGGTTATGAGCTCTGCCCCCCCAGGGAAGGCACCACCAGGTGGGAAGGACAGAAATGTGGTAAAACACACGCAACGCAGTGGTTTCTGTGCAGGAGGGCTCAACAGACACCATGGGGTCAGGTGTGACTTGTTTCCTAAGGTTGAATCTTGAGGAATGAGTACAAGTCAGTCAGATAATGGGAAGAAGCTCTTCCTTGCAGAAGAAATTAAAAAACAGGACAATAAACTCTTGGGACTCTTGATTGTGGGAGATTTTCAGAGAATATAGATGGGAGGATAAAGTAGAAGGGGCAATGGAAGCAAAAAGGCTAATCCCAAGAAACCTTCTAGGCTTAAAAGAGTTTAGGTTTTATTTCACAAGGTTGGGAGATCCACTGAAAATTTTTAAGTTGAGGATAATCAAAATAGGTGTTACTTTTGGAGGAATCATTCTGGCTACAGTTCAGGGGAAGAAATGGACAGGGTTAAGATTAATTGCAGGGAGACCAGTTGTCTGGCTTTTGCAACCACATTGCCAAGAGATGAGAATGTACTGAATTAAGATGTAAAAACTACAGGGTTTAATTACCAATTATGTGAGGGGTAGATATGGGAGGACTTTGGTCTGGCTCACAGATTTCAAGTTTAGCTTTCTGGGTAGATAGACATGCAGCTGAATAAGATTGGTCATAAAGAAGGAGGACCTAGTTTTGGATGCTGACATTTGTATCTGAGATGAACTGAGTTCTAGGTTGGTTGGATTTGAGATGCCTGTGGGTCTTCCAGAGTGATGTATCCTGTATAAAGTTGGATTACAGAGGGTAGGGTGGGTCTGGAGTTGAGAAGCGCTATCTGGGTTTGAGATGAAGGTCTGAGAGTCAGCAGCATGTAAGAAGTAGTTGGAAGTGGAGAGGGAAGGTGATTTTACTTTCCAAGAATAAGGGATCAGAGAGAGGAGACTGAGGGTTGGATTAAGTGACTTCTCATTTTGAAATGATAAATCAGCAACTTCAGATTTTATTCATTGTTGACACAGCCTTTGGGTGTTTTCCCAATGGACAGACTTTGGCTGACAACAAACCATGAATGCCAGGAGCTAGATATATTTTGTAAAGAAATTCTTCCCAAAGCAAGACATGTTTGGCTCTCACTCTGGGACGGTGTGTGCTCAGCCTCCAGCATCTCTTGGTAGTTAGTGGTTTGGATCATGTTCGGGCCAATATAGTTACACTAGTATTTTGAACGAAGTCATTTTGGATCATAGACGTGAATGAGTATTCTCTAGGCTTCCCAGCTAATCTCATGTTTTGATCTGAATGAACTTGGAAGTTTGATATCCAGGTGTTCTTATCAAACAAGCTGGGATTTTCCCTTTTGAAAAGGAAGGAACTAGGAACCAAATAACTTGTCCTTTGCTTTTGCAAAGTCAGTGTGTGAGAGTCCTCTAGAGAAACAGACTGATAGTGTATCTATGGAGAAAGAAAGAGATTTATTTATTAATATAAGGAGTCTGTTCATGTAGTGATGGAGGCTGAGAAGTCCCATTGTCTGCTGTCTGAACACTGGAGACCCAGGAGAGCTGGTTGTGTAATTTAGTCCAAGTCCAAAGACCTGAGAGCCAGGGGCCCCTACAGCAGTTGATGGCCAATGTCATGCAATCAGGCAGGAAGGTCTGAATTAGTCTTCCTCTCCCTTTTTGTTCTATTCAAGCCCTCAGAGGATTGGATGGTGCCCACTCACCCTGGGGAGAGCAAACAGCTTTCTCAGTCCACTGAGTCCAATGCTAATTTCATCTGGAAAGTTCTTTGCAAACCTACACCAGAACTAACGTTTAACCAAACGTCTTTTATGGGCTGATCTGTGGTCCATCC
The DNA here is from genome assembly GCF_019923935.1 of Bubalus bubalis. Classification (NCBI taxonomy): domain Eukaryota; kingdom Metazoa; phylum Chordata; class Mammalia; order Artiodactyla; family Bovidae; genus Bubalus; species Bubalus bubalis. The sequence goes on from NC_059168.1 coordinate 82,976,066, forward strand.
ATCCCCCACCCCCATTCATAGGATTAAAGCCTTAACTCCCATTGTCTTAGAATGTGACTATGTATGGAGACTGGGCCTTTAAAGCAATGATTAAGTTAAAATAAAGCCTTCCAGGTGGGTCCTAGTCCAATCTGAATGGTGTCCTAAGAAGAGGAAGGGGACACCCACAGAGAGACACCAGGGATTCAGTGAGAAGGTGGCTGTCTTCAGGCCAAGGAGAGAGACCTCAGGGGAAACTGAACCTGCCCACTCCTGATCTTGGACCTCTGACCTCCAGCCTCCAGACTGTGAGAAAATAGCTTTCTGTCATTCAAGCCCCCATTTTGGTATTTTGTTATGGAGCCCAAGTTGAATAATAACCCTGCTACAGCTAACCATTCACTGAGTCATCCCAGGGCTCTACCTGCTAGAGACAAGTTTGGTCATGACAACCAACACTGTCTCCAGCCGTTGCCAAATACCCTCTATGGTCAAAATCCCCTCTGATAGAGAATCATTTTCTAAAGCCCAATTCTTTCATCTTTCTGTTAAAAAATCCTTTGATGATTACCCATTATCTTTGCTATATTTCCCAGATAAGTCCCACATCATGACAGGGCAGGGAGAGATAAGGGAGATAGGATGTTGCTTGGATGACCTCACCCAAGTTCTGATCTGCAATCGGCAGCTCCTTAATTAATCTCTCTTCTGGGCAGAGGGGATGTCAGAAATCTACAGAAGTGTGCTTCATGTAAAAATATGAGATTTTTAAAATCAATATGAATCATACTCACTCTGACCTGCAGAAAACATAACTTATCTTTCCACTTTGTAAACTCATGAATGCTATGCACGCATGCTCAGTCACGTCCAACTCTTTGCGACTGCATGGACTGTAGCCCACCAGGCTCCTCTGCCCATGGCATTATCCCAGGCAAGAACACTGGAGTGGGGTGCCATTTCCTCCTCCAGGGGATCTGCCCAATCCAGGGATTGAACCCCTGTCTCCTGTAGCTCCTGCATTGGCAGGCAGATTCTTTATTAGCCACCCAGGAAGCTCCTGCATGGGCAGACAGATTCTTCTTTAGCCACCCAGGAAGCCCTATAAAATCATGAAGAGATAATACTTATCAGGTCTCTGCTATGTGCCAGAGCTTTAGAGGAATTAATGTATTTAATCCTCACAGAAGCCCTGGCAACATGATACCATGTTTAATCCTATTTAACTAGTGAGGAAATTTAAATTACATTACCTTCCTTAATAGCACAAGTAACCAGACCAGAGTTTTTAAACTTGAACCCAGGTCATCTCCATGTTGTGGGCACAGAAGTGAAGGCAGGAATCATCTTAGCTCTGCACTACTAGGTCTGTGTTTTTGTCTGAGTTAATTGACTTTTCTGAATTTAGTTTCTTTCTCAAAGACTGGGGAGGATAAAACCTGTCCTGTCCTTATTAGTTTGTTATAGCTTGAGATAAAGGCTAATGTCTGGTACAAAGTAGATGAACAGTAAGAAGTCATTATTTTTTGTATTGAGGTATAGTTAAGCACAGTGTTCTGCTAATGGCTGAGTTATACGTGCATATATATATATTCTTCTTCATATTATTTTCCATTAAGGTTTATCACCGCAGAATGTTGACTATAGTTCCCTGTGCTATACAGTGGGAACTTGCTGTTTAACCATCTTATATATACCACTTTACATCTGCTAACCCCAAACTGCCAATCCGTCCCCCTCCAATTGCCCTCAACAACTAGCAGTCTATTCTCTATGTCTGTTTTATGGATAAGTTTATTTGTGTCATATTTTAGATTCCACATATAAGTGATATATTTGTCTTTCTCTTTGGGATTTACTTCACTTAGTATGATAATCTCTAGTTGCATTCATGTTGCTGTAAATGGCATTGTTTTATTCTTTTTCATGGCTGAATGGTATTCCATTGTATATATGTGACTACATCTTCTTTACCCATGCATTTGTCAATGGACATTTAGATTGTTTCCATGTCTTGGCTATTGTGAATAGTGCTGCTGTGAACTCAGTGGTGCATGTATCTTTTTGAATTATAGTTTTGTCTGGATGTATGCCCAGGTGTGGGATTGCTGGATCATATGGTAAACAAATTCATTCTTGCATATGTTTGTATAATATATACACTGATATATTTGTGTAATAACTATGATACTTGATGTAACCATGTTATCCATGAATTAAGGATAGAGGACATGTGTAGTGGCAGGTGTTAAAAATGTAGACCAGTATAAATATTTAACATCTGAGAACTGTAAGTGTGCATGTGTGTGTGTGTCTAAGAACACCTAGACTCAGAAGTTGTAGCTTACCCACTGTCATATAGCTCCTGAATGACAGAGCTATCTTTCAAGCTTGGGTCCATTTGGTTCTGAAATCCAGGCTCAGATGCATTACTTTTCCTTCATGTGACATTTTAAGGCTTAAGTTTCTTAGCTACATTATATGTTTCAAAATAGTTTAGGTGTCAGACCCTAATCATGTAAAAAAATCTATGTTCTTTCTGAAGTGAAGCCCCACAGGGATGATAAACCTAATAGCTTAGCAACCATGTGGCACAGCTGCCCCTGAGGGCTAATATATCAAAAAGAGGAGCAGATATAGGAGTTTGCAGTATTCATGTTTCTTTTCTCTCTTTCATTCACACACACACACACACACACAGGCATGCATGCTCATGTGCAATCTGGAAAGTCTTCAAGATAATGTAAAGGGCTCAAGATAATGTACGTGGAAAGTGACTTTGTATTAGAAGAAGCTGGAGAAGAGAGTTTGGATATTGATCAAAACAACTGTATAAGAACCACCACCCCCCAAGGGAAATTAGGCTCCATAGTAAATAGAAATTACCTTAAGATAATTTCTAACTTTGTAACCATTTTAAGTTCAATGAAAAACTCAGAAATAAAAGAGAACATGTCATAATGGAAATATTTAAATAATTATATTTGAAACCGTGAGAGTACTAAGCATGTCCCAAACCCCACAGCTATTTACATAGTTAGGCCTTGGGGACATTCATAAGATTGGTTCCGAGTAAAGAACAGAAAAGGATTATGTAAATCATTTCTGTTAGTGTGTGATTGGGGGTGGGGGGTGTTGTTATTGTTTTTTATAGAGAATCTGTGAAGATACTGGGAGACTACAAGGAGAACAAAAGAAAATGTGATGCAGAATTTCACAAAATAAATGAACTGAGTAGAACATGTTTCCCCAGAGAAGTTTGAAAACTAACTGAAAATTAAGTGGAATAGATTTTATAGAGAAAAAGTGCTTTGATGATGTGATGGAATGATCAGCACTGGGTCATGTAGACAAAAAAAAATCAAGATGGTTCTTGGTCATTTGGGAGGCATTGCCTAGAGAGGTCCATTTCTTCCTTCTGACCTTGTCTTATTCCCTTAGACTGTTAGCCTTTGTGCATTTTAGTAATAAAAACAAGGACAAAGAGTTCAAATTTTAAAAAGGAGTAATAACATTTCGTTGATTATTTTGGCTAAATTTGTTTTTTGTGTGTAATTAGTTTCATTTGTAATGCAGAAAATGGAGAAAAATCATAGGAGGTCACATGCGAATGGTGAGCAATTAAGAGCGGTCTGTGCAGCTGAAGCATAGATGGCTTTGTGGTATGTGGTAGAAGGTATATGGAATAGCTCTTCTAAAGTAGTGTTGACTGAAAAAAAATACATGCAACCTAAAAGTTGAGAGTTATGTTTTATTCAGCAGGAATTTTTAGGACTTCAAGCCTAAGAGCCAGGGCCTCAAGTAACCCTGAGAGAACTGCTCCAAGGAGGTGAGGGGAGAAGCCAGATTATATAGAAGCTTTGCAATAAAGGGCAAGTAGTCTGAATGTCAAGGTTATTGTGAATTAAAGAAAATCAGACATCTCAAGGTAAGGAATTCAGCGCTTTTCTATGTATGAGAAGATGCAAGATTTTGGGCTCACTGAAATCATTCCTTTGATATGCACCTCAGTTATCTGGGCTAGCATCCTGTGTTTTTACATTCTGAGTTTCCTCGGGACTCACCATAAGGAGTGGCTATAGTCTGATGGCTGCTGGATGGCAGGTGTTCTTTTCCTGCTTCCTCAGGGCTCACTGGCTCCTGTTGGAGGGCTGCGATTGCTGATGACTGTAATGTTCGTGTTTACTGATATGGCAGGAAATATTCCATTTCTCAGCAGAATGACTTAAACTGATCAAAATGACAGTTATACCTAACAACCTTTCTTCTGAAGGATAGATATGTTGGAAATAAGGGAAGCCATATACATTCTCGCTCAACATTTCCACTTATGTCCACACACAGGCATGCACATAGTGGAGGTCTTGACACATGGAATGGTGGAGATTTTTATGACCTAGTAAGTCACGTCTAGAACTCTGCAGCAGTGGTTCTCAAAGTGTAGCCTTGGGCTAGCACCAATACCACATGGGCACTTATTAGAAATGTAATTCTCAGGTTTCATCTCAGACCTATTGAATCAGAAATTCTGGAGAATATCTGTCTGTGTTTGCATAGGATCCCCAGGTGACTCTGATGAACTCTGTAAAGTTTGACAGCCGTAGATCTACAGCATATAGTAACACCTATGTCCATCCAGCTGGGAGATGAACAGGAGGTAATCCTTGTCCTCAAGCAAATCTCAGTTGAGCTCTTAAATAGATGAGTGAGTATATATCAGTTTTGAAGGTTATTGTAGTGGAGGTGGGCTACGAAAGTCGAGATTAGGGAGAGACTGACTTGACCTGAGGCTATGGGCAAAGGGTTGAATGTAGAGATGTACTTAAGGATGAGGGAGAACTTTGCAACAACACAGTGCCAGAGAATAAAATTGTAGGCAAGGGGAAAATGGCATGTCAAAGTACAAAGGCATGAAGGAAATGATCTGTATGGGGTGTATTAGGTGGTTGATGTGACTTAAGCAATGGTAAATGGGTGGGAATTTGGGGAGCAGCACTGACGTACTTCATGCTACTCTTTTCCCCTGTTGATTATTGCAGTGATCTCCAAACTCATCTTTTTGCCTCCAGGATTAGTCAGTCAGTTCAGTTCAGTCACTCAATTGTGTCTGACTCTTTGCGACCCCATGAACCGCAGCAAGCCAGGCCTTCCTGTCCATCAACAACTTGCGGAGTTTAACCAAACTCATGTCCATTGAGTTGGTGATGCCATCCAACCATCTCATCCTCTGTCGTCCCCTTTTCCTCCTGCCCTCAATCTTTCCCAGCATCAGGGTCTTTTCCAATGAGTCAGCTCTTCGCATCAGGTGGCCAAAATACTGGAGTTTCAGCTTCAACATCACTTCTTCCAATGAACACCCAGGACTGATCTCCTTTAGGATAGACTGGTTGGATCTCCTTGCAGTCCAAGAGACTCTCAAGAGTCTTCTCCAACACCCCAGTTCAAAGGCATCAATTCTTCTGCGCTCAGCCCTCCTTATAGTCCAACTCTCACATCCATACATGACCACTGGAAAAACCATAGCCTTGACTAGACAGACCTTTGTTGACAAAGTAATGTCTCTGCTTTTGAATATGCTGTCTAGGTTGGTCATAACTTTCCTTCCAAGGAGTAAGCGTCTTTTAATTTCATGGCTGCAATCACCATCTGCAGTGATTTTGGAGCCCCCCAAAAGAAAGTCAGCCACTGTTTCCCCATCTATTTGCCATGAAGTGATGGGACCAGATGCCATGATCTTCGTTTTCTGAATGTTGAGCTTTAAGCCAACTTTTTCACTCTCCTCTTTCACTTTCATCAAGAGGCTCTTTAGTTCTTCTTCACTTTCTGTCATAAGGGTGGTGTCATCTGCATATTTGAGGTTATTGATATTTCTCCTGGCAATCTTGATTCCAGCTTGTGCTTCATCCAGCCCAGCGTTTCTCATGATGTACTCTGCATAGAAGTTAAATAAGCAGGGTGGCAATATACAGCCTTGACGTACTCCTTTTCCTATTTGGAACCAGTATGTTGTTCCATGTCCAGTTCTAACTGTTGCTTCCTGACCTGTATACAGATTTCTCAAGAGGCAGGTCAGGTGGTCTGGTATTCCCATCTCTTTCAGAATTTTCCACAGTTTATTGTGAGCCACACAGTCAAAGGCTTTGGCATGGACAATAAAGCAGAAATAGATGTTTTTCTGGAACTCTCTTGCTTTTTCCATGATCCAGCAGTTGTTGGCAATTTGGTCTCTGGTTCCTCTGCCTATTCTAAAACCAGCTTGAACAGGATTGCTCATCACTAAATCCATCATCCAGCCAACAACTGAAGGGCCATTCAAAAGTACAGATCTGGCCATGACACACTCTTGCTTGAAACTCTTTGATGGCTCTGGTTTGTTTACAGAATAAAGCTCAGACTCCTTAGCCTGCTATATAAGATCTTGCATGATCTTCTTTGCTTTCCTCTCTACTCTCACCTCTTTCATCTTTCTCTAGATCTGCTTAGGATCTTTGACATGCTGCTCTTCAAACTTCCATTCCCTTTAGAAACTCCTACTTAACCTCCAAGAGTTAACTTAAATTTCACTTCTTCCTATATGTCCCAAGAACTTCCCATTCCAGGAGTTGGCTTCTATGATATCCTGGGATGTGTCTATCCTGACCTTTACCATATGGTGCTGATATTGCTCATCTCTTTCCTCCCATCTTATTCTGATCCTGTGGAGGACATATTCAGTCTTCTTAGTTCCTAAGCTCAAATGATGTCTGCTGCTGCTGCTTCTGCTAAGTCTCTTCAGTTGTGTCCGACTCTGTGTGACCCCATAGACGGCAGCCCACCAGGCTCCCCATCCCTGGGATTCTTCAGGCAAGAACACTGGAGTGGGTTGCCATTTCCTTCTCCAATGCATGAACATGAAAAGTGAAAGGGAAGTCGCTCAGTCATGTCTGACTCCTAGCGACCCCATGGACTGCAGCCCACCAGGCTTCTCCGCCCATGGGATTTTCCAGGCAAGAGTACTGGAGTGGGGTGCCATTGCCTTCTCCACAAATGATGTCTGGCATATCATAAAGATGGAGTGAACGCTTATGGAATTGATAAACTATGAAAGGGTCTGTAAAAGAGCTTGTGAGGAAAGGTCAAGAGAAATTAGTTTTCTCCTCTAGTCAACAGCATCATTCTGTTTTGGGAAACAATGGTGCTGGCAGTAAGTTCACAACTCTGAATGCCCTTCCAACCTGTTCTTCTTTCTGGATACTTAATCTTGTTGCAGCTCTGCCACTTACACAGCTACATCTGTATAGCTTTAATTTTTTCATCTCTTTACCAAACTGAGCACAGCATGGGAAACCTCTATTAGAACATGGATATTGATCTACTTTAGTGTAAAGAATCCACCTGCCAATGCAGGAGACACAAGAGATGTGGGTATGATCCCTGGGTTGGCAAGATCTCCTGGAGAAGGAAATAGCAACCCGCTGCAGTATTCTTGCCTGGAGAATTCCATGAACAGAGGAGCCTGGTGGGCTACAGACCATGGGATCACAAAGAATCAGACATGACTGAACATTGAGTATGCCCTACACTGATTTACTTTACATCAGAGCTAAAATATAAGTGATTCTCTTTACTTATAGTAGTTATATTCTGTGAAATCACCATGCATGTTGAATTAGCAAATACTGAATGAACCATTGCTCCTGGGGGTAAGGCAAGGTTAGTTTCCTTTGAAACTCTGATCACAATATTTTTGTCAACCAATTGATATATAACTTTATTTTATATGTCCTTCTGTGCAAAGGTATCTTATTTAATGTATACAGTTGATTCATAGTGCTGTTGGTCATGAGTTTAACATTAATAACTCATGGTGAAAAAAACTGAATAACATGTATTTTCTCTGTAAGGCACATTGAAGCTTTCCTGTGCTTAGGAACTCTAGACTGCATTTCAGTGGTGTGCTTGGGGGCTATTTTAAGTAGCAAAGTTATGAATAGAAACCACAAAATTATGAAAAATGTGGCACTAATTATAGCATAAAAAAGGACATTTGTTTACAGTGTGTGAGCTTAAACTAGAAGGCAGAGTGTTGCCTTATTTGATCTCTGCTGAAGAAGCATGATTAAATATTGAAGAAGAAAATACCAATGAAATTAAAGTCAGGAACAATAAAAACAATTTAAAATGAAATGGATAAAGAATAAAAAAAAAAAGAACAAAGTTGTAGAGCAGCTTGAAGGAATATATGTGTAATTGGAGTTCCTGAAGGACAGGAAAGGAGCTAAGGGAAACACAATAGTCAGGAGAAAAAAATCTTACTCTTTTCTCCCCCCAAAAATATCTAGAGAGGGAAATTATAATCTAAACAAGTTGAAACCAGCTCTAAAGAGAAAAAATTAAGGACAGCAGGTCTGGGAGCAGGGAGAGAGGGTGCATTTATATAGAGAGGAATAAAGATAACAGTGACAGTAGATTTATCATGAGAAACAATGCATGCTATCTGTACTAGAAGAAAAAAATATATAGAATTCCATGTCCAATGAAGTATTAGTGTTATCGCTCAGTTGTGTCCAACTCTTTGCAACCCCATGGACTGTAGCCCACCAGCCTCCTTTGTCCATGGAATTTCCCAGGCAAGAATACCTGAGTGGGTTGCCATTTCCTTCTCCAGGGGATCTTTCCAACCCTATGGATCGAACCCAGGTCTCCTACAAAGCAGGCAGATTCTTTACTGGCTGAACCATCAGGGAAGCCCATGTCCAATGAAAGTTATCTTTCAAAAAAGAAAGGAAAATTCTTTTTCCAACCATATAAAAATTAAACTAATTTACCCCTGCAAACTGCATTATAAGAAATTTTAAGAGAACTACTTTAATCATAATAAAAATATAACAAATGAAAATCTTGCTCTACAGAAAAGAATGAAAAGCACTAGAAATTGTAAGTGGATAAATATAAATACATTTATCTTATACTTTAAAACTCAGAATCAACTGTTTAGAGAAATAAAGTAATAGAAATGTATTTGGAGTTTATTTTTAAAATGGAAGTAAAGTATATGACAACAGGAGAGAAGAAATGGAGGTATAAGTTTGTAAGGTTCTTAAACGGAATGCTGCTGCTGCAGCTGCTAAGTTGCTTCAGTCGTGTCCGACTCTGTGATCCCATAGATGGCAGCCCACCAGGCTCCCCGGTCCCTGGAATTCTCCAGGCAAGAACACCGGAGTGGGTTGCCCTTCTCCAATGCATGAAAGTGAAAAGTGAAAGTGAAGTCACTCAGTTGTGTCCGACACTTAGCGACCCCATGGACTGCAGCCTACCAGGGTCCTCTGTCCACGGGATTTTCCAGGCAAGAGTACTGGAGTGGGGTGCCATTGCCTTCTCTGTAAAAGGAATGAATTCCCTTAAATTGAAGCTATATTGTGATGTCAAAGATGTATCTTATATACCTTAAATCAAACACTAAATAACACAACAAACAGTTTTATCTAATAAGCCAACAGAGGATATAGTATGGAATCATAAAAAATTTAATCCAGAAAGAAGCAAGAAAAAAAGGAAAAAGGAATCAAGGGACACACATCTTACAACAGTCTAATGTTTTACGTATTGTTGTTGTTGTTTAATCACCAAGTTGTGTCTGATTCTTTTGAGACCCCATGGATTTAGCCTGCCAGGCTCCTCTGTCCATGGGATTTCCCAGGGAAATAGCAAGCATACTGGAGTGGGTTGCTGTTTCCTTCTCCAGGAGATCTATCTTCCTGACCCATGGATCAAACCCATCTCCTGCACTGGCATGTGGATTCTATCCCTGGGTTGGGAACATAGATCTCCTGGAGAAGGAAATAGCAACCCACTCCAGTATGCTTGCCTGGGAAATCCTGTGGACAGAGGAACCTGGCAGGCTACAATCCATACAGTCCCAAAAGAGTTGGACACAACTTAGTGACTGAACAGCAACAACAAAATGTTCAATTGTTATCTTACTGGAATTACTCATTTAATTTTTTTCTCACTCATCAAGGGTGCTTGAGATGGTTTTGTTTTTATTCCACTCTCATGGATTTTTGTAGACAACTGTATATCAAGAAAAAGCTCTAAAAAGACTGTTATATACAAGGTCTCCTGGATTTTTTTTCTGTTGGAAGTGTCTACTTTCTTGGGAGTTGGAGAATGGCTTGGATATAGCATTCTATTCTGCTGAGATACTTTTGTTTCTATCACACATAGTTCTTTTTAGAGACAAGAAATAAAAATCATTGCTTCCCCTTCTTGGCTTTCATTAAAAAAAAGTCTAAAGGATTTTAAAAAGAAGACTCAAGATTTTACATTGCAAAGCAGGCTATTTGGTTGGTATGAGAGAAATCCATAAATGGGCAATTATTTTATTCCCTGTCACAGAGGCTGGCTCAAAAGCAACTGTTCCTTAATTTTGATTGATAGGATTATAGAATATCAGAACTGAATGAGACATTAGGGAACAGCTGGTCCCCCAGCTTTGATGTTACCAGGGTGGAAAATGAGGCTTGTTTCAAGTAATGGCTTGTCTGTGACCACAAAGAAGTTAGCAGTAAGTGGGTAGTGTGTGAAACAGTGATGGAGTGTGCTCTTGATTCCCACAGTCCTAGCTTTAAATCCTGGTTGAGCCATTTCCTGGCTGTATGATCTTAGGCAAGCCCATTACCTGGTCTGATTTTATCTCTTCGGTGGTATTGTGAGGGATTTGGGAGATAGTCCATGTTCAGTGCCTTGGGAAACAGTAAGAACTCAATAAATGCAACTTTTACCATTCCAGGGCCCAACTAGCTTTAGCCCAGAGACTTTGCTGCCCCATTGTGGCAAATCAATTACACTTCCCCTGCTTTGTCCAGTTTCCAGGTTCACTCTTTTTTTTTTTTTTTTTTTTATAAGCATTTGCTAAACAGCTGCTGTGTACACCAACACCAGAGGTATGAAGATGAATGAAAAGCACTCGCAATCACACCCTGCTTTGCCCTCCTGGTGCTTTTTCTCTAAGGGAAGATGACCTAGCAAACAAAAGGATCAGAGTAGAGGTATTCACAAGGTATAGAGGCCTATCCTATCTTGGGCAATTAGTTTTAGGGTTCCTTTATTTTCATATGTTCACTCTAAGATCGCTATACCTACCTGTATTGGCTGTAAGTAACAAACAGCTTCAAGGTAATTGGCCCAGTAGTTTTCAGAACTTAAGAAGGCTAATGTTACAAATATTTCTATCAATATATCCTCAGGAGGTTGGGCTGTGGACTCCATACTTCAGAAAGTAGAGAGGTAGTTGGTGTTCAGTGTGAGAGCTGTAAGAGCAAGCTTGCTGTCATTATTTTGTCAATAAATTCTCTGCTTTTTAAAGGACAGGGATGTTCAGATCAGATCAGTCGCTCAGTCGTGTCCGACTCTTTGAGACCCCATGAATCGCAGCATGCCAGGCCTCCCTGTCCATCACCAACTCCCGGAGTTCACCAAGACTCACGTCCATTGAGTCGGTGATGCCATCCAGCCATCTCATCCTCTGTCATCCCCTTCTCCTCCTGCCCCCAATCCCTCCCAGCATCAGAGTTTTTTCCAATGAGTCAACTCTTCACATGAGGTGGCCAAAGTACTGGAATTTCAGCTTTAGCATCATTCCTTCCAAAGAATTCCCAGGGCTGATGTCCTTCAGAATGGACTGGTTGGATCTCCTTGCAGTCCAAGGGACTCTCAAGAGTCTTCTCCAACACCACAGTTCAAAGGCATCAATTCTTCGGCGCTCAGCCTTCTTCATAGTCCAACTCTCACATCCATACATGACCACAGGAAAAACCATAGCCTTGACTAGACGAACCTTTGTTGGCAAAGTAATGTCTCTGCTTTTGAATATGCTATCTAGGTTGGTCATAACTTTCCTTCCAAGGAGTAAGTGTCTTTTAATTTCATGGCTGCAGTCACCATCATATTTAAATAATGGCAGATTTTTTGGCCACAAGAGCTATTACACATGTATGCGTAAAAGGAGAGTACTTTATAAAATGCCTTCAGAAAGGAATTATGGACATATAATGAGGGACTCCAATCTGATTGTGGGTCTTGGGGATGTCAGCTCAAGCATTTTTGCCATTATCAATCACTAAGTTAACCTGGCTGCTGCAGCCTTGCCTTCTGATTGAATGATGATGTCCTCTGTCATTTTCTGGAAATGATGAGGACCTGTCACACTAAATTAGTTTTCTTGAAGGTGCTCTCCGGCAGTCCAGGTGGGCCATGAGGAGTCTCTGTCTAGCTTAGGCTGAAGTCCAGGCATGCAAGTCATTACATGATGAAAACAGACTGGTCACTTTGGGGGATTAACTAGTTCCAGGGCTCTATTTGCGTAAGCAAATTAATGAGCTGGAAAGTCTCATTTCTACAAGTGCTAAATTGTAAAGACACTACAGGGACAGATGCTTCAGTGTTATTGATGTTTGTTCAGATGAGGGACGGAAACCTCACAGAATACCAAGGAAGGCTCGTCATTTGAAACCTGTCTTCTGGCAGCAACATCATTTCAATCTCAACAGTGGGGGATGTGGTGGAGAGTATTTTTCACTTTTGCAGATTTTCCAAAATGCATGTGTAAGTTACTAGCCATGAAAAAGAGCTTAGTTAGTTTTTCTTTGCAAGATGACTACATTTAAGTTTTATGGTAGAATCCTCCCTCTCTGGCCTCTCTTTTCTTTTATCTTTTCTCCCTCTTACCCTCCCGTATCCCTCCTGCCTTTTCTTCTTCCATCACTTCTTCCTCTTCTCTCTTCCCCCTTTTCCTGCTTTCTCTCCTTTTCTTCCTTAATGATTCATTGAGCACCAAAAATATGTCTGGTGCTCCAGACATAATTATGTCACAATCAGGGACAAAATTTACCAAGATGGAAAACTCAGATCTATTCTTACGGCCCTTGTAGTCTGTTGAAGGAAATAGATGCCTGAAATACATGAGCAGTTAATCACAATGCCACAGGAGAAATGATTAGATTCTACTTATCTTCAGCCCGAAGGAATTAGGAAAGTTATCTGAAGGGGAAAAAAGAGCCTTTAACTTGTCCTTTGAAAATATCAGGAGCCTAAAATAGAGCAATTTATCCTCTGGTAAACGTTTGATGAAAGCAAGCTTTCTCAAGAAGTTTCCAAGAGCTGTTCTTCCAAAAGGCATAGCTGCTTTGATAATTCAGGAGAACAAATGATTACCAGATCTTCCTATCTGACTTTTTAAAAGAACTTTTATGCTTATGTTTGCGTGTGGTAATGTCATCCTAAAAATTCTGAACTCTTCAAATCAAATTTAGAAGCACCTAGGCAAGATTCCCCTCTCACAGCATTTCATTTCCTGCAGGAATGCAGTACGTTAACTTCCAGATTGAATTCAAAACTCAGGCTAAATTCTGTGTGGATGGCAGTGACATAATTAAGAGTTTTGGCTTGAAAGACATTTTGTGTATATGTTTAAAGTGCAGGCCCTATAGGTTACACTAATTTCAAATATCATTTGTCTTGTTACATCTAAGCTACAAACCATTCAATTCCCAAGCTCATGGGGAAGCTACCATTCTCCTCATTTTATTGACATGGTCTCTGAGATTTGGGGAGGTCAAATGTGCGAGTTATCAAGTAGGTGACTATATTGCCAGTACCCTTTCTTTCAATCCTGCTTCACCCCACATGACATGTGGAGCAGGTGAAAGAGGAGACTCAACTGGAGTATGCTTAGGAGTCATATACATAGCATCTATGTAGGCTATGTACGTAGCCTCTACATAGCCTCTTAGCTGTAACTGGCAGCTCATTATGTGCCAGTTAGTGACACAGAGACAAACAAGGGTGGATCTTTCTGGCCACTTGAGCCTTATACAGATCAGATACTAAAACGAACAAACTTACTTCACAGTGCTATAGAATCTACCTACTGTATGCCAAAAACAAGCAAACAAAAACTAGACAAAAACCAACCAAAAAAAAAACAAACCCGAACAAACAAACAAAAAAATCCCAAAACCAAAGCACAAGATACTCAAAAACAAAAACAAAAAAGACCAAAAAAGATCAAAAACCAAAATCTTTTCTATAGTGGTGAATAAAAAAAGACAAAAATCTGCTTTCTTTCAGCATTTATTCTGGAATTGCACATCAGATACCAAACCAATACAGTATGTACAATGGAGACAAATTCGGTGGAGAAAATAGAGCTGATAAGGGCAGCAAGGGTGTTAGTTAAGAGAGCAGTCAGGAAAGGGCAGGTAAGGTAAGAACCAAGAGGGTGGAGACATGAGTCCTGGGATGGTCTGGGGGAAACGGCCATCCAGTTGATGGGGCCAGTGTGGCAGGTTTGAGTTACAGCAAGAAGGCCTGTGTGTGTGTGTGGTGGGGGGTGGGGTTACTGAGTCCAGTAGAAGCTAAGGGGAGGGGTCACAGGACAGATCATGTGCTGACCTTAGAGTTTGGACTCAGAGGGAAAGTGGTAGAGGTTTGGAACAGAGGATGAAAGTGAACTAGCTTATTGCTGCAAGCCTGTTTAGACTACTGCATTGAGAGTAGGCGGAAGGGGCCAGTGACAGAAGCAGGAAGACCTGTGAGGAGGCTGCTGAACAAGTCCAAGGGAGGCAGACATGATGAAATGGACTGAAATGTTTATTCTCAGGACTAGATGCCTGATCCTGGATGGACACTAGCTCCTCTGGGCAGACGATGCCCAGGTCCTCTTGTTCCATCCTTAGTCTCTAGATGTCGGGATTCAGCTGTGACCTTATACTCAGCATCTCACCACATGGATTGCTTAAACTTTCTCAGGGGTTTCAAATCAAAAGATCACACAGCCTTGGGCAAGTCACTTAATCTCCTTGGGCTCCTGAGTGCTCATTTTAGAATGATGTGAAAAACATCTAGTTAGCTAACCTTTCAGAAACATTCTAAGAAATATATAGGAAAGAAACTTGTTAATAGAAAACCACTGTACAAAGTAGGCAGTCTCATAGACTTTGTCATATTACTATTATTTGCTACTGTTGCTACCATAATCCTTATCTTATGAGCATCAAAATGACATGCCTGCAGGTGTCTTTCCTTTGTCCTCCAATCTCTACTGTTACCTTATTTTATGCAACTTTTTTTCCACAGTGTCTTTTCCATTTGCTCTTTTTTTCCCCCCCAACTCCTAGAGTCCAGGTCCTTATAGGGTGATATTGAGGCCATTGAAATAACCTTTGGTGAACTTCTTTGCCTCTTCTCTTAACCTTGCAATCTGTGTTCCACATTCCTCCCCTGAAATCTAAATTCTTGGCTGAACAATTGACCTTCTTCCCAAGGCAATCTCATACTCTTCTTCCATCTCATTTATTCTTTTTCCATTACATGAACCTGATGGTTCCAGAATTTCCTTACAGTCTCCACCATGTCTCATTGTTCCCATGTCTGTGATTTGGGTTATCCACTTCTATTTGAAATATTCTTCCCTTATTTGCTCCTATTCAAAACTCTCCCATCTTTCTTAGGACCTACTCCTACCTACCCCAATGCTTCACTCACTGATTATCTAAATATTTATGCATGTAATACTACTTACCTCTATATGTATCAATACCTTATTTCCTAATAAGACCATCTTTGGTTTGTATAAAGATGTGCCAGACTCATGGTTGCTATAACTAACTGCTGAGTCAGGAGACCTGGAGCTGAACAGATGAGGTTTCAAATCTCAGATCTTCTGATGATTTGCTGTGTAATCTTGCATAGATTATTTGACATTTCTGAGTCTTGTTTTTTCAACTTTAATGTGGTATAGCTACCATGTAGAATTGCTCTAACGATTAGAAATACCTATGTAAAGTGCCTAGTGATGCTGCTGCTGCTGCTAAATCGCGTGAGTCGCGTCCGACTCTGTGCAACCCCAAAGACGGCAGCCCAACAGGCTCCCCCGTCCCTGGGATTCTCCAGGCAAGAATACTGGAGTGGGTTGCCATTTCCTTCCTCAATGTATGAAAGTGAAAAGCGAAAGTGAAGTCGCTCTGTCGTGTCTGATTCAGCGACCCCATGGACTGTAGCCTATCAGGCTCCTCCGTCCATGGGATTCTCCAGGCAGGAGTACTGGAGTGGGTTGCCATTGCCTTCTCCAGGCCTAGCCATACTAGCCATCAAAGTATATGTTCAGTAAATTTTAGCTATTATTACTGATACTATCATGCTGCTGCTGCTACTGCTGCTAAGTCGCTTCAGTCATGTCCGACTCTGTGCAACTCCATAGACGGCAGCCCACCAGACTCCTCTGTCCCTGGGATTCTCTAGACAAGAATACTGGAGTAGGTTGCCATTTCCTTCACCAATGCATGCAGGCATGCTGAGTTGCTTCAGTCGTGTCTGACTCTGTGTGACCCCATGGACAGCAGCCCACCAGGCTCCTCTGTCCAAGGGATTCTCTAGGCAAGGATACTGGAGTGGGTTGCCATTGCCTTCTCTGGATACTATCATATTTTTAATTTAAATGACACTAAAGAAAAATGTGAGATTTTATAAAAGATATTGTTTTAAGGCATTTGGAAAACTCTGACCTAGTTCAACTCCCTCAGCCGAATACTGTCATTTAAATAAAAAAACAATACTTTTTATAATATATTTTTATTTTTGGTTGCACTGGGCCTTTGTTGCTGTGCGTGGGCTTTCTCTAGTTGTGGAGAGTGGGGCTGCTTAGGCGCAGTGTGTGGGTTTCTCATTGTGGCGGCTTCTCCTGTGGAGCACAGGCTCTAGGTGCACGGGCTTCAGTGGCTGCAGCACGTGGGCCGCAGTGGTTGCGGTACATGGGCTGAGTTGCTCTGCAGCATGTGGACTATTCTTAGGACGGGGATCAAACCCGTGTCCCCCTGTATTGGCAGGCAGATTCTTATCCACTGGACCACCAGAGAAGTGGGAAAAATGATTATTTTCAAAGCGGAACCCAAAGATGGAACCCAGGGAATTAGGTATCCTCTCATGTTTCTTTCAGATCTACTATTTCCCAAAATTCTGTGAGTTTTGGGGAGGAGAAATAAGTCTGATTTTTCTGTCAGGAAGTGATTCTAGACTTTGGTTACCTGGCACCTTTTGCCTCTCCTAAACCTCTTTTTACATGAAAATTATATTTCCATCATGGGGAGCCACGGAATTTCTGTCTTTGCTGTTATTTGTTGGATTGGTATGGCCCTTGCTCCAGGGCGGATCTGCAGGCATTTTAAATAGTCAGAAACCCCTCTTGTAGCACGTGCTAGAGATGGTGCTGCTACAGATGATTTGAAGCAATGGGAAATGTTGGCTCCAGAGGCCAGGAAAATTTACACATGGTAAATCCTATTGATTCCCCTTGTCTGGAGATTAATTTAGAAAAAAGAATCTGTTATTAGTATGAAGATGATGTGCGATGATAGAGAGAGGAAGAGAGCGGAATCGATACCTAGGAGTCACCATTAACCTACTACCGTCACTACCATTGTGACAGATTTACAATCAAATGCCATTGATTTTTCAGCTGGCTTCAGAAAGTGAGATTTCTGGGGTTTTGAAAAAGAAAATGTGTTCCAAAACATTTTGTTCTATTAATAGCTTTTGCATCCAGCAAAGTGCATTTGAGATTTGCTGAGTCAGCCTTTGGCTCAGGTTGCGAGATTGTCATTTCACCTTCAGTTTGATGGCTTGGAAGGGATTTAGTGAAAAGGGGAGCATCAGTGTGGGCCCAGGGTAGGCATCCTTGGAGGAAGGAATGGCGCTGCTTAGAGAACAGACCCTCTTCAGAGTCATCATATAAGAGCAGGAGAGGGATACTGGATAGTCACAGTGGACCTGAGCACTTCAGAGTGGAGGTAGGAAGGCAGAGAGGAAAAATCGCTAAGCACCTGCCATGTGCCAAAGCCTTACATTATTACGTCATCTCATTTCAGTCTCATGATCTCCAGATTACAGAGGACTGAAATTCACGGAATTGAAATAACTGCGCCCAAGTTTACACAACTGGAAAAGGCAGCTGGAATTGGATCACAGCATTGTTGAAGTCATTCCTGTTTGCCTCTAGATATTTTGGTTCATGCACGTTCGCTGTCAGTGATGTGCTAAACTGCCAGGTGCCCCCATTTGAAAGGCTTAGATGAATCAGCAAAGCCTTGAATATGGGCCCTTGTCCTTATGTGACTCATAACTCTGTCCCTTATTCCTGATCCTGTTTATACTTGTATTTCCCACTACAGATGGCAAGTGTCTTCCTGGGGTGAGGGTTTCACCCTACTGTTTGATGATGTTGTTCTTCCTCATAATCCTCATATATATGTGGGGATTAACAACAATATCCATGGATTTATCCTGTGTACAGTCTTCTAGACACTAATGAAAATATTCTGCCACTTGAATATATTTTTCCCTTTTGAATCTAAGTGTATAATTTGACAGAAATTGTTCTGTGAAAAGTTCCTTTCCCTCCTGGTGGCTTTTTCAGAATTCAAATTTGGATAGATGGTCAGTTTCAACAGTTACTAAGAAAACCCTGTTGTAGATCCTTTGCATGAATGTGCTATTTCTGTGTTATAGGAGTGAAGAAGATGGGACTTGGGTTCAAAAGAATGAGTTCTCTGTGTTCTAATCTTGTCTTGACATTAAATACTGTATGGCTTAGAATGAGTCCTCTCTTCTCTCTAAGCATCATTTTCCTCCTCTATAAATGAAACGCACTGCACAGAGTGATCTACTCTCTCAACTCTGTTTACAGTAGAGTAACAGGAAGGTTGGGTGCTCTTTTCCCAAATGAAAGAATTACAATTCCTATATACCAACAGGAAAGATTTCTCTAGCATAAAACAGTCTACATCTACTCATCTTTCTGAATCTCAGATGGGAATTCCACATAATCTATCTTTACAAAATTGCATATGAGCAGGATAAAAATGATCTACTTACCACATATACAGTAAAAGATGAGCCTGCCAGGCTGAGGAAAGACATTTGATGTCAGGTGTGATTTTTATCAGCTAAGTGTTTTTTAAATTTTATTGCCTTGCCAGCAGATCAGCAATAGAGGGAAATAAAAGTTCATGAAAGGTTATGCAAGGAAACATTATTGTTGAGAAATTTATTCAGTAGCTTCCCACTTTTTTCCCCCATGAAGACTGGTAAAAGGTCTCATGGGTTCGTTTATAGAATATAATGTGACAATGTGTGTAGAGTATCTTATTCACTGGTATGTAATAGATGCTCCCTTAGGGTTGTCTCATTTGATTTCAATGGTGGATAGTCTCTGTTTAACACTGAATGCTTCAAAAATGAGATATGAGAACCAAAGGATTAGAAGTATCTTAAGATCCAGACCAGAACTGACATACTCTGATTCAAGGATTGTTTCTGTCTTGTGCAGTAAACAAAGACTCTTGGGAGTTTGGAGTAGGGCTGAGAGTGAGGGGTGGGCATGAAGATGGGGATGGAACACACCAGTTAAGCAACTATCATGATTTTACTTGCAAAGGCCTTAATTCAGTCCATCGATCATGTGAAGGCATCACTCTCTGCAATTCCAGATTAAGTGATGTCTGGTGATAAGAGTCAACGCTCTCTGTCAGTTCTAGCTGGACCCCTAGTCTTTGCAAGACTGCTGCTGCTAAGTTGCTTCAGTTGTGTCTGACTCTGTGTGACCCCATAGACGGCAGCCCACCAGGCTCCCCCATCCCTGGGATTCTCCAGGCAAGAACACTGGAGTGGGTTGCCATTTCCTTCTCCAATGTATGAAAGTGAAAAGTGAAAGTGAAGTCGCTCAGTCATGTCCGACTCTGTGCGACCCCATAGACGGCAGCCCACCAGGCTCCTCCGTCCATGGGATTTTCCAGGCAAGAGTACTGGAGTGGGTTGCCATTGCCTTCTCTGTTGCAAGGCTGCTAATGAGGAGAAAAAAATGAGAACTTTGAATTGAAATAACCCTGAAAATATGCTGTTGGCCAGGTGTCTTGCTAGACATTGGAATGATAAAAAAGTTGATTAGCAGGTTTCCCCTCAAGGAGACATAATGTAGAGATGGATGATCATGTGAGCACATATGCATGCATGGGAGGCTGAGTCAGGTAACTAATACAGGCACAAAGCCCACAGGGCAGGACGTGTTTATTTTGATGTGAGAGGAGTAGAGGTGTGTTTCCCAGATACTGTTGATCATCTGCAGATTCTCCCACTTCCCTGCCTCCCATTACTCAACCTCCTGTAACTTAGTTCCTGCTCTTTCCATGTCCTTTCATTCATTCTCCCAGAAAGGATGCAGGTGGTCTCCTGTTTTCCAGATCCTGGAGAGTTTGTTGGAATTTATCCTACTCGAACTCCCTATGGTACTCAGTTCTGAAAACTGTGGAATATCGTTTTTCCCTTGGCCTCTGTGACACCACACTTCATAAAGTATTCTGAATTAATTAAAGAGTAGGGAATAAATCCTGACATCTCTTCCTTTTACTATGGAAAACATTTATAAATTGTTACACAGCCTCTAACATTTTCTGAAATCAGTAGATAGTTATTACATTGACAGTCAAATTGTTAGGGCCCAACCACCTCTGGTAATGGGTAGTAAGTACTTTAAACAGGTTCTGGAGAGATTAAATTAAAAATCTTAAACTAAGTCACTAATAACTAATATAAAATATTCATTTTTATGCCTTAACATATTAATTGCAGATAAATGTTTATTATATATCATAATGAATATATATCATTTTAAAGGTAATAAAATAATTTCTTTTATTGCTATCATATTTATAACATCCCTGATCATATTTCTAACCTCAGTAAAATCACCACTATTTAAATTTTCCAAAAAAGAGAAGAGTCAGATAAATAATGATTTCTTCAATATGAAAACTTCCCCCAAACAGGAAAGCTGAAACAGAAACAATTAGCCTGCACTTATAAGAATGTCTTAGGATAATATTATTTCCTCCAATAGAACAAATAAGAAAAAGGACGCAGAGATGTAATGCATTCATTTTTGCAAGTGGCGAGAGAAAGTCTCAACTTTGCCATTTGTTCTTCCCCATGAGAAACCCCCTCCATATTATTTCTGGTTGATTGTTTGGTTTACCATTTAGCAAGTTCTCCCAGGGCACAAGTGTGTACAGAGGCTGGGCCTGTGCAAACCGCAAACCCAAAGAAAAATAGAATATTTCAGATGAATCCTAATTTAGCCTGCTCAATATTCACTATCTCTTTTCATGGAACTGCTCCCACTTCAGCAAGATAGAAGTCTTTGGATATAAAGACTTCCCCCATCCCTTCCATTGCTTTCTCAATATCTCCCACTTAGGTTCTAAATTTTCATTTAATTCATTCAGTATTTTAATCCTGTCTCCCTTCCATCACATCCCTTGACAACTGAACTTCTTGTTAATCTACTATTTATATCTTCCTTTCCTCTTCCCTAGGAGTCTTTACCTGCTTTTATCGACATCTTTCCTCTTTCAATTTCATCTGCTTTTGGTTCTGGCTATGAGTGCCCAGTAGCCAGCCAAATCAGTAGCTGGCCCCACAGATCAGCATTAGAGCAGAAGGCAAAGGAAGTAACAGAGACCTCACAGGGGCTGGGATCAACTTAGAAATCTTTTGCCTAAAACCCAGGTATCTGAAAAAATGGTTTCTGGTATTCAGAGTCAAAGGTTCTGGCTCAGAACCTCTCTGAGGGCCAGGTCTATCAGTCAGGGGGAGGAACCAGAGCTGTCGTGTTGCCAAGATTCCTGTAGCCAGAGCACAGAACTGGGAAGAGGCAACACCAAAGAGAATACGAGGTTCACCTTCTGCCAGTGCTGCCTGGGGTCTTTGATCATCAACAATGTGTAGCCTATTTCTGAACTTCTGAGTATATGGAATGTGTATCCTTCTTTATATTCCATGTGCTTATATGTGTACATTAGGAGACTATGGTAGACGTGTACATGCATGAGTATGTACACACTTCGACATGGGTGGGTATGGTAATGTTTGCCCATGTGTGTGGATGTGAAGATAATGTGTACATGTTTTGGGGAAAGTGTTGTGTATGCTGAGAGTCAGCACTCAGTAAATATTTGGAGAGTGAATAAATTATCCCATTTGTTCAATGCCATAAATATTTATGTGATAGTTTGATGATAATTACAATCTTAACAAGTGGTAGTCATGTAAATAGGAGAAAACTTCCTCTAGGATATTTGTGAAAAGAGGGGTTTGCCCCAATATCTGCTCAGGAATGATCCAAGAGGCAGTAGCTTCTTTGTAGAAACATAAACACATACAGTCTACAAAGATCTTTCCTGGTCCTAAGGAGGATGGTGTTTTACATTCTGGAGCAAGTTTCCTTTTCTTTCTCTCCTCCTCCCTTTCTCGTCCACAGCCAGGGACCCAGTGACCCATGAGAAATGGGGCTCATAACAGTGTCATTCCAAAGTGATCTTAGTAATCTCCAATCACTCCCCATTAGAGGTGTAAAGACTAGGAGCATGTTTTCAATTTATAGTTTTATCTTTTTCTTGGGCCAGAGCAAATTCCCAGCGTGGGTTTGCTCCCTTCCTCACCCTAGTCTCTGTGAGGGGCAGGGAGAGGCATTAAGATCTATTTGCCCATCTGTAACAAAGCCTCAGGGAGCAGTGGGAAGCAGAAACATGCTTCCCATTCAAATAATAACCTCACCTCAATCCATAGAGTAATTTACAAAGAGCGTGGATGACCCTCTACACCTGAAGTTAACCTTAAAAAGCATAAAAACTATTAAAATAACAAAATGGTTTTACATATATTGTCTCATTTAATGAATTATCTGGGACCCATATAGCACTAGCAACCCTGCCTCCTAAAAAGATTAGGAAGCTTCTTCTAAGGCTCCTGGAGCATGTCCTGGAGGGGAGATTTTGGGAGGTCACTTCCTTCCCCATCCACTTCTGAGGACAGACATGTAATTTCTCATCAAGTTGTCTGTCCCTTTATTGGCGCTTTTGATTTGACCTTACTGTGGTGCAGCTCAGTGATCTCTAGCCCATATGCTGTTAAGATGCTAATGGAGAGGAGAAGAAATCATTGCCCGAAGAAAGCAAGCTCCCAGAATCCCTGCTTTTCATTCTGTGCACTGGTCTTTCTTGTGCTCTTTCTGAGCAACCAGGAAGAGTGAAGAGCACTGGTTGTCCTTACTTTACTTCCAGAAGGTCACCAATTAGTCCACAGACAGATCATTTCTCCCTTTAAAAAGAGGCTCCAAAGGTATTTAAATCATCCAGGTTGCCTTCCACGTGGCATTAATGATTGTGTAGGATGAAGGGGACTGTAGCAAGTCAGACACACAGGGAGCAGAAATGGGAAGGTTGTTTATGAGGTTTATAAATTTTGCTCCTTTATATATTTAATAAAAACTCTCCATCTAAATTATGAGAATGTTCTTGAAAACGAGGCCTGGGTTTTTGGAACCTTAGTATCTGAGGATATTTTAACGGCAAAATAATAACTTGACTGGAACTTCTTTGAGTGGGTAAGTAGTAAAAATGACAAGGGACATTCAGAGATGTTTTCATTGGATCCATTCATCATTGGAAACTTTAATATAGTCAGGATTTAGTGAAAGAATAACATACTCCTATATATTAAATGCTGGGGGTGTTATAACTTTGAATGTTCTTGGAAACTATCTACACAATTACATATGTTCCTCCAGAAATTCAGCTGAGATTACTGCCTTTGCACTCAATAGAAGTGATTTCAGACTATTCCTTTTTGCAGATAATGACTTCAGTGTTTCCTTTCAGTTTCTTTCTAGGACAGCTTATAGATTAGTTATAACTATGAATCATGGTTATATGGGATTTTCCAAGGTTGATGAAAACTCCAATTTTGTTGCCTGTGAGGAAAAAAAAAAAAAAAATTCAGAGGCTAAGCATTATGCAACCTATAAAACTCAAGGACAGGGACTTCCCTGGTGGTCCAGTGGCTAAAACTCCACACTTCCAATGCACAGGGTGTGGGTTTGATCCCTGGTCAGGGAACTAAGATCCCACATGCCATGTGACAAGGCCAATAAATAAATTCCTTAAAAAACAACAACAACAACAACCAAAGCTTAGGGGCAAAGATGGTCATGATGGGGACTGGAAAGTCTTATGCCTATCAGGAGAGACATTATAACAGCTTTTGAAAAATAAATTTTCACTTCAGATTCTTTAGAAACTTAACCATCTTAAATCAAGAAGTCACAGTATGTTAAGATCTGGGTTAAATGCTGCTGAGGTGGTGACTGATTCAGCCAGGTATCCTGGGAAAAACCTGTGTTCAGAGATGGGTATAATCCTTCCATTTTTACAACAAACTGTGTTGGGCATTGTTATTATCTTTGTTTTAAAGACCACAACCTAGAGGCATAGAGAGATTGAGTAAGGTGCATAAGGTAGCATGGTTTGTGCAGCTGAGGTTCCAGTAGAGACACTGCTTTGGGAATTTCCACTGGGCAGGTGACTTGCTTAAACAGACTCTGAAGGATGATAAGGCATCCTGTAGGAATGGGAATGGCCATATCAGGGAAAGGGACTTTCTAGGACAAAGACAAGGGAATTCCCAGGTGGCGCCAGTGGTAAAGAACTGCCAATGCAGGAAACACAGGAGACGTGGGTTCAACCCCTGGGTTGGGAAGATCCTCTGGAGGAGGTCATGGCAACCCACTCCAGTATTCTTGCCTGGAGAATCCCATGGACAGAGGAGCCTGATGGGCTACAGTCCATAGGGTTGCAAAAAGTCAGACATGATTGAAGCAACTTAGCACACACGCATGCAGGGCAAAGGCCAAGAGGGGATGGTGAGCAAGTGGGGAAAACATTCATGTTTACATGACGCTCAGAGGGAATGCTTCCCAGGCCATCAATGGCAGCCTCGGCAGACCATGGTTTATCATGGCATGGAGTCTGCCCTCTGTCCTGTAGGAGATGGGAATTCACCAGATATTTTTAAGTAGTCTGGTCATGAATTTGAATTTTAAATTTAGAAAGATGAACCCTGAGAACTATATAGGAGTCCCATTGGGAAGTTGAAGGACCTGTGGATAAATGAAGAGATGGCTGATAACTTGGGAATCTCCTCCTACCTAACCTTTATATTAGAGGGTAGCCAGAAGAAAGTGGATGTAAAATGTGTGAACAGAAGTCCCTGGGCCACTGCAGCAGGCAGGGAGTTTAACAAGGTGATGCAGGACATCAGAGGGACTTCATTTTTGACAGGTCCCTTTTCCAGTTCATTTTCAGTTCAGAAGCAACTATGATATCACTTTTCCTTTCAGGAAGAATGCGATTTACATTGTGAATACACAGGTGCATGCACAGATACACACACACACACACACACACACACACACACACACACACATACACACACACACCCAGAAGCAGAACACAATGTCAGCTTACTCAGAGACAGAAGCCTCTAATGCCTCTTTGAAATCAGTACATGTGCCTAGCATTTCAAAAATCAAATTTAAGTAAATTTACTTGCAACTCTACATTAAAGTGAGAACTGGAGCAAATTACAGATAGAAACAAAAATCTTTCTGCTGTTAGAGGAAAATCACAACCTAAGTGCAGATTATGTAGGACAAGAATGGTGTGTAACACACAGATCACTTGCAGGATCTGAGCCATGAAAAGGGAGGATTTTTTTCCTCTAGTTTGGTAGATGCAAGGTATGGGAAGCCCTAGGTGAATTCACTGACAATCAACTACAAGCCTTTTTACTGAATAGTTCTACTTTAGCTTGGAGTGACCCATTGGCCCAACTCCAGTTCTACAGAATTTAATAGCAAATGACCAGTAGAATAATTTGTTAAAGGATCCTGTTGTCTGGTAACTAACCAAAAGAAAAGCAACAACTTTTTAATTAACTACTTAGAAAGTGTATACCAGTTATTTGTGTTTGACTTAGGTTGGCCTAATGTTCTGTGCATTTCTGCATTGCAGTTTGTGAATTTCAAGTTTCACTGTAGTGTACAGAATGAATGTCAAAGAATTCAATGAATGTGTGGACTCTCTCCAGTTCAGTTCAGTTGCTTAGTCCTGTCTGACTCTTTTCGACCCCATGAATTGGAGCACGCCAGGCTTCCCTGTCCATCACCAACTCCTGGAGTTCACTCAAACTCATGTCAGTGATGCCATCCAGCCATCACATCCTCTGTTGTCCCCTTTTCCTTCTGCCCCCAATCCCTCCCAGCATCAGAGTCTTTTCCAATGAGTCAACTCTTGGCATGAGGTGGCCAAAGTACTGGACTTTCAGCTTTAGCATCATTCCTTCCAAAGAACATCCAAGACTGATCTCCTTTAGAATGGACTGGTTGGATCTCCTTGCAGTCCATGGGACTCTCAAGAGTCTTCTCCAACACCACAGTTCAAAAGCATCAATTCTTCAGCGCTCAGCTTTCTTCACAGCCCAACTCTCACATCCATACATGACCACTGGAAAAACCATAGCCTTGACTTAGATGAACCTTTGTTGGCAAAGTAATGTCTCTGCTTTTGAATATGCTACCTAGGTTGGTCATAACTTTCCTTCCAAGGAGTAAGTGTCTTTTAATTTCATGGCTGCAGTCACCATCTGCAGTGATTTTGGAGCCCAAAAGATAAAGTCTGACACTGTTTCCACTGTTTCCCCATCTATTTCCCATGAAGTGATGGGACCAGATGCCATGATCTTCGTTTTCTGAATGTTGAGCTTTAAGCCAACTCTTTCACTCTCCTCTTTCACTTTCATCAAGAGGCTTTTTAGTTCCTCTTCACTTTCTGCCATAAGGGTGGTGTCATCTGCATATCTGAGGTTATTGATATTTCTCCTGGCAATCTTGATTCCAGCGTGTGCTTCTTCCAGCCCAGTGTTTCTCATGATGTACTCTGTATATAAGTTCAATGAGCAGGGTGACAATATACCACCTTGACGTACTCCTTTTCTTATTTGGAACCAGTCTGTTGTTCCATGTCCAGTTCTAACTGTTGCTTCCTGACCTGCATGCAGATTTCTCAAGAGGCAGGTCAGGTTGTCTGGGATTCCCATCTCTTTCAGAATTTTCCACAGTTTATTGTGATCCACACAGTCAAAGGCTTTGGCACAGTCAATAAAGCAGAAGTAGATGTTTTTCTGGAACTCTCTTGCTTTTTCCATGATCCAGCAGATGTTGGCAATTTGATCTCTGGTTCCTCTGCCTTTTCTAAAACCAGCTTGAACATCTGGAAGTTCATGGTTTACATGTTGCTGAAGCCTGGCTTGGAGAATTTTGAGCATTACTTTACTAGCATGTGAGATGAGTGCAATTGTGCGGTAGTTTGAGCATTCTTTGGCATTGCCTTTCTTTGGGATTGGAATGAAAACTGACCTTTTCCAGTCCTGTGGCCACTGCTGAGTTTTCCAAACTTGCTGGCATATTGAGTGCAGCACTTGCACAGCATCATCTTTCAGGATTTGAAAGAGCTCAACTGGAATTCCATCACCTCCACCAGCTTTCCAAGTGCATGTTAAATCCAGTCTTCTGTCTTCCCTCTTTTCTTCAGTCCATGAATTTACTTTCATGAGTAGGAGAAAAATGAGGGACCTGTACAGAGGAGATCTGGGTTTTGAGCTTGGGGAGGATTTTGCATGAACACTTCCACACTCTTACTGTATTATACATGCATCACTCAAATATGTATATATCCATGCAGACACAGGAGCTCTAACTGTTCTCTGCAAATTGTTCACTACATGGAGTAAAACCACACAATTTCTCATCTTAAATGACCCACTTATCACAATAGGGTACTAAATGGTGTGTCTCCATCTCTGTTTCCATGGGTAGTGGATAATTTCTGTATCAATAAAAAATAAAGAGTAATTGAAGTCCTTTTTCCTGAATTAAATTTTCAGACAATCCACATATTTCACAACACAGGTAAAAATAAAGATGTATTTCTCATTTCAGATATTCCTTACACAGTCTACAGCATCATAATATATATTTGTCAGCCTGACTAAGAAAGTTAGGTCTGTGGATGTGGGCTAGAGTGAATTTGTTTGTATAATATCAGGTATGTGTACTGATTTGGTGGGTGTGTAATATGTACAGATAAATGAATGGAATATTCCCAGTCTTGGTGCATAATTCAAGTGGTACCAACTCTTTTCTCTCAACTATGAAATTATGTCAATGCATCAACTAAATAGACAAGACACTATTCTGGATTGAAAAGATACTGTGTGAAAGAAACTTATCCTATTATTTATAAATATATAATAGTTAATGTTTGTGACCTGCTCAATAGGTGAATTTAAAATCGAAAAATTATGAGCCAAAAGTATCTTCAATGTTAACCATCCTCAGAGGAACCAGGACTACTATGAATTTTATAACTGGTTAATAGAAACCGTCTTGTGTGGATCCATAACTTGGCAAACTGGTAGCTTGGCAAATCAGGGATGATGACTATAGCAATGTTACAGGGGTCTTCTAGTAATGATCTAGTTATATGTTTACTAGTTTCTATATAATTTGATGTAACTACTTGAAATCATTTGTAGATATCATGAATTGGACATTTATAAACATGCCTCACTTAGGAAGAAGAAGTAATTTACAAAACAAAAAGGAGAAAGAGATAGCATCTAAATTATTAAAGAAAAACTTGCCCAGAAATTTTCAGCCTGCTCTTGCTTATGTCTCATTGGCCAGAATTATGTCACATGGTCAATCTTAGCTGCAAGAATGTCTGAAAAATGAAGTTTTTATCTTGGCTCATTCCTCCCTGAAACATACCTGTGGTTTTCCAATCAGAAGGAAGAATGGGAACTTGGATATTGGAAAAGCAGCTATCAGTGTCTATTGGCAGTAGTGAAGTTTTCTCTTTCTCACTGTCTCTTCTGCACACTTTGTAAGTCATTACTATGCTGGATTTTTTTTTTTCTTTTAAGTTGTTGACTCCTTTTCTCCCATTGAATTAGATTTTGCTTAGAATTGTAGCAGTTCTGAATATAGGGGCTAAAGATGATCTAAAACCACTCCTGTTTATTTCACAGATGATAAAATACGCTCAAAACTCTGGTTAATTTGCCCCAGGTTACACAATGAGTTAGAAACCACCAGTAAAGCCCCAGCCAGTGCTCATCCCATGGGGGCATGCTCCCTCTTGTTGTTGTTGTCTATTCACTGAGTCATGTCTGATTCTTTGTGACCCCACGGACCAGTAGCCCACCAGGTTCCTCTGTCCATAGAGTTCTCTTGGGAAGAATACTGGAGTGGGTTGCCATTTCCTTTTCCAGGGGATCTTCCCAGACCAGGGATCAAAACCATGTCTCCTGTATTGGCAGGTGGATTCTTTACCATTGAGGCATAAGGGAAGCCCATGCTCCCTTTAAGGAATAAGAAAACAAGTCAAACAGACAAATTTCACTTTTATTTTTCTGAAGTGAAAACTCTAGCTACCAACTTCTTTACATTTTAAATTATTTACACTTATGGAATTCAATTTCTAGCCAGCCAAGCATAATTGTAACACATTGCCAGTTTTTCTTATTAAGTTTCCTGCATACTTTGTTACAGGATCATGCAGCTGCCAAAATGGGATGGGGAGTTCATAGGGGTTTCTCTTCACTCGTTAATCAAAAAGATTAAAGGGCAATATATGAGAATAACCTCACAGAATGTTACTCCAAACCATTGCCAGAAAAATACCCCAAAGAATATTTGCAGCTTCCTGCCATTTTCTGAAAAACTTTTAGAGATTGCTACATGAAGGCTGTGTGATAGGGTGGGAAAGCTCATTGTGAGGATACAGCACCTGGTCCTCTTTCAGCCTCTTGTATGAAATGATCTGGTGCTGGTCACTTCCTTTTCTGGCTCTCTTTCTTCTGGAGTGAGGACAGGTTGCTCTGGAACTAGGATCTCAGCTCTAGTTTCACAGTGGAGTGAATCATCAAAGGGCATTTAAAATGATCAATGTCGATGTTATCCCAACTATTTTGATTTTCTTGAATTCCAGGTTAAGGCATATGTATCAGCAGTTGCTGTAAAGCTCCATAGGTCATGATAATATGTAGCCTGAGTTGATGTCCACTAGGCTATCAAGCGGAGAAGGCAATGGCAACCCACTCCAGTACTCTTGCCTGGAAAATCCCATGGATGGAGGAGCCTGGAGGGCTGCAGTCCATGGGGTCACTGGGGGTTGGACACGACTGAGCGACTTCACTTTCACTTTTCACATTCATGCATTGGAGAAGGAAATGGCAACCCACTCCAGTGTTCTTGCCTGGAGAATCCCAGGGACGGGGGAGCCTGTTGGGCTGCCATCTATGGGGTCGCACAGAGTCAGACACGACTGAAGCGACTTAGCGGCAGCAGCAGCAGCAGGCTATCAAGACTGCTGGGGGACATATCAATAACCTCAGATATGC
The DNA here is from genome assembly GCF_019923935.1 of Bubalus bubalis. Classification (NCBI taxonomy): domain Eukaryota; kingdom Metazoa; phylum Chordata; class Mammalia; order Artiodactyla; family Bovidae; genus Bubalus; species Bubalus bubalis. The sequence continues at coordinate 83,006,432 of NC_059168.1, forward strand.
AGATGACACCACCCTTATGGCAGAAAGCGAAGAGGAACTAAAAAGCCTCTTGATGAAAGTGAAAGAGTTGGCTTAAAGCTCAACATTCAGAAAACGAAGATCATGGCATCCGGTCCCATCACTTCATGGGAAATAGATGGGGAAACAGTGGAAACAGTGTCAGACTTTTATTTTTTGGGGCTCCAAAATCACTGCAGATGGTGATTGCAGCCATGAAATTAAAAGACGCTTACTCCTTGGAAGGAAAGTTATGACCAACCTAGATAGTATATTGAGAAGCAGAGACATTACTTTGCCAACAAAGGTCTGTCTAGTCAAGGCTATGGTTTTTCCAGTAGTCATGTATGGATGTGAGAGTTGAACTGTGAAGAAAGCTGAGCGCTTAAGAATTGATGCTTTTGAACTCTGGTGTTGGAGAAGACTCTTGAGAGTCCCATGGACTGCAAGGAGATCCAACCAGTCCATTCTAAAGGAGATCAGTCTTGGATGTTCTTTGGAAGGAATGATGCTAAAGCTGAAATTCCAGTACTTTGGCCACCTCATGCAAAGATTTGACTCATTGGAAAAGACTCTGATGCTGGGAGGGATTGGGGGCAGGAGGAGAAGAGGACGACAGAGGATGAGATGGCTGGATGGCATCACCAACTCAATGGATGTGAGTCTCAGTCAACTCTGGGAGTTGGTGATGGACAGGGAGGCCTGGCGTGCTGCATTTCATGGGATCGCAAAGAGTCGGACACAACTGAGTGAATGAACTGAACTGAACTGAACTGAGGCTATCATGGGCACTGACCTTCCTACTCCAAATGTGGTCCACTGACCAGCAGTGTCTTATAACCTGTGATATGGTAAGAAATGCAGAATTTCAGGTCCCACTCCAGACTTGCTGAATCAGAATCTGGAAGGACCTCAGGGAATGCAATTTACTGGAAAGTTTGAGAAGCATTGCTGAGATTCCTCTTAGCTCTCTCATTTTATGATTCTATAATTTTGGTTTGCTTTCTTGCTCAAAAACCTTCACTCTCCATGTGATCTAAATTCTTCACACTGGTGTTTCAGACTCATCATCTAACTCAGCCTTCTTTCCAAACATTCTTCCCATTATGTGTTCTGATCTTTAGAGACCTCTGTTCTTTCCTTTTCCCCCAAGCAGATTTTGGTTATTTCTGCCCAGCTGGCATGGCTCCCTGGTCCTTGTCCAGCTGTGTACTTCAAAGTCCAGCCAATGGAAGCTTGTCCTGGCCACCGTGTATCATTAGCACTTACCCTTTATGCTCTTATCTGCAAGTTGCCTGAGGTAACTTGAATTGCTACCATTGGATTTTGTTTTCTTACTTCCCTATTTAGACTGTAAGGCCCTTGAAGACAAGGACTATATCTAAGCCATCCTTGAATCCCAAGTGCACACTTAAAAAAATATGGTGGACATCCAGTAAGTGTTTCTATTAAGGTTTGCTGCGGTGAGAAGGTGAGTAACTTGGGAATCAAAGGAAGTAGATTTTGTAACTGCTAATGATGTGAACTTCTCAGGGTTTCACTTTTCTGCTATTCTGAGCCTAGGTCTTTGTTGGAACCCAGTTTTATACAATGATGATCCCTGAAGATAGAGCCCTCAGTTCTCATATATTTTACAAGCAGCAGTTTGCACATGTAAAGAGTTTTAATTTATACAATCCTTCATGTGAGATTGAAATATACTCTCTTATCCTGTCCTTGAAAATAAGCACAGCCCCATAGTTTTGAAAGTGAAAGAGATTAGGGTGATTTCAATAAGAATCAGGCAGCTAACTGAGTAAGAAACCAAATAGATGTGGTCTGGTCTTTCCATTTATCTTGTTTGGTTTTCAAGGGAGTTGTGATCTTTTACGAATTTGGTTTGGGATCAATTGGAAACATGTAGTTTTTTGCCCTGCAGATTTTTCTGTTCTGAAATACACAGCTATCTGGTCAACCGCAATAAGCACCCTTCACAGCCATGTCCATCTTACACCCTACCCCTGCATTCTCACTCAACGCCACAACTGCCTTGTGAGGGAGACATACAGGGGCCAGCATTGTCTGCAATTTGGAGTGGAGGAGCAGGTTCAGAGAGGTGAAGTGATTTGTCAGCTATTTCACGTATTTTTTCAAAGATCTGGTTTCTGTTTCCTCTGTCTCAGAAGCATCTGGGGGCATTTATCAGCCCTGCAGAATCCTTGGCCTCAATTTGATGGAATTTCTAGGGCTGAGGCTCAGGAGCCTGTCAACTTGATAATCCCCCTGGGGAAGTTCTTCAGCATGTCCAAGTTCAAGAACCACTTTGCAAGGAAATGGCCTCTGTCCCTACAGAGACCTAATCTCCATCTCAGGATGGCTGCATTGTCTCCCTTCCCCAGGCAAAGGTTGGGAAGCTGGGTGTGTTATCACAGTCATTGAGCAGCTTTTAAGAAAGGTCACCTCAATAAGTGCCATTTTAGGCCAAGTGACATATATTCTGCATGGAGTGGCCTCTTATTTTTAAATAGTTGCATTGATTACCTTGATAGTCAGGAAAGCTTGGGAACTGTTGTCCTGTGGTTAAGTTGAAAGCAAACTGGAATATTTTTAAAAGGCTGCAGTCAACAGTGTATATTTATAATTGGAAAATCTGATGTATGTAAAATGGAGTCTCCTATTGGTGTATCTCAGCTTTCCAGGTGGTACAGGGGTAAAGAATATGCCTGCCAATGCAGAAGACTCAGGAGACGTGAGTTCAGTCTCTGGATCAGGAAGGTCCCCTAGATGAGGAAATGGCAACCTGCTCCAGTAGTCTTGCCTGGAAAATTCTATGGAGAGAGCATCCTGGTGGGCTACCGTCTATAGGGTCACAAAGAGTCAGACACGCCTGAGCATGCATGTATGCATAGGTCTATCTGCCAACTTTCTACTTGATCTCCTTTGGAAAGACCTCTTTCCCCTATTCAGTAGAACATATTGAAATACCTCTAAACTCCTTGAAGCGTTTGTAGATGAGAATAAGGCTGGGGAGAGCTTTCCAGATCCTGGATTTCTGTCTAAGGCCAACACTTATCACACTCCTATGTCATGGGATACAGGGCTACACGCAGGCTAGGATCTCAGCCAGTATCTCCTGGGATCAAACCTACTGGTGTCCACTAAAAACAGCATTTCCTGTTCTATACCACATCGGATAAAAATAGAAATAACAAGCCCTCATGTTTTACAACATTTTTCCATTCACAAAGCACATTCACATCTTTTTATCTCATTCATCCTCCCTCACAACAACCTGTGAGGTAGATGTCTTTACCCACATGTTACCGATGGGAAGATTGAAGACAAGAGATAAAGCACCCTGCTCAGTCAGAGCTGATGAATCACGGAACTGAGCTGACTGCCTGGGGGCTCTGATTCCAGGCCCACCTCTCTGCCCCCTGAGCATAGCAGCCCCCACCTTCTCACAACAGCTCTAACGAGGCAAGTGTTGTATTCTTATCATCAGATGGTAGAGTTGAAGTTAGAAGTGTTAAGCCCCAAGGCACATAGCTCCTAAGTGGGAAAACTGGGATTCAGACCCAGCTCTCTCCAGCTCTCAAGCCAACTGCTCTTCTTGTGTCTTGGCTCTGCCATTTTCCTGAAAGGCACGAATCCTCAGCTGTGCTTTTTTCCACAGTGTTGACATCAGGCCCCATTAAGAGATCATCATGCTTAAATATGCATGCCTGTACACACATTCTTGAATACACACAAAACCAAAAAAAAAAACCCAAAAGATGTTTTTAACTAATATTCTACTGCTGTGTACTCTATTTTCCATTTCATTCTAAAATTCTGGCTCTGCTAAGCGAAGTTAAGTTAGAGAAAGACAAGTATCAGATATTATCACTTAAATATGGAATCCAAGATATGATACAAATGAACTTATTTAAGAAACAGACTCACAAACATAGAAAATGAACTTATGGTTACCAAAGGGGGAAGGTAGGGGGAAAGATAAGTTAGGAGTTTGTGATTAACATATACACACTTTTGTATAAAATAGATAATCAACGAGGACCTACTGTATAGCACAGGGAACTTGATTCAATGCTCTGTAATAACTTATGTGGGAAGAGAATCTGAAAAAGAGTGGATGTAGGTATATGTATGACTGAATCTCTTTGCAGGTATGAATCACTTTCACATCTTAAACTAATACAACATTGTCAATCAACTATAATATAAAATAAAAATTAGGCTAAAAAGTAATAAAATGCTGGTCCAGACCCATTAAATTTGTTTCCTAACCCAGTTAAGGGCCATGGCCTAGGGTTTGAGGAACACTCTACAGAGTGTTCATATGTTTGTTTGGGGTATTTATTTATACTTTGTCTGTGTGCTTAGACACTCATCACGTCGGGTTCTTTGCAACCCCTTGGACTGTAGCCTGCCAGGCTCCTCTGGTCCATGGGGATTCTCCAGGCAAGAATACTGGAGTGGGTTGCCATACCCTCCTCCAGGGGATCTTCCCAACCCAGGGACTGAACCCAGGTCTCCCACATTGCAGGCAGATTCTTTACTGTCTGAGCCACCAGGGAAGCCCAAGCACACTGGAGTGGGTATTCTATCCCTTCTCTAGGGGAACTTCCTGACCCAGGAATCGAATCAGGGTCTCCTGCATTGCAGGCAGATTCTTTCCCAGCTGAACTTTGCTTTGGGTATTTACTTTGTCTACTAGGTCAAAAACAGAAACAGAGAAATTGGAACCAATTCCTCACTAGTCAGCCTTGGCTCTGATCAGCTTGGGCCCCTCTGCCCAGTTCCTTCCCTGTTTTCTGTCCCCTAGGAGGTTCCTCCAGCTCCTGGCCACCTTCCAGCCCAAAGAGCAGGGGTTCTTGAAGCTGGAAGAAAGTGCCAGCAGCGCACGGGCTCCTGGATAATGAGTGCATCCTTCACAGCTTACCCTTTCCTGACGCCTGTGAACAGTAATAAAAATGTGAGCAAACAGGGAGAGTTTAGTGTGTTTATTGCTGCTATTGAGAAAATAATGTGATAATAAACAGGGCCGGTAATGGAAATCACTTCTAAGAATAAAATTATGTTATTATGAGTTACGTGCAGCCTTCAGAAAGCCTTTCGTCTCTCCAAGTGGGAGCTGCCTGCCTGGCTGGCGCTGTTCCACCCGGCCCCCCACCTCCCACCCGGGAGCCCCACTGCTCGCTCCAGTTGCCAACTTGAACTTCTAGCCTCATTGACTTCTTGGCATTGCTGATCTTTGGAAATGGGGTGCTTGGGCCGCTCTGCGTTGTAATTAGTGCGTGTAATCCCTGGCGTGAGTGCTGATGCCTGGGTCCCTTCTTCCCAGCCATCCTTGTTCTCCCCGTCTTCTCACCCCTTGGCAGGTGAAGACTGAGTCCCCAGAGATGGCAAAAGATGAGATCTAGGGGCCCTCTGTGGATTTTACAAAGATTTCCTATTTAAAATGTGATGGCAAACCAGAGTGTTTAATCAGAATTATAAATTAGATTCTTTAAAAGTAGAATACTTGCACCATGACAAGGAGGTTGATGGCATTCTGTCTTTAGGGTAAAGGTGAATCTGTTCAATGGTTCATCTATTCATTCAACAGCGCAAGGGTCTGGTCTGGATGCATTGGGAAGTGAGGTTGATGCAGGGCTGTTTCCGTGCTCCTTTCTACAGAGAGGAGGCGATGTGAACCAGGAGGCAGTCTTTGAACAAGACCATGGTGAGCTGCATAAGAGAGAGGAAGAGAACAGGCCAGGTAGAAGCAGCTGGTCAAGAATCCACCTGCAATGTGGAAAACCTGGGTTTGATCCCTGGGTTGGGAAGATCCCCTGGAGAAGGCAAAGACTACCCACTCCAGTGTTTTGGCCTGGAGAATTCCATGGACTCTATAGTCCATGGGGTCGCAAAGAATCGGACACGACTGGGCAACTTGCACTTTCACTGCACTTTAGTCACTGCAGAATCAAAAAGGGCTGAGAGTGGGGCTAGGGCGATGGGGAACCCTTCAGCGGTGACAGTATCTTGCTGAGACCTGAGGATGGGATGGGATGTGGAGGGCGTTGCCAAGGCAGAGTCAGAACAGCACTTGGAGGCCAAGACCATCTCTGTGGGTCAGAGGAACAAAAGAAAGTCATACAGCCGGAGGATAGTGAGTGAGGGTGAGCGTGGCACCTGAGGGACTTGGTGAAGCATGTGGAGGTCACGTTGAGTAAGGGCTTTGAACTTTATTCCTGGTGGAGATGGAAACTCTGATGCAGGTTGGCCAGGAGGCTGATGTCAGTTGGTTTGTATTTTTAATAATCACTCTGGCTTATGTGTGGGCTTCCCAACTGGCGCCAGTGGTAAAAACCCAGCTTGCCAATGCAGGAGATGGAAGAGGTGAAGGTTTGATCCCTGGGTCAGGTAGATCTTCTGAAGAAGGATGTGGCAACCCACTCCAGTATTCTTTCTAGGAGAATTCCATGGACAGAGGAGCCTGGCGGGCTACAGTCCATAGGGTTGCAGAGTCAGACATGACTGAAGCAACTTAGCATGCAAGACTTATGTGCAGACTGGAATGCTAAGGACCCGGAATTCTTCATAGCCACACTTTTAGATTAAACACAAAGATTTGTAACATATAGAATGCAAGGCAGATTCTTTAATTTGTGGATAGTCTTTGTATGCTTTTTCCTGGCTACAAACTTCTTTTTAAGAAAAAGAAACAAAACCTAAAGCCTTTCTCTTTGTTTGGAGTAAATATTTATGGAGATCTTATTAATAACAGTTGTAAATTTTTCCCCTTTCCTCCTCCTTTGTTATCAAATCTATTATGCTCATGCTGTTTTTTTCCTCCTCATGCTGTTCTATACATGCACAACATATGCTTGACCTTTGCCTGCACCCTTTTCCATTGGCTGAAGGAGCAAATGCCATCTCTTTGAATTTGTCACAGAGAAGAACATGCTATTTACTGATGTCCAATTTCATTTGGTGTTTGGGATAGCAGAAATCTTTAGGGAGAAGAACAAACTGTCACAGCCCTTGAACATCATCTCATATAAAACACTTTCTTGTTGAAAACAACCTCTGGCCCTTACTGTGGTCACCAAGGTGCCGGGGTGGGAAGGGTAGGTAGAGAATATGGCCCCTTTGCCGTGTTGAAAATGTTCCCTCTTTGTAACCACCTACTGTAGACCCACCCTGCCACTCTCTAAATCTCTATTTTCTCCTGTAGTCTGAGAAAGAGGTATTAGGGAAGCAAAGATGAGGTATGTAGGAAGAAAGAGGGAGAGAGGTGTGTGTGTGTGCTTCTGTAAAGGGCATGGGTTTATCACAGAGTAATGCCTCTACTGTGAGTTATTGTTGTTGTTTGATCACTAAGCTGTGTCTGACTCTTTTGTGACCCCTGAACTGTAGCCCACCAGGCTCTTCTGTTCATGAGATTTCCCAGGCAAGAATACTGGAGTGGGTTGCCATTTCCTTCTCCAGGGGATCTTTCCGACCCAGGGATTGAACACTCATCTCCTGCCTTGGCAGGCAGATTCTTTACCACTGAGCCACCGGGAAGCCTCTACTGTGAGTTAGTGATTCTTAAACAGGGCTGAGAAGCTCACTTGGGCAATTAACTTAAAAGGACAGTCCCAGCCTGCTTTGGGTTGAATTGTGCCCCGCCTTCCCCTCCCCCCCCCCCACCCCCAACATTCCTCTGAAAGTCCTCATCCCTAGGAAATAGGATTGGTGTACATGTAATTTGTTGAACTAGAATGAGGTCATATTGCATGAAGTGGGCCCCTCATCTAATATGACTGGAGTCCTTACAGAAAGGGGAAATTTAGACATGGAGGTGGGTACACACAGAATGCCACTTGAAGGCAGAGACTGGGGTGATAAAGCAGAAGCCAAATACCTCCATTGATTGCTGGCAACCTACCAGGAATTAGGAGGGAACCCCCAGAAGGAAACAGCCCTGCCTACATTTTAGGTTCAGACTTCCAGCTCCCAGAAGTAGGAGGCGATGGGTGTCTGTAGTTTCAGCCCCCAGCTTGTGGTCCTTGGTTATGACAGCCCCAGGAAACAAACACACTGCCTGATCCTGCTCGCATTGAATGTGTTCTCGGGGGAAAAGCTGAACATTTCAGAAGCCCTTCAGTGGCTTCTGAGGATGGGGTGGGGCTAGGATGCCCAGTTCCATCTCCCTATCTGTCCTGTCCCTGGGAGGCCACAGGCATTGTTCTCCCATCTGGTCCCCTGCCGCCCTCGCTGACTTGCTTGGTGGTGTTCAGGTCTCTGAACACCACCAAGCAAGGGGTGTGTGGGATGGTTGGACATGTGGCAACCATGATGAATTAGTCAGCGTGGGGCTGTTCACTTATTGAAACAGACATTCACTGACATTCCTCTGCTTGAACATTTTTTGCTGGTGTAGCATCCTAGTACTTAATGCCACACACAGAAAAGCCAAAGTTCCAAATGCATTCTTGCCTGACACAGGCTACACACTGTCCAAGTTGACAGTTTTTCTAGTTTTAAAGAGCTCAAATCATGTCACTTGAAACTCTGGTTCCTGGGCTATTAGCTAAATAGAAAGAGTCTGCTCTTCATTCACAAAGGTCTGTGGTCCTCAGGGACCTTTTCAGACAGACAACAGGGAGAAACTTCTTCCCAGACAAGCCCAGTTAGCAGTGTATATATAGAAAATCAAGACAAGAGGGGACTTGTAGTTTTATTTCTGGGCCATCTGACCTCCAAGTGCAGCCTGCCTGTCCTATAGCCCTGACTTTGCTGTAGTGATCAAACACAGGCATAGTTAGTTATGACCAGCCTGTGTCTCTACAACCTGTAGCATTCTCCGGCTCACCCTTTGGGCTGGAATTTGTCAAGCTTGTTCTGAGCCCACAGGTGATCTTTTTTTTTTTTTTCCCCTGAAACTTTGGTAAGTTTCTGCTTAGCCATTTCTCTACTGCTGAAGCATGAAGCATAGTTATCATGCTCTAAAAATTGTTTACATGCTTTCCACCCACCTCCAGCCAAATAACAGGAGCTAGATTTTTTTTTGGTTGTTGTTTTTTTTTTTTTTTAAGTAAAAATTTTCCATGGCCTCTTTTGAGAGCAAGAACCAGTTCTTTGTCATAGTATGAGGCTTTTTTCTTTAGCCTAAAGTGGTACAGGAGGAGAAGCGTGGGTTCAGGAAAAAGACAGACTCAAGTCTGAAATGTACTTTTCCAGTTACTATTAGTGTGAGCTCAGGCAAGATGCTAAATCTTCTTCCCAACCTTGTTTTCCTCAACTGTGAAATGGGACAATGACACATTTCAAGTTTATGGTGAGGATGGGGGTTGATTTAGGTGTAACAGCTGGGGGAATGGTAGATGTGGGGATTCTCAAACCTGGATTCCCAGGGGAACTTTTAAAATAAAATTGCCCTTACCTGGGAAAAAGTGAAGTTGATTCTCATGGGAAGAGTACACATCTGAATCATTTTTAAAATTTCCAGGAGATTCAGAAGCCCAGCGAAGGTTAAGAACCAGTGAGTCTAACAAAGATGAACTTCAGAAGCATAACATTAAGTGAAAGAAGTAACACACGAGACCACAAATGGTATGATTCTGTTTCTATGATGTTCTAGAAGTGATAGGACTGTGGAGACAAGAATAAGATCAGTGACAGGGCCAGGGAGCTTGGGAGAGGAGATTACTGCAGAGCGGCAGAGACCAATGTTTTGGGGTGAAAATGTTTGATAGATTGACTTGTCAATACTCATTCACCTGAATGCTTCAAAATGTAAATTTTATTGTATGTAAATTATACCTTGGTTCATGAAAGAACTGTTAGCATAGGTTCTCAATCACCATTATTTTGATGATGATGATGGTGATGGTGATGTAGAAGGAAAGCAGTAGGGGTCTGAAACAATTTCCAGAGGTTGTATTTTTTGATAAGGGCTAGCTTGAAACTCCTGAAGCATTACAAGATAGATCGTCATAAATCCATATATGGACACCTTATCTTTGACAAAGGAGGCAAAAATATACAATGGATTAAAGACAATCTCTTTAACAAGTGGTGCTGGGAAAACTGGTCAACCACTTGTAAAAGAATAAAACTAGAACACTTTCTAACACCATACACAAAAATAAACTCAAAATGGATTAAAGATCTAAACGTAAGACCAGAAACTATAAAACTCCTAGAGGAGAACATAGGCAAAACACTCTCCGACATACATCACAGCAGGATCCTCTATGACCCACCTCCCTGAATATTGGAAATAAAAGCAAAAATAAACAAATGGGACCTAATTAAACTTAAAAGCTTCTGCACAACAAAGGAAACTATTAGAAAGGTGAAAAGGCAGCCTTCAGAATGGGAGAAAATAATAGCAAATGAAGCAACTGACAAACAACTAATCTCAAATATATACAAGCAACTCCTACAGCTCAACTCCAGAAAAATAAATGACCCAATCAAAAAGTGGGCCAAAGAACTAAATAGACATTTCTCCAAAGAAGACATACAGATGGCTAACAAACACATGAAAAGATGCTCAACATCACTCATTATCAGAGAAATGCAAATCAAAACCACTATGAGGTACCATTTCACGCCAGTCAGAATGGCTGCGATCCAAAAGTCTACAAGCAATAAATGCTGGAGAGGGTGTGGAGAAAAGGGAACCCTCTTACACTGTTGGTGGGAATGCAAACTAGTACAGCCACTATGGAGAACAGTGTGGAGATTCCTTAAAAAACTGGAAATAGAACTGCCTTATGATCCAGCAATCCCACTGCTGGGCATACACACTGAGGAAACCAGAAGGGAAAGAGACACGTGTACCCCAATGTTCATCGCAGCACTGTTTATAATAGCCAGGACATGGAAGCAACCTAGATGTCCATTAGCAGATGAATGGATAAGAAAGCTCTGGTACATATACACAATGGAGTGTTACTCAGCTATTAAAAAGAATACATTTGAATCAGTTCTAATGAGGTGGATGAAACTGGAGCCTATTATACAGAGTGAAGTAAGCCAGAAAGAAAAACACCAATACAGTATACTAACACATATATATGGAATTTAGAAAGATGGTAACGATAACCTTGTGTACGAGACAGCAAAGAGACACACTGATGTATAGATCAGTCTTATGGACTCTGTGGGAGAGGGAGAGGGTGGGAAGATTTGGGAGAATGGCATTGAAACATGTATTATATCATGTATGAAATGAGTTGCCAGTCCAGGTTTGATGCACGATACTGGATGCTTGGGGCTGGTTCACTGGGACGACCCAGAGGGATGGAATGGGGAGGGAGGAGGGAGGAGGGTTCAGGATGGGGAACACATGTATACCTGTGGCGGATTCATTTTGATATTTGGCAAAACTAATACAATATTGTAAAGTTTAAAAATAAAATAAAATTAAAAAAATAAAAAAATAAATCCATAATTTGAAATGTGCACATTGAAACGAATGCATTTGACATGCTTTTAGTTCCAGATGTTCAGGTAAGCATGCTGAATGGGGTTTGCTGACTCTTTAGTTACTAATAAAGAATAAATAACAGATGATTGGAAAGATTCAGCATGGGGATGAACATTAGAAGCATTTTTAAGCCAAGATATTCCAACTCCCTGAGGTGTTCAAGAAAGTAATCAGAGAAGCAAGGCTCTTGGGAAATTCTTCCCTAGTTCTGATTCTGTGAGGGATGGAAGAATGGTGCTTTGTTTTACACAGATTTGAAGAAGAAGCCTTGAGAGCATGACATGTCTGAAGAGCAAAGATGTAGGAAGTGGATATCAGCCAAGACCTCTGGTGGAGGTTTCAGTCTGAGATGGGTCAGGGCTCTCATTCAGGTGTGAGGACACAGGCATTCTGAACTGTTCTGCTGGTGATCAAAACTCAAGGGCTCATCTTGGCTTGGTTCTTTGGACTTGTTATTCTCCAGCTTGGAACAGGTCAAAATTCTCCTCTCATCTTTCCCAGTTGTGTAACCTTTGACAAGTGATCTAAATTTTCAGAGTGTTAGCTTCCACACCTGAAAAATGAGGGCGATGAACTGACACTGCTAGCTTGTCGGACAGAGTAGAGAAAACGTACATGAAATACGGTGCCCACTGCCTGGTAAGGCATCCTGTATTCAATAAGTCAAACCATGCCCTGGGCACCGTTCTCTTTGGTTTACCTGTTTTAATTCATTTACCTTTTACCACAACTCTATGGAGTGGATATAATCGGTATTGTCCCATTGCATGAGTGAGGAAATTGAGAACAAAGAGGCTGGTGGTTTGGTCATGGGTAGAGGGAAGCCATGTGGCTCTGAATGCTATGCTCACAGCCCCTTGGCTCTCCCATCCTTGATGTGTGCGCGAGGCTTGTCGTAAATGGTGGGAATCTGCAGAAAGTTCAGCATCATTCATTTATCCTGGGGCAGAATTGATTCACCATGAATTTCTGGATACTGTGCTGATCTGTGTGTGCCTGTGCACATCTATTTGGTGGGGAAAGGGTGCTCAAAGGCAAGGTGATGAGTTTTGCAGTAAAGCCTGGAGACCTTGGTTAGAATTCCTGTCTGCCCCTTCCTGGGTGTGACATTTGATCTCTTTGGGCCACAGGTCACTTGATATCTTTGAGACTTTATTTCACGTCTACAAAATAGGAATGCTTATGTCCGTCTTACCAAAGGGTTGGGAGTGTTAAATAAAATGATGGATGTACATGTACCTGGAAGACTGACTGAATGTATAGGATCCTGGTAAAGACATATGTACTGAAGATTAAAGAAAGGTATTTTTAAGAGAAGCATGCAGCCTAACAAAGCTTATGGGGCTTATATTTCTGGCTTGGTATTTGAGTTTCTACTTTATTGGTGGTGGTTCCCAGGCAGAGTCCTGGTGTCCATCCTACCTTCTGTTTTTCTGAGCAAGGAAGAAGCATGGTACACACTCCCAGGGGAAGAACCTTGGGCTTGCAATCCCAGAGCAATCTGATTTTTTGGCACCCAAGGCCCTTCATCCACTTCTCTGTGTCCAGGATGGCACGTGACCTAGCGGACACTCCAGGAAGGGAGGAGGCATAATCCCTTCCTCAAGGAATTTGTCAACCAGCTTGGATGGCAAGGCTACCACTGCATTTTAGGATGGTTATGGGGGCCTGTAGTTTTTTTATCTTTGTGTCTCTGACACTTGAAACCTGGAAAAGTGCCCAAGACATGGTAAGGTTTTCATAAATGTTGAGCCATGCAAGTCTGGTTACCGCCAGAGATGGCCAGCAGGTGCTCAAAGTGCTGCTACCTACAGGTGGACTGGACAAGTACACATTTCTGGGCTTGAGGACTTCTCTTTATGGAATTCATCAAGCCTCTTCTCTCCCTGCCAGAGACTCTGAGATGCTGCTTGCTGCTCTGGAAATTGTTGGCAATTTTCTCTAATTGATGTTTTATTAATAATCAGGAAAGAGTTTCCTTTCCATGCGGGAAGAGTAAGCTGTCAGTGAATAAAGAGACATCACCCAGGCTGGTGATGTCTGATTTCTTAGCCTACAAGGGTGTGGTGTTTGGGAAAGGCCAGTGGGCAGAGAACTGACCTGTACTGAAAATCTGTGTTTGTTAGAACTTAGCTTTGTGACCTCAGGCATGCCACCCTTTGCTAAGCTTCAAATTTCTTCCCTCATCTGATACTGTGACCAGCTCCCACCTGCTGGATGTCTGCTGTACTCCAGGTCTCATCCCAGGGAATAAAATTCACCACTTAGGACAGCTCCTGGGATCAGCTGGGAGATGGATGTGGGTACCAGGAAGAGGCCTGGGCTGTCCTCTGGCTCTGCTGTGTCTCTCTGTGGCCCTCACCTTCTCCAGGCTCCTGTTTCCTCCTTTATAAAGTGCTGATGATGGTCCCTGCTTAGACCTTAGGGTTGCAAAGTCAGAAAAACTGCAGCGCTGCTTCTGCAAGGCCTTGGATTTTAAACTGTGATGTAGGAAGACATGAGTGACCTATAAAAGGCGTCCTCATGCCTCAAAATTTCCCCTTCCCTGAAGCCCTTCACATTCTGAAATCTTCCAGCAAGCTCTCAGTTCCTCTCCAGGGAGAATCAGGTTTCCAAGGGCTGCCTCACTGCCTCCACTGCAGGTGGAGGTGGGATCATGGAGGAGGTAACTTTACCTGGGATTCAAGGCAGTTGGTGTGACCTGGAGCTAGGGAGGGATACTCTCTCCCACACCCTGGATTTGAAATTCTTTGAGCAGCCACTTGCCTGTAACCTAGTGATAATGTCTGTCTCTTTGGATTAGGATCTAAACTCCTTGAGGGTCAGAATTCTTGGGCATAATAATTCTGGAGTCCTCCTCCATCCCTGTCTCCTCAGCCTAGTGCCCTGCCCAGAGTAGTGGCTTTATGAAAATCCACCAGACTGAATTAAGTGGGATTGAATGACTAAACCACAAAGACAAATGCTGGACTGAATATGAACACAAGCCCTGCCAGGTCTGGGTAGAGGTCATTTTTGAAAGCTGGTGTGTTGGAGGTGTGGGTGGAGGCAGGCTTATGCTCTCTGACAAATAGAGACTGTTTTCCTGTACCCTTGGGGTTTCATCTTTTCTTTTGAGTCTTGAAAGCCCATGGCATTGAGTGCATTATAGAGAATTGTTCTTGGAGCTCAAGTTCCCTTACAATTCTTTTCATGGGCGGCTCATATGACAGGCTATGACATGACTCCATGAAAATAGACACTTCTGCTGCAGGCTCTTAGAAATCCTTTTCACCTGCCCGGGTCTTCCAAGTAATAGAACTTTATTCTCCTCTTGGCCTCTGAATACCTTCATCATCGGGGAAGCAGTTTTCTCCAAAGCCTTTCCCCTGCCTCCATGTTAGAAGGACTTAATCAAATACTGAGAATGCCCTGGACATGAGATAAAAACACTGCAGTGTGTGAGTGAGTGAGAATCGCTTAGTCGTGTCTGACTCTTTGTGACGCAAGGGACTGTAGCCTGCCAGGCTCCTTTGTATATGGAATTGTCCAGGCAAGCATACTGGAGGGGGTTGCCATTTCCTTCTCCAGGGAATCTTCCTGACCTAGGGATTGAACATGGGTCTCTTGCATTGCAGGCAGATTCTTTACTATCCGAGTCACAGCTGCTGCTGCTGCTAAGTCGC
This sequence comes from Bubalus bubalis, assembly GCF_019923935.1. NCBI lineage: Eukaryota > Metazoa > Chordata > Mammalia > Artiodactyla > Bovidae > Bubalus > Bubalus bubalis. Next base: position 83,021,546 of record NC_059168.1, read on the forward strand.
TTCAGTCGTGTCCGACTCTGTGCGACCCCATAGATGGTAGCCCACCAGGCTCCCCCGTTGCTGGGATTCTCCAGGCAAGAACACTGGAGTGGGTTGCCATTTCCTTCTTTAATGCATGAAAGTGAAAAGTGAAAGTGAAGTCTCTCAGTGGTGTCCGACCCTTAGCGACCCTACGGATTGCCACCTACCAGGCTCCTCCATCCATGGGGTTTTCCAGGCAGGAGTACTGGAGCAGGTTGCCATTTCCTTCTCCATCTGAGCTGCAGGGGCTGATCTAATTGAAGGAGGGCAAGAATATGATTCTAAGAATCCCAGATCCAAGGAAGGTGAGGTCAGGAGGTGCCTGGGGACAGGAGGCCCGAGGCAGTAAGAGGCACACTCACCAGGAATGCATGAGATGTGACCACTGAAATCTTGGAATTGTAGGATTTCAGAGAGTCCAAGGGCTTTGCTTTCCTCCCAAGCCCGCTGCTCACCTTTGCTACCCCACCAGCCTCTGCTTCAGTGTTTCTAAGTACATGGAGTTCCCTGAATGTGGGTGCTCTGAGCCCCAAGTTCCTTCCACCTATTGATCCCTGTTTAGAATACCCTTCCTGGTTGTCCTTTGCCTGGCTGCTCTATGCCCAATAATTCTAATTATTATTTAGAATGGACAGAAATCTGACTGGACATTTTCTGGGCTTTTCTACTTCTTTTTTAAAATTTTTACTTATTTCTTTATTATTGGCTTTGCTGGGTCTTCATTGCTGCACTCAGACTTTCTCTTAGTTGCAGACAAGTGGGGGCACTCTTCATTGCAGAGCTCAGGCTTCTTATTGTGGTGGCTTCCCTTGTTGTGGAGCACAGGCCTTAGGGTGTGTGGGCTTCAGCAGTTGTGTCATGTGGGTTCAGCAGTTGTGGGTCCCAGGCTCTAGAGCATGGGCTTCAGTAGTTGTGGTGCATAAGCTTAGTTGCTCTGTGGCACGTGGCATCCTCCCAGACCAGGATCGAACCTATGTTTTCTGCATTGGCAGGCAGATTGTTTATCACTGAACCACCCAGGAAGCCCTGAGCTGTTCTATCAGAAGTAGCTCCCTCTATCTGAACACACTGAACTTATTAGCTGTTTGTGCTCAGTAGTGACTTCTGAAATGGCCTTAAGCTGGGAAATGGCATGGCCGATTTCCAGAAAGGTCCCAGTGCTGGCTCTGTGGGAAGTGTGGCTGCCCTAATGGAGAACCTGGGCTGAGAGTGGAGACTGGGGGACTGTACACGTGGTTCAGGGGGTGAAGATAAAGGTTTGCAGTGAGGATATAAGAGGAAGACTGGAGTTGGTTCAAAGATGGTATAGGATGAAGGAAGTACCCCACTGATGTGAAGTTTGACCAGATGCTTACAGGAAGCCTGTGATGAATGGAATGGAATGGAATGGAACAGGGGACCTCCAGGGTTCCCTACTGATGGGTAGTCTGGCTGCAAAAGTTCCCAACAAACAAGGCAGAAACACTTGATCTGAATTTTTTGGAAGAGTTTCTTGAACCAGGTGTGAAACACTGGCATGGTAGGTGCCTCATCTCTCTGAGGGTGGCATGTCCCCTACCCCAGATAAATTGCCACCCCTTAGGAATAGGCAGGCACACTTAGCACATTTTACCCAGGAGGCTTTGTTCCTGTGCTTCCCTCAGCCTCCAGGGATCCACAGTAAGGTCCTGCCTGACATGAAATACACAGTCAAAATGCCCCCTTGAAAGTATGTCATGAAAGTCAGACGTACTCTCTCTCCCTCTTTGCTAATCTGATGGCTAGATATCACATCTTTCAGGGGTTTGAGTTGAATAGGCATATCGTTTATCTATTTCTTACTCCTAGATAATATTTAAAAAATTGAAGTATGAATGATTTACAATTTTATGTTAGTTTCTGGCACATAGCAATAATACATACATATATGTGTATATATGCATATATATATATATTGACTTCCCTGGTGGCTCCATCAGTAAAGAGTCTGCCTGAAATGTGGGAGACCTGGGTTCGATCCCTGGGTTGGGAAGATCCCCTGGAGAAGGAAATGGCAACCCACTCCATTATTCTTGCCTGGAGAATCCCATGGATGAGCCTGGTAGGCTACAGTCCATGGGATCACAAAGAGTCAGACACAACTAAGTGACTTTCTGTCTTTCTTTTTCTTTCTATACATATATATGTGTGTGTGTGTGTATGTATATTATATATATATTTTTTCATATTATTTTCACTATGGTTTATTAAAAGATATTGAATATCATTCCCCCTGCTAAACAATAGGACCTCGTGGTTTATCTTTTTTCTATAATAATCATTTGCAACTGTTAATCCCCAACGCCCAGTCCGACCCTCCCCTGCCATGCCTTCCCCTGGCAACCATAAATCTATTCTCTATGTCCGCGATTCTGTTTCTGTTTTGTAGTAAGTTCATTCGTGTCACATTTTAGATCCCATACATACGTGGAGAATCGTTTTTGTACCCCACTCTCTGTAGCTCCAGTCTAACAGTACACAGTAGATGCTCAGAATTGTTCTTGAAACAAGCAAGGTATCTAGCCTTTCTGGGAGCCAAAGGCCATGTCATCCTTCTTTGTTTAAAACAACTGGGAATGCCATACTTTTAACTCAGTTTTGCTCAGAGCGCTGGGGCCTTGGGAATGTGACATATCCAGACAGACTTGGGGACGAGGGAACCAGCAGCACCAATTAAAGTGTGTACATGTGAGTTTGTGTAGGAGAGTAAGGGGTGGCATAGGAGCACACAATAAGTGTGCAGTACTGAGCACAACATCAGCATTCGAATACTTGTATAGCCTCCTCCTTCTCCTTTCTGGATGGAGTCTTTCAGGACCACAAATACAAAACACCCTGAAAATCCCTCCATTGCAAGAGCTGATACAGGAGAGATGCAGACAATAAACCCTGGCGGGTGCAGCCTACAAGCCACTTGGCAGAATTCCTCTTTGGCTCCAAAACTGGCTCTGTGTGTCTGACCCTAAGATTCCCGACTCCCTCTGAAACGACTTTCAGTGAGCTATTGTTTGAGCACCATTGTCTATTCTTGTTACCAACACTAAGTTTCAAAGGTCTGTAATAGGTCTGACCCACCCTGCATTCTGGCTCTGCCAAATCCTATTTTCTTTTCATCTCTGACTCTTCCAAACAGTTACCCCCTTAGGAGAATCATCTTGGAGGAGTCACCTAACTTCACTTGGCTTTAGTTGTTTTCAAAAGTCCTTCCTGTTCTGATAAGCTGGGGCTATAATTTCATTGCCATGCCTTGAAGGCTTTTCCACACACAGCTCCTTCTAGGAGCAGAGCAAGTGATGCTATTAATATTTTGGACAATGATCCAAGGCCCATGTCATCTCCTGAGAGGCCTCTTTGCTTCATGCTGTGGTTCCTCCTACTCTTCAAGCCCATGAGTGAGTCTGAACTTCACACCTAGAGACTTTTCTCTACCTCATCGTTCACAAATTCTTTTCAGGAAATCCTGAAAACCCAGCTTCAGTCATTCATAAACAGAAGCTTTCCAAAAAGGTGTCTTTCCTTTAACCTTTACATGAAAATAAGTCAATGGTTGTGGGGTAATTCTGAGACTGTCCCCTTGCCTGTGAAAATTACTGTGTGATGCAGATTAAAAAATGACCTCTCCAACTAAGGCCATATGGGAAATAGTTCTCTTCTCACATCAGAGGCCAAGCTACCAGCAGACAAATATAACAGTTTATGAATAATTCAGTTATGGTTCTGATCTGCCTGTTAATAATGCTTGGAACAGATATCCCAGATATTGTTGGGAAGGGGAGAGTGCAATAGATGAAGGGAGGCTGAGCATCCTGAAGCCCTCTAGCCTGATCCCATGGAGATTTTGCATCCAGAAGAAGCATCAGGTGTTTTCCACTCATGTCAAGGTCAGAGCCATAGTGAGTGTTCCTGTTCCCATGTTGTGGTCATGTCATCGTCTAGTGATCAACAGACATCCATCCTGCATTCTTTCCTTGGTTGGGCAGCAATGAATTTATTTATTTTGGTCACACAGCATGCAGGATCTTGTTTCCCTGACCAGGGAATGAACCCATGCCCCCTGCAGTGGACATACGGAGTCTTAAGCACTGGACCACCAGAGAAGTCCCAAAGCAGTGAAATTTTGAGCAATGCCTTCATCCTTAGCTCTTGGAAAGGGCTCTGATTTGCCTAACGAATCAAAAATCTTACTGCCTTGCTTTAGGAATGGGTGTGGGCTCCCCAGGTCTAAATCAATCCAATACACAGCTATTTCTGGCTCTGGGGATCATTTTTATCATGGCCTCATAGTCACTTTCAGGTCAACGAGATGTGAGGGGAAATGTGCTAAAAAATTTGGAGTGTAGCTTCCCATTCCTCTGATCCTCCTACACCTACTTTGTTTCTGTGAGTCTAAATCTGAATTCAAGCCACATAGGAGAACACAGATGAGTGATAGCCGAGAAGCAGCCTGAGGCACTGGCTTCAGGCAGCCAGAAGGTCTGCTCTACCTCTGGGCTTGCAATTATGTGAACCAAGTCATTTATTCATGATTAAAATATTTTTTCTATGATTTGAAACATAAAGCAAACTAACTGATAGAAGGAGAGTGTTACAGACTTGGGACTTCCCAGGTGGCTCCGGGGTAAAGGATCCACCTGCCAGTGGAGGAGATGAGGGTTTGATCCTTGGGTGGGGAAGATGCCCTGGAGGAGGAAATGGCAACCCACTCCAGTGTTCTTGCCTGGGAAATCCCATGGACAGAGGAGCCTGGAGGGCTACAGTCCATGGGGTCACAAAGAGTCAGACAGGACTGAGAGACCGAGCACATTCGCAGGTTATAGACTTGATGAGAGAGTGGATAAAGTCAAAGGATTCCTAGTGATGGCGCTGCCTGAGGACTTGGCAAAAGGTGAGGAGGGGTAACAGGAAGAGTGGTGGTGATGATTTAGTTGCTAAGTCATGTCTGACTCTTTGTAACCCCATGGACTGTAGCCCCCCAGGCTCCTCTGTCCATAGCATTCTTCAGGCAAGAATACTGGAGTGGGTTGCTATTTCCTTCTCCAGGGGATAGGCTTTGTGAAATGCTTGTTCTGTACGTTTGGGTAGTTCTAGTCTTCCAGGAGGGGACTGTACACTGGATGTCGAGCTCCTTGAGGACACTGTGTCCTCAGCATCTATGAGTCCCTAGTGCCCACCTCAGAGCCTGTGTGATCAGTCAATGAAGGAATGAAGAAAACAATGAGTAAGTGGATCTCTGTTGCTACAGGCCATGCAGATTAGTAGGTACAATAAAGGTTAGAAAAGGCAGCAATGAGAGGCATTGGAGCAACCAGTTGCCAAATTCAAGAGATGAATTGAGAGGCCAGCATGAGATGACTCAGGTCCTCTCTGGTGAAGGACTGAGCTGGACAGACCGAAGAAAGTGGGACACCATGGGACCTGAGATCAGAAGAGCAGCCTTGGAATTACTATTTGGAGACTGGTGTCTGTTAATCAAATTCATTTCAGATGTGCTCCCATAACAGACTTGCAGACTTGATGGGATTACAGATCTGCCTGGTGATTGTGTTTTCCTGGAGGTGGTGGGACCCTGTGGAGAGTGACAGTCCTGTAGGATTACCCAGGAGGTGGTTCCAGGGCCTCTGGGCCAAAGACTCTCAGAGTAATTAGAGTATCAACTGCATTATCAGTGCCAGCCAGGCCTCCTGAGAAGCTGGAAATCAATCTCTATCATTTTTGCTTTTATTTCTTCACCAACTGCAAGACAGAGATCAGCCGGGGATAGCTGGGAATTTAACATGTGCTTATCTCTTTCACGGGCATTCATTGAAATCAGAGAGCTCAATTAAAGCATCCAGTTCCCAATGCAGAATTCCTGGAGAGAGGATTTGAGACCCTCTGCTTTCCTTCCACAGCCACCGGCGTCTCACTTCATCAGTCAGCCATTGTCCCTCCTATTTGAGTCCTGTGCTCTGCTTTACTTACAGCATGGAAAGATGGACACATCTCTGTCTTAGCAAACACACCTCTCCTTCAACCACATTTCCCTCCAGTTTGTGCCTGATTTTCCTCCTTTACATCTCTTCCAACATCTATGGAGATAGTCTGGACCAAGGCTCTAAGTTTACCATCTCTAGTTCTGCACCTTCCCTCTGATGCTCTCTGCACCTTGACTTCTGTCCCTTCTCCTCTCCAAATCAGCTCTTAACCATGACCTCCCAGTTGCCAAATAAATTGCACAATAAAATGCTCAAGACACTTAGATGACCATGCAGTGATCATCCAACTCAGACACTTTCTTTGCAGGACTACTTTCAGGGCAAATGGGGACGAGTGTTGGAACTGCACCCCACATACTGACTCTCCCAAAAGAACAAGGATGAGGGATGCTCTAACAATGAAACAGTTTTATCAATATTTGTTCACTAACAGACAATGGACATGTGGCCTGGAGAGTCAAACCAACTTGCTCAAGGTCATACAGCATGTTAGGACCTGAACCCAGGCTTCTTGCCTCTAAACAAACATTTAGGACTCACTGCACACCAGGCACTGTTCTAAATATTTTACAACTATAACCCTCACCACAGTTCTATAAAGTAGATACTGTTACTCTTGTCCAATATAAGTAATGAAGGGTAGATATGGAGTGGTAAGTAACTTGGCAGAGATTAGATCAGACCCCAGCACCCAGGGCTTGACTTCTGTGCCACCTGCATTTCCATTGTGCTGTCTTATTGTTCGTGCCAGACCTTCCCAGCCAGGCTGTGTGATGTGCCCCATGGTTAGAAGTGGTCTTAGATAGTCTCCTTGGTTCCATAGCTAGCTGGATGGAGCTTGGGGCAGCCATGGCTTCTAGACTTGTCCCCTGTTGCTGAGATCTTCCTTGCCTCTACTCCTGTGGGTCACACAAATGTTGTTTTCATTCTCAACATGATAGGCAAAAATTTAATAAGTATTGTCCATGGAATGAAATATTAAGCTGAGCACTCTACCGTATGTTAGTATGGTGTTGTGTATGAATCTCTCAAAAATCTTATAGAGGTTGCTATAAAGTTTGCAGATTCACTGGGATGGAGTGGGGGTAGGGAGAAGGGGAAGGAAGAGGTTCTGAAAGAGTGTTCATTACACAGGAATTAGTGTTCATTTCCTTATGTAAATACCTTCTCCTGAATCTCCCATAAGACTAACCCTACTCTTAATATAGTAAAATGCCCTCTTGAAATCAAAGTTGCAATTAATTATATAGGATTCCCATATAAAATGAGATAGCTCCTAAAACAGAATTATTGCTCACGGAAAAAGGTCAAATCAGGTAGTTCTTTTACAGTCTTGTGTTAGCTGTTTGCCCCCCAAGACAGATTTTAATGATTAAGAGTATTACTAAAAGCATAAATTGTTGCTAATTAATATAATACATAATCCCCTTAATTCCCCCACATTCTATGCTACTATTATAATAAAAATACCACTAAATGGTACTTAAGCCTTTAACAATACTGACAACACCACATTTGCATCAGATCTGTAAAACATTCTCCTATCTAATATCTGATATGAGGGTTTGGCATTAATGAGGATATTCTCAAATGTCCCTTGGAATCTTCAATAATATGAAAATTCTACAAGACATTCCACTGGCTTCCCTGGTGGCTTGACAGTAAAGAATTCACCTGTTAATGCAGGAGACATAAGAGGTGCAGGTTTGATCCCTGGGTCAGGAAGATCCCCTGGAGGAGGGCATGGCAACCTGCTCCAGTGTTATTGCCTGGAGAATCCCCATGGGCAGAAGAGCCTAGCAGACTATACAGTCCATGGGGTGGCAAAGAGTCAGACATGACTGAGTGACTAAACAACAACAACAAAAAAATGAAGCTTTCCATGAAATGGGAGTCCCCAGATAACAGAGGAGTTCAAACTCATTCCCAGGGATATTTCCACTGTTTACATACCCAGGGTTTTTTTTTTACTCATCTCAATAACCTCAGACACACAGATGACACCACCCTCATGGCAGAAAATGAAGAAGAACTAAAGAGCCTCTTGATGAAAGTGAAAGAGGAGAGTGAAAAGGTTGGCTTAAAACTCAACATTCAGAAAACTAAGATCATGGCATCTGATCCCATGACTTCATGGCAAATAGATGGGGAAACAATGGAAACAGTGAAAGACTGTTTTTTGGGGGACTCCAAAATCATTGCAGATGGTTATTGAAGCCATGAAATTATAAGATGTTGCTCGTTGGAAGGAAAGTTATGACTAACCTAGACAGCATATTAAAAAGCAAAGACATTATTTGCCAACAAAGATCTGTCTAGACAAAGCTATGGTTTTTCCAGTAGTCATGTATGGATGTGAGAGTTGGACTATAAAGAAAGCACAGTGCTAAAGAATTGATGCTTTTGAACTGTGGTGTTGGAGAAGACTCTTGAGAGTCCCTTGGACTGCAAGGAGATCCAATCAGTCCATCCTAAAGGAAATCAGTCCTGAATATTCATTGGAAGGACTGAAGCTGAAGCTGAAACTCCAATACCTTGGCCACCTGATGCGAAGAACAGACTCGTTGGAAAAGACCCTGATGCTGGGAAAGATTGAAGTCAGGAGAAGAAGGGGACAACAAAGGGTGAGATAGTTGAATGGCATCACCGATTCTATGGACATGAATTTGAGCAAGCTCCATCATCATCCTGGTGATGGACAGGGAGGCCTAGGCCTGATGTGCTGCAGTCCATGCGTTTGCAAAGAGTTAGACATTACTGAGTGACTGAACTGAACTGAACTGAACTGAGAGCCACCTCCAGAGGAAAGCTCCCAGGGACTCAAGGAGGAAAGGGCTTCAGAGAGTCAGGGACAGGAACAAAGTGAAGGGCTTGTTCTCTTGTGTTCAAGCTTCTGTCTCTCAAGGGTTCACTCTATCAAGCACTTTGCTTCTCTTAGAAGGTCTGTTGTTAAATCACATAAAATGATATTGCTCTGATGAACTGTTCTTGTGTTTGTGGAGATGTACAGCCCTTGGGTGGGTATTGGTTAGGATATACTTCAGTCTGATTCTTGGTAGAGGTATGGGTTTCTTATGGTCAAAATAGTACTGCAAATGTAATGGCTTAAAATAAAATGACCATCTTTTAGTTCTAGAAGCCAGAAGCCCAGAATGGGTCTCCCTGGGCTCAACTCAAGGTGCATTAAGTCTGAGTTCCTTTATGGAGACTATGGGGATGAGCCATCCCTTTTTTTTTCCAGCTTTTAGAAGCTGCCCACATTCCTTGGCTCATGGTCCCATCTATCTTCAAAGCCAGCAATTGGTGACCAAGTCTTTCTTGCAGAACAGCCTTCAAATGTTGACTTTTATGCCTCTCTTCCATGTTTAAGGATGCTTGTGATTACATCGTGTCCATCTGGATAATCCAGGATATTCTCCCTATTTTGAGGCCGCATGATTAGCAACCTGTCTCCTGTACAATGTCATGAACCTCAGTGCATAGTTCATCAGGCACTCTATCTATCAGATCTAGTCCCTTAAATCTATTTCTCACTTCCACTGTATAATCATAAGGGATTTGATTTAAGTCACACCTGAATGGCCTAGTGGTTTTCCCTACTTTCTTCAATTTAAGTCTGAATTTGGCAATAAGGAGCTCATGATCTGAGTCAGAGTCAGCTCCTGGTCTTGTTTTTGCTGACTGTATAGAGCGTCTCCATCTTTGGCTGCAAAGAATATAATCAATCTGATTTCGGTGTTGACCATCTGGTAATGTCCATGTGTAGGGTCTTCTCTTGTGTTGTTGGAAGAGGGTGTTTGCTATAACCAGTGCGTTCTCTTGGCAAAACTCTATTAGCCTTTGCCCTGCTTCATTCCGTATTCCAAGGCCAAATTTGCCTGTTACTCCAGGTGTTTCTTGACTTCCTACTTTTGCATTCCAGTCCCCTATAATGAAAAGGACATCTCTTTTGGGTGTTAGTTCTAAAAGATCTTTTAGGTCTTCATAGAAATGTTCAACTTCAGCTTCTTCAGCATTACTGGTTGGGGCATAGACTTGGATTACTGTGATATTGAATGGTTTGCCTTGGAAATGAACAGAGATCATTCTGTCCTTTTTGAGATTGCATCCAAGTACTGCATTTCGGACTCTTTTGTTGACCATGATGGCCACTCCATTTCTTCTGAGGGATTCCTGCCCGCAGTAGTAGATATAATGGTCATCTGAGTTAAACTCACCCATTCCAGTGCATTTCAGTTCGCTGATTCCTAGAATGTCGACTTTCACTCTTGCCATCTCCTGTTTGACCACTTCCAATTTGCCTTGATTCATGGACCTAACATTCCAGGTTCCTCTGTAATATTTCTCTTTACAGCATTGGACCTTGCTTCTATCACCAGTCACATCCACAACTGGGTATTGTTTTTGCTCTGGCCCCATCCCTTCATTCTTTCTGGAGTTATTTCTCCAGTAGCCTATAGAGTTCCAGAAAAACATCTATTTCTGCTTTATTGACTATGCTAAAGCCTTTGACTGTGTGGATCACAATAAACTGTGGAAAATTCTTCAAGAGATGGGAATACCAGACCACCTGACCTGCCTCTTGAGAAACCTATATGCAGGTCAGGAAGCAAAGCAACAGTTAGAACTGGACATGGGACAACAGACTAGTTCCAAATAGGAAAAGGAGTACGTCAAGGCTATATATTGTCACCCTGTTCATTTAACTTATATGCAGAGTACATCATGAGAAACACTGGGCTGGAAGAAGCACAAGCTGGAATCAAGATTGCCAGGAAAAATATAAATAACCTCAGATATGCCGATGACACCACCCTTATGGCAGAAAGTGAAGAGGAACTAAAAAGCCTCTTGATGAAAGTGAAAGAGGTGAGTGAAAAAGTTGGCTTAAAACTCAACATTCAGAAAACGAAGATCATGGCATCTGGTCCCATCACTTCATGGGAAATAGATTGGGAAACAGTGGAAATAGTGTCAGACTTTATTTTTTTGGGCTCCAAAATCACTGAAGATGGTGATTGCAGCCATGAAATTAAAAGACGCTTACTTCTTGGAAGGAAAGTTATGACCAACCTAGATAGCATATTGAAAAGCAGAGACATTATTTTGCCAACAAAGGTCCATCTAGTCAAGGCTATGGTTTTTCCAGTGGTCATGTATGGATGTGAGAGTTGGACTATAAAGAAAGCTGAGCACTGAAGAATTGATGCCTTTGAACTGTGGTGTTGGAGAAGACTCTTGAGAGTCCCTTGGACTGCAAGGAGATCCAACCAGTCCATTCTAAAGGAGATCAGCCCTGGATGTTCTTTGGAAGTAATGATGCTAAAGCTGAAACGCCAGAACTTTGGCCACCTGATGCGAAGAGTTGACTCATTGGAAAAGACTCTGATGCTGGGAGGCATTGGGGGCAGGAGGAAAAGGGGATGACAGAGGATGAGATGGCTGGATGGCATCACCAACTGGATGGACGTGGGTTTGATTGAACTCTGGGAGTTGATGATGGACAGGGAGGCCTGGCGTGCTGCAATTCATGGGGTTCCAAAGAGCTGGACATGACTGAGCGACTGAACTGAATTGAACTGATTAGCAACCTTAATTCCATCTGCTACCTTAGTTCCCTTTTGACATATAACATATTCACAAGTCCCTGGAATGAGGACATGGACATTGGTGAAGCCATTATTCTGCCAGCCACATCAGATGATGGATCTGGCAGCTGCAGCTTGACTTTACAACCACGTGGCCCTGATACCATTCATTCTTTTGCTTGGCACAGCTGGCCTGGTTGGAAGAGCCCTTGGCTGGCTTGTGATCAGTTGACTGACTTTCTTGATATGTCCAGAGAATTCAAGAGAAAACTTTCATGCCAAGTCTGATCTGTAGCCTCTACTGCATTCTTTTCTACTAGCCATGTCTCTCTGGGATCTTGGGGAAACTTAGAATCTAGTACTATTACTGCCACCACTAATAATACATTTTTCCCTCTTTTTCTTCTTTATTATCTCCTTTTGCTTTTAATACCTAACTTTTATTAATGAATACTATATTCTAGGAACCATCTTAACTTCTTTAACAGAATTATCTAATTCTTATAGCAATCCTACGAGCTAGGTATTAGTTCCCCATTTTTATATATGAGGAAACTGAGGCACCAATGCACATGCCAAGCACAGGATTGATATCTAGGTCTACACCTCCATCCAAAGAGATTCAGGATTAGGGAAAACTAACACATGAGCTTAAAAGGAAGGAACACAGCCTAACTAACATGATCCACTCCCCCCTTTCCAAAGTGCTACCAAAGCAAGGTTGGGGGTAGGGAACTTCGAAGTATCCATGGGGCTTTCCAGCTATGGCATGTACTCAACATACATCTTCAGCCAGTCAAGAAGGTCCGATATGGGGTTCATATGTCTCCCCTAAATGGGACTTTGTTTTTCATAGCTACATCAAAGAAAGAATCCCTAACATTCAGTTGGATGGTAATAGAATTTTCCGTTAATGAGTCTCTAAGACCTACCTGGAATAAACTCTTGTAGGGAATGTAAACAAAGGTAGGCAAATATTCCACAAAATCATGTGAGGGGACCTCCCTAAATTGAACTGATTCAGAGTTTAAACTGAATAGTCATGCAAGGCCACTTGCCAAAATTTATTTTCTCTAATAGCAATATTATAGGTGCCCTGGGCTCCTAACTCTAATGCATTTGGCTATGGGTTATATAAATTTAGGTTTCTAAATTTATATCAAGCAGACAGTTCAGGTGGTAATGAAATGCTTTGGGTAAGTATAATTTTCCTTTCAAAAGGAAAGTGACAAAGAAGTGCCAAGGTTTGCAGGGATAATAACATACTTTACACTGAGTTACTGACAGGACTCCAGGAAGCTCCAATTTCTTGGACAAACATTATGGAGACACAGATCTTCCCAATGCCCTTGAAAGGTAGGTGGTAGGTAAAGTTGTTTTGGTTCCTTCCTATGACATGAAGCAGAGGAAGGCTGCCAGGTCCAAGGCAAACTAAAAAGGGGGCAGGACTCAGGACAGCGTAGGTCCTGTGGCCTCAGGGTACTGGCATCTCATGCATTTGGTGAGATTATACCATTAGTACTCTAATGCTATAATGTTATTTTATAATTTGCATTGTATTTGCCAGATCATGCAGATCCCCAAACAGTCATGGGTTTGGAAAAAATAAATCCCAATGAACTCAGAATCTTCTTGTTTTTCCATTTCTGTATCTCTCTGGTTATACTTAGAGGTCTCTTAGGGACCACTTGCTCAGATGTAATAAAGTATTACAAGTTTCATGGCTTAACACAATTGAAATGTATTCTCTCACATTTGGGGAATCTAGAATCTGAAATTAAAGCCATTCTTACTCTAAAGGTGCTAGGGGAGGATCCTTCCTTGCCTCTATCTAACTTTTGGTGGCTGTGAACAGTCTTGGTGGTCATGAGCCATCTGTGGTGGTCCTTGATTTGTCATGCATCACTTCAGTCTCTGCTCTCGGATACCGGGTTTCACGGCCGCAGCGACCCCGAAAGAGGAAAGGGCCTCCTCTGCCTTCGCTCCCCCCGCCAGCACGGGAAACACCACTGACATCGGAGCAACTGACATCAGGGATCCCGGATGAGCAGGGAACGGATCCGCCCACCAAACAGATGTCTCAACTTCACATACAGGATATCGCTCCCCCCGATCCTTTGTCTCACAAGAGGGGGTCAGGCCGCCTGACTCAGGCGACCCGGAATGCCTCCATACCTACTTGGGGACAAATAAAGACACTCTGCCATCAAGCACGGGGAATAACCTCTTTGCAGGGCTCTCCAACCTCCCCTGAGAAGATGTTTATTGCTATGCTTGCCTTATTATCTTGCCAGGTAAGCGCCTCCTCCCCTGCTCCTGAAAAGTATTGGGCCTACTTCCCAGATCCTCCAAACTTTCAAGTTGTTACCTGGAACAATGACCCCCTACGGGTCCACACAAACCAGCCTCAGTTACTGGGAGGGTCATATACTTCTTATACCACAGACGAATATCCTATTAATTTCTATTTTACCTTCAGGGGATTAGCAGACGACCTTCCTGTTTGCTTTAACTTTCCCAGTGATATAGAAAGCTTTATTATTCCCCCTAAAGAAGGCTGTGTCAGAGCCTCTAAAAAGGCAGTTCTGACTCATTCTCCAGCCTCAGGTATTGAACATAGAGGGCGTCTAGCGCTTTGGGTCTTACAGGCTCGTATGCCCGGGGCCCTTGATCCCCACGAATTTATATTCCATAGACCCCCTCCTGGATATCCAAGTTGTTATAATACTGAGCCTTCAGATGCCGTATGGAACACCATAGATGATCGTACAGGGTATCCGATTTGGAAATCTTGTACTTATCGTTTAAGAGCTGATTATAGAATACCGGGAAGAGGGAATTACATGATTCAAGACTGGAGTAACTCAGACCTAGGTAGGAGCCCATTGCCCCTTGATGACTTTCCCAGCAGATTTTATAATTGGAAGAAAGATTTTATTTCCTGGCCATTAAGCATTACTAGATGGCATAATAATCGATTTGTGTCACCCATATTGTCTTATACTACTAAGAACAGAACTTCTTGGCAGCCAGAAATTTGGAGGGCCCTTGCTGCCACTGCTCCCATTTCCTTATTCCGTCCAAATAGCAATTCTACTTATTCTGTTTTAGCTTGTGTACCCTCACCTTATGTTTTTCTCTTTACTAATGACTCCAAAAGATTAAATGTACACATGAATTATTCAGGTGGACCCAATATAGTAACTTGTGAACAATGTATGCTTTCATCTTGTTTGACCCCCCAATATAATGTTTGTTCTTTTGTTGTGTTGAAACGCCCACCCTATCTCATGATACCTGTGTCTGTGCATTCTTATTGGTATGATAATTACGGTTTGGCTGTATTACAACAACTGCAGGATTTAATGCGAACACGACGGTTTGTGGGCTTACTTATCTTGGGAACAGCAGCTTTGATAAGTGCAATCACTTCTGTTACTGTGGCAGCAATATCATTGACTCAACAAGTACATACTGCTCAATATGTTGATTCTATGTCCAAAAATGTTTCTTTAGCATTGGCAACACAGGAAGCTATAGACAGGAAGTTAGAAATGAGGGTAGACGCCCTAGAGGAAGCAGTAATACATATTGGGACTGAATTGCAGGCTTTAAAGGTGAAAATGGCATTGTCCTGTCATGCTGACTATCGGTGGATATGTGTAACACCCCTGAAAGTAAATGAGACAGATTTTGAATGGGAAAAGATTAAAAACCATATTTCAGGTATCTGGAACAGCTCTGACATTGGTCTAGACTTAGGGAAACTTCACAATCAAATAGCAACCATGGAACACTCCCGATTAGATTTTACTGCCGCTGGAACAGCAAATGATTTCTTCCATACTTTCTCTAACTACATTTCAGGAAAAAATATTCTGTCTACCTTCCTTAGCTATGCTACGGTGGCTGTTTTAATTCTGCTTCTCATAATCATTCTTCCTTGTATTGTCAGGATTCTTCGGCAGAGCATTCAGAGGCTCGCGACTGAGCTACATCTGGCTGTTTTAAGAAATAAAAAAGGGGGAGATGCCGGGAGCCGGCGAGAGACATTCCACTCGTGACAAAGGTCATGAGGAAGGAGGCTCGGCATACGCAAAGGCGGGATTGAGCCTAGGGAGTCCCCCCAGATATTCTCGAGCATCTACCCCCAAAAAACCAGAGTCTGCCTACTTTATCGTTTTGTGCTCTCACCTCTGACTTTACTGGGGGCTGTCCCCCACCACCATCTCGCTCTCTCTGTCAAAGAGTTAACTTACAGCTCCAATTAATAAAGTTCCTGGGCAATTAGGAGTGTTTAAATCCAAAACCCTTCAGATGGCTCTCTAACTCGCCTGACAAGTTTACCCGGACACCTACAGCTATGCATACGATTGTTTACAGTCTCCCAGCCTCGAGAGGCACTGGAAGCTTAAGATATTCAAATAGCTTAGAGCCTCTCAGAGAATTAGAAACTGTCAGAATAAAACTGGTAAAAGATTTCATTGATAAGCCAATGTTTGTTGCCAAGTTTTCACATCCCCTGAATTGTATCCTTGAATGTGTATTAATTAATATAGTTGGTATGTAGAAAAAATAAGTAGTGGCCTTGGTGTTAGTAACTTTAGACCCTTAAGGTAGTAAATTCTTTCCTTTGTAAACCCATTATACATCCACCCTATAGGAACGTAATCTTATCTTCGGAAGATGGCGCTAAACCTTAAAATAATTACTCTTAGAGAAAATACGTCTTTGTTGATAAGTGCTTGTCAAGAGTCATAAAATGTTAATAGGCCTCTGGCCAGAAGATGATGTAAATCACCTAAACCATTTGTATACGATAAATTTGCAGGAAAGAAACCCTGGTTTTTGATAAGCATCAAAGACTGCTGACTTTGCATCCCCTATTATCCTCTATGTGTAACTTAGGGTATAAAAGCCCCTGTTGAAAATAAAGCTATGGGCCTTGCTCACCAACGCTTGGTCTCCCCATGTCATTCTTCCCTTTAACTTCCAGCTGAGTGTCCATCTGGAGCGCGGATATCCTCTGCGACCATTTATTTGCCTGGGCTTCTAAGACCCACTCGAGAAGGTGTCTAAGGTGGGGCATCTTCCGCTATTCGAGAGGGCGCCTGCGGCCTCCGTGGTCAGAGCTAACCTGGTGTCACGGGTTATATTGATTTTCCGCGTAAACCAAGCCACTCAGCTTCTTTTCTCCACTGAATTTTCCTACTGAGCTATCCTCATTCTATTACTCTTTATTATCTCTAATTAACATTTGAATAGGTCGCCTAGCCGTCTCTCCTTCGAATACCCTGGATCAGCCGGGGCTGGACCTCGGCACTCTGCCTTCAACCTCCCATGACACACTTGCTGTTTCTCTGTATACACATTTCTCTCTTCTTATAAGGATAGCTCTCATTGTATTTGGGTGCACAGAATTCCAGTATAACCTCATACTGACTTGATTACACCTCCAAAGTCCACACTTCTGCATCAGGTCACCCTCATGGGCACTGGAGGTTAGAACCTCAACATATCTTCTAGGGGATACAAATCCTTTATTCAGTGACTATCCGATTTACTGAGACTCAATCATTACAAACTTCTCTATGTGGCAGTTTGAGAGAGACCATGATTGCAAGAAATGTGATAGACTTGGTTTCTTCTGTTCAGTAACCCAAGTGAACCCTCAGAACTCACTCAATCCTCGGAGGATGCCAGCTTTGGAGCAAGACTCTAGCAGCCATGGCAACAACCTTCTTCTCCTGATGTTGCAGTCTGGGGCAATTTTGTGCCTAAACAAAGAAGGTTTTCAAAAATGATGCTGGTGTATATATGTCAATCCCAATCTCCCAATTCATCGCCTCCCTCTTTCCCCATTGGGATCCATATGTTTGTTCTCTACATCTTTGTCTCTATTTCTGCTTTGTAAATAAGATCATCCATACCAATTTTTTTTTCAGATTCCACATATATGTGTTAATATCCTAGAGTTGTTTTTCTCTTTCTGACTTACTTCACTTAGCATAAGTTTCTAGGACCATCCATGTCTCTACAAAAATGACCTATTTTTGTTCCTTTTTATGGCTGATTAATGTTCCATTGTGTATATGTACCACATCTTCTTTATCCATTCCTCTGCTGATGGAAATTTAGATAAATAGATAACTAATGAGAACCTACTGTATAGCACAGAGAACTCTCCTAGTGCTCTGTGGTGACCTAAATGGGATGGAAATCCAAAAAGGAGGGGATATATTTACATATATATATATATCTGACTCACTCTGCTGTACAGTGGAAATTAACACAACACTGTAAGGTAACTGTATTCCAGTAAGAATTCTGTAAAAAAATGATGCTGGAAGAATTAAAAGACTAAAGGAGAAAAAGAGAGAGAAGCCACTGCCCAAGAAAAGGCCCAGGTTTTATAGGACAGAGTCCCATCCCAGCTCTCTGTACTGACTGGCTAGTAGCCAACTCCCTTCAACAGCCTAGCTGAGCAGTACTTGAGATGGGCAGTGTGGTCTCCTCTCTCCCCCTTTAGCATCAGCAAGCTAACTCTGTACCAATTCAGATCACCACAGGCTACAGGCCACACTCCCATTACTCTCACACCTGTAAACATGTCTCCAGAGAAGGGCTATTTAAGAGGATGTCCTTTTCTTTTATCGAAGGGCCATATAAGAAATGACTAAATAAAGCATGTTTCTATATCTTCTATAAAAAAGCTACTAAAAAGAGCATCCCTGCCGTAGTTCCATGAGCCTTTGTCAGGCTCTCTGTAACGACTGCCTCTTAAAAGTTGCTGCTAGAAAAAGGTTTGTTTTTCCTGTCACCCTGTTTTTCTTGTTAGCAGCAAAGGAGAGCACTAACGATTTTGGGGTTTTATGGTTGTTTGATTTTTGCTTTTGTTGTCAGAAAACCACAAGGGTCTGAGTCTCTATGTTCTACCAGATGTTTTGCTAGTTACTTTTGTAATGCTATTCACTTATTGGAATAAAAGCATCATCCTTTAAGAGGGTCGAGTGGAAGCAGGACTCTGTTGTCATCCCTTCCCTGCCCAGGGGACCAGAATTTGACTCAAAAAGCCAAGTAGGGACCCCCAAGTACAGACATCTCAATAGAATGACACCCAGAGTGGCTCTTCAGTATTTTGAATGTGATGTACACCTAGTTGAAAGTGGCCACATCCACATTGTGGAATGAGAAATTTATGCTCTTTGGTGTATATATATATATTTATACACACACACACACACACACACACACACATTCGAATGCAGAGTTCCAAAGAATAGCAAAGAGAGATAAGAAAGCCTGCCCAAATGATCAATGCAAAGAAATAGAGGAAAATAATAGAATGGGAAAGACTAGAGATCTTTTCAAGAAAATTAGAGATACCAAGGGAACATTTCATGCAAAGATGGGCACTATAAAGGACAGAAATGGTATGAACCTGAGAAGCAGAAGATATTAAGAAGAGGTAGCAAGAATACACAGAAGATCTTTTTTTTTTTGTATTAAAAAAAGATCTTCATGACCCAGATGACCATGATGGTATGATCACTGACCTAGAGCCAGACATCCTGGAATGTGAAGTCAAGTGGGCCTTAGGAAGCATCACTAAGAACAAAGCTAGTGGAGGTGATGGAATTGCAGTTGAGCTACTTCAAATCCTAAAAGATAATTCTGTGAGAGTGTTGCATTCAATATGTCAGCAAATTTGGAAAACTCAGCAGTGGCCACAGGACTGGAAAAGATCACTTTTCATTCCAGTCCCAAAGAAAGACTGCCAAAGAATGTTCAAACTACTGCATAATTGTACTCATCTCACACGCTAGTAAAATAATGCTCAAAATTCTCCAAGCCAGGCCATGTACTGTTGAAACAGTACATGAACCATGGACTTCCAGATGTTTAAGCTAGGTTTAGTAAAGGCAGAGGAACCAGAGATCAAATTGCCAACATCTGCTGGATCATCGAAAAAGCAAGAGAGTTTCAGAAAAACATCTACTTCTGCTTTATTGACTATACCAAAGCCTTTGTGTGGATCATAACAAACTGTGGAAAATTCTTAAAGAGATGGGAATACCAGACCACCTGATGTGCCTCCTGAGAAATCTGTATGCAGGTCAAGAAGCAGCAGTCAGAACTGGACATGGAACAACAGACTGGTTCCAAATCGGGAAAGGAGTACGTCAAGGCTGTATATTGTCACCCTGCTTATTTAACTTATATGCAGAGTACATCATGAGAAACACTGGGCTGGATGAAGCACAAGCTGGAATCAAGATTGGAGAAATATCAATAACTTCAGACACACAGATGACACCACCCTTATGGCAGAAAATGAAGAAGAACTAAAGAGCCTCTTGGTGAAAGTGAAAGTGAAAAAGTTTGCTTCAAGCTCAACATTCAGAAAACTAAGATTATGGCATCCTGTTCCATCACTTTATGGCAAATAGATGGGAAAACAATGGAAACAGTGGCAGACTTTATCTTTTTGGGTTCCAAAATCACTGAAGATGGTGATTGCAGCCATGAAATTAAAAGACGCTTGCTCCTTGGAAGAAAAGTTATGACCAACCTAGACAACATATTAAAAAGCAGAGACATTACTTTGCCAACAAAGGTCCATGTAGTCAAAGTTATGGTTTTTCGAGTAGTCATATATGAATGTGAGAGTTGGACTATAAAGAAAGCTGAGCACCGAATAATTGATGCTTTTGAACTGTGGTGTTGGAGAAGACTCTTGTGAGTCCCTTGGACAGCAAGGAGATCCACCCAGTCCATCCTAAAGGAAATCAGTCCTGATTTCCTTCATTGGAAGGACTGATGCTGAAGCTGAAGCTCCAGTACTTTGGCCACCTGATGTGAAGAACTGACTCTTTGGAAAAGACCCTGATGCTGGGAAAGATTGAGAGCGGGAGGAGGAGGAGATGGCAAAGGATGTGATGGTTGAATGGCATCACTACCTCGATGGCCATGAGTTTGAGTAAGCTCCAGGAGTTGGTGACGGACAGGGAAACCTGTGTGCTGTAGTCCATGGGGTCACAAAGAGTCAGACACGACTGAGCGACTGAACTCAATAGACTGATATATAAAATTATGTGAATTGTAAAGGATTTCTTAAAAAAAGTGTATAAAATCTGGATAGGCCAGAAGGATTTTGGCTAGATGACCTCATGGTACCAGACGCCAAGTGACTAGTCTTTTTCTATTTCTCCTGATCTGTATGGATTCCATGAAGTCTGGCAGTCTCGTGCCATCCAATGCTTCCACTTGCTCTCATAGGTAACACTGTCTCCACTAAAGCTGGGCTGTCTTCATTTCAGGACAGCCCCTTACTTAGGATTATAGACTCTGTGTAGGGAAGCCCACAGGGAGATGCCCAGAGGCCATGAAAGGAGAGCCCAGTGCCTAAGGCAGGATGTAAATCTGGCATCTTCACTCACTCGTCTTTTTGTAAATCAGAGAAGGGGTGTGTGTGTGTGTATGTAAGCGTGCATGCTCAGGTGCCATTCTGTTCCCTGCAAGGAAAAATCTTCAGAATTTGTGCTATGCAAATTCATTTCCTCCATCTCAGCTCACACATTCTATCATGTGTAAACCAGATGTTACTGTCTAGAGAATGAATGAATATGTACCTAGATGCTCTGGGTTTGACAGCATGCATTATGAAAAGAGAGCTTTGGAAAGCATCAGTGAAAAGCTTAAAGAAGGAATCCTGAAGGAAAGAAAAACATCAGTGGTCTGTAGAATTGAATTGGTGAAGATAAAATAGAGCATATTCATTCGTTCACTCACTCCACCATTATTCTGTTGAGCATGTACTTGGCCCTAGCTTACTTGTGCTTGCATTAGACTAAGTTCTGTGTCAACCATTAGAGTAAGGTACTGAATATAAGCAGACATTCAGTTGGGGTAACAGACTTAATTAATTTTTTAAAAATTATTCATTAAAAAATGTTATTGGAATATAGTTGATTTACAATGTTGTGTTAGTTTAAGGTGTACAGCAAAATGATCAGTTATACATATATCCACTCTTTTTTTTTAGATTCTTTTCCCATGTAGGCCATTAGAGTATTGAGTAGAATACAAGCAGGGTTTTTTTTTTTTTTTATTAGTTCTGTATTTTATATAGTGTGTATACGGCAACCTCAGTCTCCCAGTTGATCCCTCCCCTCTTTATCTCCTGGTGACCATAAGTTTGTTTTCTAAATCTGTGACTCTACTTCTGTTCTGTAAACAAGTTTATATATTGTACTTTTTTAGATTCTACACATAAGCAATATCTTCTGATAGTTATCTTTCTATGTCTGATTCACTTTACTCAGCATGACATTCTCTAGGTCCATCCACGTTGCTGAAGGTGGCATAATTTTGTTGTTTTTTGACTCGATGGATGTGAGTCTGAGTGAACTCCGGGAGTTGGTGATGGACAGGGAGGCCTGGTGTGCTGAGATTCATGGGGTCGCAGAGTCGGACACGACTGAGTGACTGAACTGAACTGAACTGAATATTCCATTGCACCCCAGTTTTCATTCCAATCCCAAAGAAAGGCAATGCCAAAGAATGCTCAAACTACCACACAATTGCACTCATCTCACACGCTAATAAAGTAATGCTCAAAATTCTCCAAGCCAGGCTTCAGCAATATGTGAACCGTGAACTTCCTGATGTTTAAGCTGGTTTGAGAAAAGGCAGAGGAAACAGAGATCAAATTGCCAACATCCGCTGGATCATGGAAAAAGCAAGAGAGTTCCAGAAAAACATCTACTTCTGCTTTATTGACTATGCTAAAGCCTTTGACTGTGTGGATCACAATAAACTGTGGAAAATTCTTCAAGAGATGGGAATACCAGACCACCTGATTGGCTTCTTGAGAAACCTATATGCAGGTCAGGAAGCAACAGTTAGAACTGGACATGAAACAACGGACTGGTTCCAAATAGGAAAAGGAGTATGTCAAGGCTGTATATTGTCACCCTGCTTATTTAACTTATATGCAGAGTACATCATGAGAAACACTGGGCTGGAAGAAGCACAAGCTGGAATCAAGATTGCCAGGAGAAATATCAGTAACCTCAGATATGCAGATGACACCACCCTTATGGCAGAAAGTGAAGAGGAACTAAAAAGCCTCTTGATGAAAGTGAAAGAGGAGAGTGAAAAAGTTGGCTTAAAGCTCAACATTCAGAAAACGAAGATCATGGCATCTGGTCCCATTACTTCATGGGAAATAGATGGGGAAACAGTGGAAACAGTGTCAGACTTTATTTTTTTGGGCTCCAAAATCACTGAAGATGGTGATTGCAGCCATGAAATTAAAAGACCCTTACTCTTGGAAGGAAAGTTATGACCAACCTAGACAGCATATTCAAAAGCAGAGACATTACTTTGCCAACAAAGGTCCGTCTAGTCAAGGCTATGGTTTTTCCAATAGTCATGTATGGATGTGAGAGTTGGACTGTGAAGAAAGCTGAGCACCAAAGAATTGATGCTTTTGAACTGTGGTGTTGGAGAAGGCTCTTGCGAGTCCCTTGGATTGCAAAGAGATCCAACCAGTTCATTCTAAAGGAGATCAGTCCTGGGTGTTCATTGGAAGGAATGATGCTAAAGCTGAAACTCCAGTACTTTGGCCACCTCATGCAGAGTTGACTCATTGGAAAATACTCTGATGCTGGGAGGGACTGGGGGCAGGAGGAGAAGGGGACAACAGAGGATGAGATGGCTGGATGGCATCACTGACTCAATGGACGTGAGTCTGAGTGAACTCTGGGAGTTGGTGATGGACAGGGAGGCCTGGCGTGCTGCAATTCATGGGGTCACAAAGAGTTGGACACGACTTAGCAACTGAACTGAATATTCCATTGTATGTATGTGCCACATCCTTTTTATCCATCCCTCAACTGTGATTAATTAGTCATACAAGTATAAAACTGCAGCTGTGACTAGTGCCATCAAGAAGGAAAGGATGTCAATAGCCACTAAGGGGAGAAGTGACCTGCAAAGTGAGTTCAAGGATGATGGGGAAGCAGCTCACTCACAAGAGACTGTCTTTTGAAAACATTTACAGATGAGCTATTTTATACACAGATGGAGTGTGTTATAGTGTAAAAGAATGCCAATGATGAAAGGCACTTGGTATCTGCCCTTTGATTTACAGGTGGGGAGTCGGAGGTCAGCGGTCATTTACAGGTGGGGAGTTGGAGGTCATTTCTATGTTGATGAACATAGAAAGTATACCACCTGAGCCTTCTTATCTCCCTTCCTGATGCTTTCTTCCATCCGCAGTGTTATTATCCACTAAATACTCCAATATGTAGGTGTATGTGTGTGTGTGTGTTTATGTAAATGAACACATAACTTGTTTGACTGCTTGCCTCCCCTGTCCTCCTTGAGGACAACGATTTTTGTTTTTATCACATGTTGCTCTAACCCCCTTTGCTGTAGGAATATTTGGCACGTATGTAACACTATATGAAAATATTGAACCCAGTTTATAGTCAGTGATAAATAATTGTCACCTTCTGGCCCTCTGGTCATAGCTTTGCTGAAATGTTAAGAGCATGCCTGTTTTCTTGGTTATCTGGTTAGCCCAGTACCCTGAGGGTTGAGACTTATGATCAATCACCTGGGCAAATCTGCTCTTTCCACTCTTTGGTTTGAAAACCAGTTTAACCAGTTGTGTTCTGAGTCTGGGAAGGAGGAGTCTCATCACTGTTGAGTCAGTAAATACAAAAAAACATCATCCGCCTGACCCTGTGACCCTGAGTGTAGCCCTTATCCTTTCTGGATCTATTTCCGTATTTGCACAATACCTGTATCATGGATTTGCAATGATGATTTAAGAAAGGTGGCCATAAGAAGGCACTTGCATGGGGCCTGGCACACGGTGTTGTTGTTGTTTAGTCATTTAGGTTGTGTCTGACTCTTTTGCAACTCCAGGGACTACGGCCCACCAGGCTCCTCTGTCCATGAAAATTTCTAGACAAGAATACTAGAGTGGGTTGCCATTTCCTATGCCGGGGGATCTTCCCAACCTGGGAATTGAACCCATGTTTTCTGTATTGGCAGGCAGATTCTTTGTCACTGAGCCACAGGGAAACCCCTGACACACAGTAGGCGCCCAATAAACATTTGGGAAGCTACTACTTGTTGAGAGGTAAGAGGGGGTGAAGTGCATGGTTGGCAATGCCAAAGAAGTTGGATAAAATCATTGCAGGCCCAGTGCAGGAGAGCTCAGGGAAGGCCATGTGACAGAGATGTGTCTAAGCAGTGGGAGGAGAGGCTACCTTGAAAGCTTATTTGGAAGTCTCTCTTGCCAGGGCTGTCTGTGCATCCTAGCTGGGTTCTTTCAGTTCTGCAATTTTATGAGTATCCTGTATGACTTACTAAGGCTCCTTTCTCTCTGCTCAACTCAAGGTAACTCAACTAGCATCAATAGTTTCTTTTCTCTGTCTAGTGAATATGAAGTGAATATGAGAGCAATAATTTTACCCCCCTACCCTTAAAAAGTTTGCCGTCTAGAGGGGGTGGGGAAAAAGTAAGTTGCTGAGGCTCCATCCTATGGCCTAGAGAGAACACTTCTTCACCACTAGTCCCTGTTTTTATAATAGTGCTTGGGACACAGTATTCACTGGATAAATATTTGCTGAACAAGTCATTATAGGTTTGAATTAGCCATCTCTGGATTTTCTCTTCCCCCATTAGGGATGAAGGAAAAGATGTTTCTTCATTGGCAATTGTGACCAGGCTTATTCAAACATTAGATTATTGACATTTGAGACCTGAGCTAAATAACAACACTTATTTTAGAAGACCTGTTATTTTCCATGCACCAGTTATATGCTTAGCCTGGAGAATTCTGTGGACAGTGGAGACTGGCAGGTTACAGTCCATGGGGTTGCAAAGAGTCAGACATGACTGAGCAACTATCACACTATATGATTTGAAAATATTATCTCTCCTTCACCTTACAGTAACATGAGCTAGGCTATGACTAGCCTTCTTTCACAGGTGATGACATTGAGGCTCAGAAGTTAAAGTTCAAAGGCATTCATGTCCAAAACCCTATTCTCCTCAATGTAGTTTAGGGCAGTGGTGGTCTCACTTGGATGTTTGGGTAGAATTGGGTCCCTACAGTAGCTTCAACCTGCATTTCTTCCATTGGAATGAGTGTGTGAGTGTAATTCTTTCAGTACCTCCTAAATTCCTGAACAATCCCCTGTCTTTTGAACAGTCTATAAGTGATACAGTGTGATAAAATTATCACAACAACCCACACCCACAATATTTAGAGAATATTCAAAAAAGGCAACACTCTCAACACTTTTAGAAGCAATCTCAAGCAAGATTATGTTTCTGAAATGAAATATGGAATAAAACTAGACCTACATAGCTTCTGCCAGCCAGACACCACAGCAAAGATTTAGCAGCATCTAGGGGAAGAATCGGAGAAGGCAATGGCACCCCACTCCAGTACTCTTGTCTGGAAAATCCCATGGACGGAGGAGCCTGGTGGGCTGCAGTCCATGGGGTCACTAAGAGTCGGACATGACTGAGTGACTTCACTTTCGCTTTTCACTTTCATGCATTGGAGAAGGAAATGGCAACCCACTCCAGTGTTCTTGCCTGGAGAATCCCAGGGATGGGGGAGCCTGGTGGGTTGGCGTCTATGGGGTCACACGGAGTCAGACACGACCGAAGTGACTTAGCAGCAGCAGGGGAAGAATATTATCCAGAGACAACACAAACAACACAACGAAACAATGGCATGTTTCAACCCTGCTGGATGTCATCCTAGTTGTGTCAGGAGTCCAGAGATCATCTTGCATGTAGGGCAAATGTAAGAGGAAGAAGCGACTCATCAAGGGTTTGAGGAGGAAAAGTACCTGGAGTAAAATCTACCTATCCTAGACAGCCTGCTCTTTCAGAGAATAACATTCCTAGCTTCCTGAAACATTCCTAGCTTCCTGAAAAAGTGCGGACATTCCCTTGGGTAGTCCCCTCTCCCCCATCATCGGGACTTAAATACTTCTGTAAGTCCTCTTGCACACACCCCCACTTAAGGCTCATTCAGTACTTTTAAACATCTGAATCCCTAAATCCCCACCTTCTCTGTGAGTCCTGGGCATTCCTCTGTCCCCAATTCTGAACTGATGTAGGTTTGTCTGGGGACTAGGCTCTGCCCTGTTTTGAGCAGGCTTGCATGGGAAAAGGGCCAGGTTCTGTATCTACCCCACCTCAACTCTTCATGTTTTGCTCCTCTTTCTGCATTGCATTGCCCCAATCCATCTGCAACCCCATACCATAGTGGTGTGCTATGGTTGTGCTGCTTCCCTGTCTAAAAGACTTTACTTCCTTCTCTTAGGTTCTACCTGGTTCTCACATTTGTTTCATCTGAAGAGTTTTATAACTTTTAGGTATACCTAGTGTTTTGAACCATACCATTTCAAGAGTATATATATGTACATATCTTGGAGTTGTCCTTTAGAGGCAGGTATAGGGAGTGCAATCCCACCTAAGGAGAGGGAGGGGGCATTAATCTTGTTATCGTGAAATATACCTAATGACATCTGAGATTTTCTGCACTGATCTTGCCCATCTTTTTACTGAAATTTGTTCCATTGTTCCCAGCTCCATGTGACATAGCTCCCCTAGTAGTAAAGGGTGGGTTGTCCAGTTGTCCTTATGATGGACCTTCTTATACGGCTCTAAGAGGCATCTCTTTTCAGCACACTGGATGGGCTCCCTCTGCAGTAGAGTCACTCCATTGTGCTCCTTGATTCTTGTCTCCTGTTAGGGGAAATTATCCCCCTGCCCTCCTGTGTCCATGAGGGAGTGCTGACTCCCAGAGGCAATGTTGGAATAGCACTTATAGCTCTCTTGTCATCCCTGTATACCTTGCAGCAGTAGAAGAGTGATTTAGAGTGGAATATTGGGAGTCTGACATCTTTGTCTGTCTTTCTCATTTAAGCAAGGTTAGAATAATAAATAACACTGCTCCCGATATCCAGGCCTTATTCATCCTTGAGGTGCTGCCTTGATAGCAATGAATGTAAGTTTTCCCTCTGTTCTTCCATGGAAGGAGCCTTTCAACAGGCAGATTCTGTCCCTGGAACGGGGTAGGGGGGAGGATGAAACAAGAGAAGCATGCCTGGATAGATCTCACTGCTCTGCTTCTACCTGGGCAGATACAGTCAATTACTTAGAGGTGGAATCCCAGTGGCTTCTCCAATGACTCAGCAGGTAAAGAATCCACATGTATTGCAGGAGCATCAGGAGACTCGTATTTGATCCCTGGGTTGGGAAGATCATTTGGAGGAGGAAATGACAGCCTATTCCAGTGTTCTTGCCATAAAAATTCCATGAACAGAGGAGCCTGGGGGGCTACAGTCCAAAGGATTGCAAAGAATCAGACACGACTGAGCACATATGCATGACGACTTAGAGGTAGAGTGGTGGGGTATGGGGTGGTTGTTGTTGTTCAGTCACTAAGTGATGTCCAACTCTTTGTGACCCCATGAACTGCAGCAGGCCAGGCTTCCCTGTCCTTCACTGTCTCCTGCAGTTTGCTCAAACTCATGTCCATTAAGTTGGTGACACCATCCAATCAATTCATCCTCTGTCATCCCCTCTCCTCTTGTCTTCAATCTTTCCCAGCATCAGGGTCTTTTCCAATGAGTTGGCTCTTCACATCACAGAGCCAAAGTATCAGAGCTTCAGCATCAGTCCTTCCAATGACTATTCAGGGATGGTTTCTTTTAGGATTGACTGGTTTGATCTCCTTGCTGTCCAAAGGACTCTCAAGAGTCTTCTCCAGCACCACAATTCAAAAGATTCAGTTCTTCAGTGCTCAGCCTTCTTTATGGTCCAGCTTTCATATCCATACATGACTACTGGGGTTTGGGGGTAGGGATATAGAAAAGCTGTGTATGGCCAAGATTAAAACTATGTTCTCCAACCCAGAGCCTCTAGTACTAACTCTAATATATGTATCCTGAACTGATACACATTGTTTTTTTTTTCTTTTATCCTGAACTGATTCACATTTCAGTTGGAACTCAGAAGGGGAGAGAAGTGTGATTGATTTACCCCTTCAACTCTAAACAGCCTTTCCTCTGCTGGGTCTTCCTGGATCTGTCTCCCATGCTGATGGAGTAATGGTTGAAAGGCCCCCTTTCCTCTCTTAAAAGAAGTGTTGTCCAGACATGTTTATTCTCCCTTTTCATGTCTGTTCAGCCAGGCTTTGAAGCTCACCGCCTTTCTCCAGAGGAAATCCCTCTCTTCCTCCAGCTCAATCAAGGTGTCATTCTTCATTTTTGGTGTACTCTCCATAGCAGTTCTTCTGAAGGAAAGATCTAAAACCTTTCCCCCCCTCCTCTGTACGGGTCAATATCATTCTTCCTAAGTCTTGATTAAATCTGATTCCTAGAGACTGCACATTTCAACTATTTACTTCCACTTAGTTTTTCTATATATTAGAAAACACAGTGAGGGGTTTTATTCCCTTAAATGGTAAAGTTCCCTTTAATATTTAGAATGCTCTTGGATGAAAGCACTGCAAAATTCAACTTAATTTAAATAACTTGATAGCTTTGCATATCTGGAAGTCCAGAGGAAACACACATTTCAGAATTGATATAACCATGGATTCCAGCTCCATTCTGCTTCCCTTGGCACTGCCCTTCACTTTGAGTTGGTCTGTTTCTGAGCCTGTTCTCAGCAGTTTGGCCCTCATGGATGACAATGTCTAGAAACAGAACGGATGATCCCTTCTGCATATTTCCCAGAACAAGGAAAACCTTTTCTAGAAATTCCACCATACCCTTTTCCTGAAGTAAAATTGGTCTGTGTTGAGTCTCATGTCCATTTCTGGAGCAGTCATGCAGGAACCCCTCCTGGGTTTGGGGTGGGCTTTCCTTCTGCTGAGGTGTGTGGGTGGGAGAGGGGTGATTACTGGGATAGAGGGGAATTCTGCTCTGAGGGAAAGAGGCAGGAACCAGATATGGGTAGATAACCCAAATACCCTGCCGCAGGCTCATTCCCCTAAACCATTCACTGATGGAATCTGTGGGCTGAACCCACAGTCTGGATCTCTGAAACTCGTGCCCTTGGCCAGGGGTCATGTTCAGGATAACTTGACACCAGGGAAGACCAGCTGCTTCTGAGAGGCTCTGGACAAACTGTATGCATGCAGGAGACTCCAAAAGAACCTTCTTAGCTTTGGAAGCAGTTCAACATAAGATAAAGAAGAATCCATTTCAAGTTGCTTACACAGAGCCACTTACATTCTTGTAATGCTAGTATTTTAAAGGCAAAGCCTTCATGTTAATGGTCAGCTGGGAATTAATCTAGATATTTATGGTTTACAGGCCTGGCTGAGATAGGCAATCCTTTTATCAGCAAGGAAAACACAAAAATTTGGCTCAAAAAAAAAGGTTTAATTATACAGAAAGCACAGAGAGGCAAGAGGAGGGAGGAACAAATTGAGAGTAGTATGGACATATAATCACATACCATTTGTAAAAGAGCTAGCTAGTGGGAAGCTGCTGTATAGCACAGGGAATCTAGCTTGGTGCTTTGTGATAACCTAGATGGGTGGGAGGCTCAGGGGGAGGTTCAAGAGTGAGGGGATGTATGTATACGCATAGCTGATTTACGTCATTGTATAGCAGAAACTAACACAACAATGTAAAGCAATTGCACTCGATTATAAAAAAATTAACTAAGTAGAACTGTGGTGTTGGAGAAGACTCTTGAGAGCCCCTTGGACTGCAAGGAGATCCAACCAGTCCATCCTAAAGGAAATCAGTCGTGAATATTCATTGGGAGGACTGATGCCAAAGCTGAAACTCCATTACTTTGGCCACCTGATATGAAGAACTGACTCATTTGAAAAGACCGTGATGCTGGGAAAGATTGAAGGTGGGTGGAGAAGAGTTGACAGAGAATGAGATGGTTGGATGGCATCGCCAACTCGATAGACATGAGCTTAAGTAAACTCCAGAAGTTGGTGATGTACAGGGAAGCCTGGTGTGCTGCAGTCCATGGGGTCGCAAAGAGTCGGACATGACTGAGTGACTGAACTGAACTGAAGTAGATTTAGTAAAGAAAAAGCAAATGTAAAAAATCATCATTAAAAGAGCAAAGCAGGAAACTATCCCTGGAGATCCCATGGAAAAATGTTTGTATGACTGAGTCTGTGAATTTCTGTGGTAAGGGATGATAAGAGTCATTGTGAATTAAAACTGTAACTCTGGGGTCTTTCATTATGGACTTTATTTTTCCATTTAAGAATGTAATTTTTTGTGATCATTCCAGGTACAGGAAGGGATATCTTTCCTTGGGCTTCATGTAACCATTTATACAAGTTGATCACTGTGTAATATCTTGTGCTATTAAAAACCATATGCTCTTAAATATTTATAATGAGGAAAGTAATATTCAGCATCTTACATGAATTATTAACAGCCTCTACATACATCTTCTAACTTGATTACAGTGTGTATTGTACCTCTGCTGTTGAAATTTACCTTCCCACTTCAGTTATTATGTTTGTGGCTAAGGAATGATGGGTCCCCAAGGAGTTTTGTGACCCAGAATTGGTTTTCATATGTTGAATACAACTTCCCAGAGTTTTCATATCCATTCACTTGCTGACAACTCATATGTGTATCCATATAAATACAAAATTAAAAGTCTTATTATTGAGATTTCAAGAATATATTAAAAAAAAGAGTACTTGCCTGGACATTGCGTGACCTGAGTTCTAGTCATAGATTTGCTGTTGACTTGCTGGGTGCCTTGGGCAAGTCCCTTCTTGCTTCATGTTCCTCATCTGTGAAGTGAGAATTTGGGAATGGACAAGATTTATTTCCTGCAGAGCACAAGGAAGCTCAGGTCACACACCTGAGAGGCTGCAGGAAAGACAGCTGCAGAAACTCATCAGGAGTTTGGCCAATGAGACATGCTTCTGGAACTGAATAAGCCACAGGCAAGTGTAGTTTTCCAATGGGAGGAGAGGATGGTGGTTAGATTTCACCTTATGACTAGGACTTACTCAGAAGGAAATGGATCATTCCACTGTCAGCCATCCTGAACAAGAAATACTGTGGTTCTTAGTAGTAAGGGAGAGGAAGATTTTCTTCTTAGCGTAGACTGAAAGTCTGTGTCCCCCCAAATTCATATGTTGAAATCATAGTCCCAGGGTGATGATATTAGGAGGTGGGACTTGGGGAAGTGATTAGGTCATAGGGGTGGAGCAAAGTCACTCAGTCGTGTCCGACTCTTTGCGACCCCATGGACAGTAGCCAACCAGGCTCCTTCGTCCATGGGATTTTCCAGGCAAGAGTACTGGAGTGGGGTGCCATTTCCTTCTCCAGGGGATCATCCCAACCCAGTGATTGAACCCAGGTCTCCCACATTGTAGGCAGACGCTTTACCATCTGAGCCACCAGGGAAGTCCATAAGCAGGATTAGTGCCCTTACAAAAGGGCCCAGAGAAGGCTCCCTCCCCCCTTCCACTATGTAAGTACACAGTGAGAAGATGGCTGTCTAAGAACCAAGAAGCAATCCTCATCAGGTACCGAATTGGTCCATGCACTGATCTTGGATTTCATAGCCTTCAGAACTGTGAGAAATAACTGTCTGCTGTTTATAAGCCACCAGTTTATGGTGTTCTCCTGTGCTCTGTTGCTCAGTCATGTACAATTCTTTGCAACCTCATGGACTGTAGCCTGCCAGATGCCTCCATCCACGGAATTTTCCAAGCAAGAATACTGGAGTGTGTTGCCATTAGCTCCTCCAGGGGATCTTCCTGACCCAGGGATCACCACTGAGCCACCTGGGAAGTTCTATGGTGTTTTTTAGAGTGGCTTAAGCTGATTGAGACATATATCTACTTGAAATCTAAACTCACATATGTGGAGATGACTTGAAAGGTCTTGGGTAAAGGTAGAGTTCACAAGAAATGGGGCAGGAGTTGAGTGAGTATTCTGAGGTTGGATTTGTGTCAACAGGTTTTATTTACAGCTTCTAGAAAATGCAAATTATCCTTTCTCCTTTGTTAGATACTGGGGTCTTCAGTATGTCTTCTTGACATAACTTGGGTCTGAGTTCTATTATGGGGAATTAAAGAGATCTGTGTACATACCTGTGGTACAAGCTGGGGTGTTAGGGAGGTCAATACTCCTTCTCAGACAGACATCAGAAGCTATAGAGGAAGCATCATGGAGACTTGCCCAGGAATCTGGGTGGAAGGACTGGAGGAACTTGTTTCAGGGCTCATGAGATGCAATCTTCTGGGAAGCTCTGAGATTTAACAGGTGAGAGCAGGATCCATGTCTGGGGCAGGCTAGGGGGCTAAGATCATCTTATACTCCATGCTGAAGATCTTAGCTTTCATCTAGGAAATGGGAGGCACTCAGAGTCTTTGGAGCCAGGTGTCCATTATCATCTTTATATTTCATAAAGGAAATTGTGAAGACAGTGTAAAGTGGTAATGGGGAAGAGACATGGAAATTGGTCCAGTGTCACTCTTTGCATTCTCTGTCAGGTTTCATAAATTCCAGGAACTCAGGTTTGGGGCTACAGATGTCTAGAGTAGTCAGTCTGGTGATCTTGAGTTCTCATTTTGAACATCAGGTTGTCCAAATTTCCTAGTCCCTTTAAACTCCTCAGTAGAGCAGGGCACAGGTGACTCACATCTCTAAGTTTGCATTTAACATACTGATAAGCATCACTATTTGAAATCTTCAAAAAGAAAGAGAGTGAAAACACATTATGTGTGTGTATATGTGTGCATGTTGTCTGCCTGTGTGTGTGCACACCCAAGTGTGTGTACTGCTTGGATTTGACAGCATGAAACCTCAAGTGCAGGATGAAGAAAGTGCCAGCCCAGGAGTTAGAATACCTGTGCTCTTATTCCTGCTCCTCCTGTGCTGTGCTCAGCCACTCAGTTGTGTCTGACCCCATGGACTGTAGCCCGCCACACTCCTCTGTCCGTGGGATTTCCCAGTCAAGAATAGTGGAGTGGGTTGCCATTTCCTGCTCCAGGGGATCTTTCTGACCTATGCATCAGACCTGCATTTCTTGTGACTCCTGCATAGGCAGGCAGATTCTTTACCAGTAACATCATCTGGAAAGCCCACTGTTATTCTTGACCTGTGCCAATTAGCCATTTAACTCTGGGTAGATCACGGCTTACCTAGGAGTCTCCTTCCTTCTCTGTCGAACGGAAATAGGGAGTGAACTAGACTTCCAAGGACTGTATCAAATATTACATTTTTATTTTATAAATAATGCCTTCTATCATAACTTAGAGCTGGCACAGAGTTTACAGATATTGTAAACTGCTTAAACTCCATGGCATGCCATATATTTTATGTAAGAAAAAAATAAATAACAGAAACAGAGGGAAGACTATATTGGATTTGACCTTGGCAGTTTCATTTTTAGAAATGTTTTCAAAATGGCATGAACAAGCAAAAAAATAATCTAAGCAAACAACTGAGAGACCTTTTACCATGGAAACCATGAGACAATAGATATTGTGCTGTGGAAATGAATGAAACTGACAGTATGAACATGTAATATGCTGGGAACATTTCTGCTTTGCAGAAGACTTGGAAAAAATAAGGTCTTTTGGTATCTGCACATCAATAAGGAATGAAGGTCTGAATTCCAAAATATGATATTAAACTCACTTATATTAAAATAAGACAAAGTTTGATAAATGTTGGAGCAAAATATTTCAACAGAAAAATTTTTCAACAACAAAATATTGAGGTTTTGGACCAAATAATTCTTCATTGTTGGGTGGGGGCGGTGGGGGGGGCACTGTCCTGGGCATTGTGGCATGTTTACCAACATCTCTGGCCACAAACTAGATGCAGGTAGCATCATTTCCCTCATCCCCACATTGTAGAAATTAAAAATATCTCCAAGTACTACTGAATATTCCCTGGAGAACAAAACTACTCCCGTTTGAGCATCACTGTCCTAGAGTCAGGATTTTTAAAGAGTAAGTAAGCATCATATTTTCTTCTCAGGTGGCTCAGTGTTAAGGAACCTGACTGCCAATGTAGGAGACTTGGATCCAATCCCTGGGTTGGGAAGATCCCCTGGAGGAGGAAATGGCAACTCACTTCAGTATCCTTGCCTGGGAAATCCCAGGGACAGAGGAACCTGGCAGGCTACAGTCCCTAATAGGATCACAGAATCAGACGCAATTGAGTGAGCATGCACACAAGTATAAGATTTAGAGCCAGACAGACCTGGATTTGATTCTTGGTCCTGCTGTTTACTAGCTGTTTAATCTCAGAAGAGTTACCTGTCCTTCCTAAACTTTGGTTTCTTCATCTGTAAAATGGTGATAATATTGCCAATCTCCCAGTGTATCATAAGGATCAAGTTAGGATAAAAACTGTAAAGGGTCTAGAATGTAGGTGCCTGGTGTGGGAAAGCCATGCTGGTAATGAATAGGAAAAAAGGGGAATGCAAGCCCTATGCTTTGTGGAGCTATTTCTCCACTCTTTTCCAGCAACAGATTGGGCACCTACCAACCTGGAGAGTTCATCTTTCAGTGTCATATCTTTTTGCCTCTTCATACTATTCATGGGATTCTCAAGTCAAGAATACTGAAGTGGTTTGCTATTCCCTTCTCCAGTGGACCACATTTTGTCAGAACTCTCTACCATGACCCATCCATCTTGGGTAGTCTATACGGCATGGCTCATAGTTTCATAGTTAGACAAGGCTGTGATCCAAGTGATCAGTTTGGCTGCTGCTGCTAAGTCACTTCAGTCGTGTCCGACTCTGTGCGACCCCATAGATGGCAGCCCACCAGGCTCCCCCGTCCCTGGGATTCTCCAGGCAAGAACATGGGAGTGGGTTGCCATTTCCTTCTCCATTGCATGAAAGTGAAAAGTGAAAGTGAAGTTGCCCAGTCGTGTCTGACTCTTGGCGACCCCATGAACTGCAGACCACCAGGCTCCTCTGTCCATGGGATTTTCCAGGCAAGAGTACGGGAGTGGGGTGCCACTCCAGTACTGATTGCCTTCTCCGGATCAGTTTGGCTAGTTTTCTGTAATTGTGATTTTCATTCTGTCTGTCCTCTGATGGATAAGGATAAGATGCTGGGAAAGATTGAAGGCAGGAGGAGAAGGGGACAACAGAGGATGAGATGGTTGGATGGCATCACTGACTTGATGGACATGAGTTTGAGCAAGCTCCAGGAGCTGGTGATGGACAGGGAAGCCTGGTGTGTTTCAGTCCATGGGGTCACAAAGCATTGGACATGACTGAGTGACTGAATTGATTGAAGCCCTACTCTAGGTTAGGAAAAAGCACATATCACAAAGAGTTGTTTGCATTTATATATGGTTGCAGAAGCCAACATCACAAACTGAAATGTTCACTGCACCTTTAATCACAGTAAAGAAAAGAAGGAAATCACAGTAAAGAAAGCAGAGGTGATGTTTACTGGGCATCACCAGTAATCATCAACCAGTATCACTGGATAACCCCCTGGGCATCCAACATTATGCTAACTCCTTTCTGTTCATCACCTTCCTTGGTCTGTCACTACCTGTATGTGATATTCATTTATGAGGCCAGCTTTCAGATTAGATAACTGAGGCTCTGAGAGATAAAGGATCCCATCTGGAATCACACAGTAATGTCAGGTTTGTTCAGTTTCAGAGTCCCTAACTTCACTTCCCCCAAAGATGAGAGGGGAGGCCAAGGATACAGCTTTGAAATCATCATATTTGAATAAGAGGAGAATTAACATGAATTTGAAAGGGGTTGACTTTGCCAGTGACAAATCTTGCTTGAACATAAATCATGATAGCTAAGTGAGTTTGTCTCAAGACACCAGGTTACAGAGACTATGAGAAGTGTTTAGAGAGGATGGGACTCAGTTTGCAGAAGACAGAGCCTGTTTTTCTCATGGATTCACTGCACAAGAAAAGCTAATGCCATACATTTAATACAATTAATTTATTCTAATATATAATTAAAAATCCAGCTAACTAGATTCTCCTGTGTCAGCTTTCTTCTGTAAAAGCTGTGCCTAAGAGAAATCTTTCTTCTGGTTCTCCCTGGTCCCAATCTTTCACACTGGGAAAGGGGAAACCCTGATTCATGGGTCAGAGAATTGGGTTGTATTGCCTTTGAAATATTGGTGCATGGTAGGAATGGTTTCCAATTACAGCAGACTGAGTGCACAGTCCCAGCACTGTTCTATTTAAATAACTGCTGAATCGCCAGGGCTGCTTTCCTGTTTCTAGCTCCCTGAACAAGTAAATAATGGAAAGAGAGAGAAAAAAATAAATCAGCTCTTATAATAAATAACCATACAACCTGGGGTTGAAACCTTGTTTCTTGATCATATTTCCTCCCCTACCCCAACTACTTTTTTCCTAATTGAACTCTGAAATACAAGTTGCCTTTTAAAATAACATTTAGAATCAAAACTTTTGCTTGCATATTTAGGAAAGCTTTCAGCAGCATGTTGCAATGGGAAATAATACCAGCTTTGGAGTCAAATTTGGTGGTGAATCCCAGCTGTTAACAGACAATGTAGTTATGGAGTTTGAATTGCTTGGGATTTGACATCAGACCAACCTGTCAGGGAACTTAAATCTCTGTGAGCATCTGTAAAATGGGTAGGTCATCATATGACTGGCAGGGTGGGGAATCAGGATAATTTATATGAAATCTCTAGCATAGTTCCTGCTATAGAGCAGTCATTTAATAAAGGGACAGATATTTTTCATGTTATCAATTTCCTTATTAGACATAAACATATAAATAGGTTATTATTCAATTTAAGTTATAAAATGTACAGAGCTGGTAAAATGGAAGTTATACTAAAGGCAGATACACAGATGAACTTAAAAAAGAGAATTTGATGTGGACCAGAGTTTGGCATTCTTTTAGGAATGACATGTCGTATTTGTGAGCTGTATTATGACATGTGGGTGATGGGGCTGGTTGGTAGTCATGATCTAACACTTAGTTACCAGGGGGAGAGATAGGAGGGTTGCGATGGGGTGTCGAGGGGCCTCGGAGCACAGGCGTGCTGTCTGTATGCCCCCAGAGTCACCATGATAAGGGGGGAGCTTTTTGATGACACTCCCTCTGACTGACTGGCCCAGGGAGGTAGAGACAAGTGCGCTAAGCAGGCAAGAGGATTTAACAAAAGGATTGCAGAAGTCCACTAGATGACCTGATTTAAAGGAATCATTTGGTCCAGGCCCAGCAGATGTTTGAATTCCTGCTACATCTTGCCAGCAAGATATCTCCCAGCCTCTACTTGGGCACCTCAGCAGTGGTGAGCTCACGGCTTCCAAAAGTGATCAGTTGTGAACATCAGAGAAGAGATTTCTTCTCTAGATGGAACCTGGCCATGTTTGCCTGTTGCGCATTCTCAGGTCCTTCTAATCTCTGGGGTCACTCAAAGTCAGTCTGTTTTCTCCTTCCGGTGGGGCTTTCTGGATCTCCATGGCACCTGCCATCTCCTCTGCATCTCACTCAGCATCCCCAGTTCTCTGATGGCTTATTCAGGGCTGTGCTGAATGTGAAGCATACTTGCAATTCCAGTGAAGGCGTGGAGAAGCTGTAACCTTGGGTGGAAGTGGATCTTGCTAGAAGCTGGGAATCTCTGTACTTCCTGTATGCACCCGAGGACACAGAGGTGTGTCCTTGTTGGCAGAGACAGCGTGAGAGGAGGACCTGCATGACCTTGCAGGTCACTTGAGCTGTATATGTGTCACTTCTTGTGAAATGAGGACAATAGTATTTCTTAAATTTGCAAAGCTCAAGTGAAAAAATGTGTGTGAAAATACTGCGTGAGTTGTGAACCATCTGACCCATTGATAGTAGATCTCATGACAATGGCTGAAGGCATTCTATGGTCATTTCTCTTTTTTAAATTAGTCCCAGAGAAATTTCCCAGAAGTGTTGCTAACCCCAAGAGTTTCCTCAAACTTGTGCTTTTGCTCTGACTTGTTTGTAAAAGTTGGTCATTCCAGGTACTTGACTGGGCACACAGATCATAGATAGATGACTTTGTCATTGCCCAAGCCAAATGTGGCATGAAATAATTCTAGCTGGAATTTAGGTCAATCTCCTTCCTTAATGATGAAAAGTCCCCAGAGACTTGCCATTGAAAACACAGAGGGTGTGTTTTTTCCCTGTCATTGGTGTTGGCTCACTTTGCTAAATAGTGCTGCTAATTCTGCTGTGATGGTTGACCTGGAAATTGGCTACAGCCCAGCACCAGACTGTTATCGCTTGATCACCAAGGACTCCTTGACTACAGAGGATGGAATGTTCTCCACCGTCTCTTGCTTACATCCAGGTCTTCTGCTGGGTGCCAGGGAACAGGAGACAAACTCTAGATCAATGGGAGATGTAGACAGAGCCACAATCACAGCAACCAGGAAAGTGCTAGAAGAGAGGTTTCACATGCTTTGGGAAGGGGAGGGACATCTTCCACCCTCAGTCTGGGCAGAAGTTTCTCCTCTTCTCTGGACCCCACCTCGATGTTTATATATGCCTCTGTTTCCTATAGCAGCATTTACCCTGTGGTATCTATGAGTTGGCTTCATGTTCTTGATACTCATTTGACTGAGCACCCTTAAAAGCTGGGTCTACTGATCAGGCTTTTATTAACAAGCATGGTTTCTGACACAGTAGTCAATAACTGTGCAGTGAATGGCAATTGAGATTGAGGAAATGTTTCTTGAAGAAACTTCTGGAAGCTGTATCTTGAAGCAATAGGCTCACCATCCCTTCTATGGGCTAAAAGGGATGGTGAGCACTTTGAATCAAGGCTGGGAGGTGGGAAAGCCTGCCTTCTTTGGCTTAGAGGCTGGTATCCAAGTTCATTATTGTTTGTGGAATGCCCATCCAGGACGCTGGACATCATTCAGAACTTATTGATTAACCAGAACATCTTGGAACACATGTATTGTCTGATGTCCATTGTCAACATGAGTTCCCTGAGACTCGGAGTAAATAAATTGCTAAATTACTTAAAGCAAAGTGACTAAATTGGAACTTGGGATTCCCTGGCTCTGAAGGCCATTGTATCTCAGACAAGGCATCTGAACTATATGTATTGGATGTCCATTGTCAACCTGAACTTCATACCCTTCTGAACCTGCCCACCCTGAACACACATGCCCCCACACCTAGTAACCTATTCGAAGGGCATCTTTCTCTGGAAGTTGTTCTCTTCCTCAGTCTAATCTTTGGGCAACGTGCTTTAATCTGAGACTGATTCAACAGAGGACATTAGAAATCACTGACTTATGATCTTTGTAAGGAAACAAGGCCCATGTGGGGCTGCCTGGCCCAGCGCCCCTGAAAGCAGGAAGGGTGGGGGTGAGCAGATCCAAGTTTCCCAACTTGTTTTATTCCAATTGCCTCTATGCACAAAGGATTCCAGGGAACGTGTGGTTCCACTTCAAAGCTGCTACTGAAGAGAGTGTAACATATGGCAGGTAGTTTTAATTGTAGAAATTAAGGACACTATCCTTAGATGGGGAAACTCATTCTGGAAAAGTGATTTCTATGTTGACAAAATATCTAACTCCACCCATCTGTCACTCCAGTTACTTACACAGCACCCATGCCTGGTTTCCCCTAGATTCTGTCTTTCAGAGGCATGCGGGTATCAGATCAACAGTGAAGGTTTGGCCACATGTCAGCTGTCCATGGTGGTACTAAGAAAGTCCAGGATCTGGGCCTTTACACAGATCTGGACCTGTCTGGGCCTGTCTCACCAGGTCCCAGACCACACATGCAGAATAAAGAACCTACTGAATGAGTAATTTTCAAGCACCTTTCTATGGGGAACATAAGATCCAGAGCTGTGGAGGTTGTAACCTTCACCCAGGATTTCCTCTGCTCTCCAGGGCCACACCACATGCTCTGAGCATCTACCATGGGCCCGATCCTGCTATGGCATGCTTATATTTGTTATCTAACTTAACTAGCTGAGTGACCCTGGGAGGTAAAGATTAGTTCCCCTATTTGTAGATGAATGCAGTGTCATTAAAGGCAGCTAAGAGACGCGCCTAAAGTGAAAAATCGAGCATCTGTTACCTTTTAGCAGTTTGAAACAGGGTGAACAGAAGGTAACAAGCATTAAGATGAAACTGATAGTGTAAGAAAGAGTAGGCAGGGGGTAAATTCAACTTTGGTTGGAAATAGGACATCAGGCTACTTCTTAATGCAGCTGCTCCCTACAGAGTCAGTAAGAAAGTAGTTTGTCTTAGCCTGACGTTGCTGATGACGTTCAAGAGGGCAGGTGGCCTTCCTCCAATTGCTCCCCTATGTGGAGCAGGAGATATAGGGAAGAGAAGGTAAGGTGGGCTGGTGGGGGACATCTCCCCAGTGGCCTTGACAATCTGGCTCTTAGGCCCAGATCCTGGACTTTCTTAGTACCACCACGGACAGCTGACAGGTGGCCAAACCCTCACTGATGTCCTGAAAGAGTAGTGTATGAACAGATGCCAATTTAGACTGAAAATCAAAGGTATCCTTTTCTGAGTAAGATGGCTGTGTCCTTCATACAGGGCACCTCTTCATCTAATATCAAGGTAACCTGGGAATTTGTAATTGTCAACAAGAGTGCTTGATGAGCTTGGAATGAAAGCAAAAGAAGGCAATTGGTTTAGTTTTCCAAAAAAGTTCATTTGGGTTTTGATGGGGAAGATCCTTTGGAGAAGGAAATGGCAATCCACTCCAGTATTCTTGCCTGGAAAAATCCCATGAACAGAGGAGCCTGGCAAGCTACAGTCCACGGGTTGCAAAGAGTCGGACATGACTGAAGAAACTTAGCATGCATAGAAAAACACGAGCAAACTTTTTGGTCAACCCAATATACAATCCTGGGCTTGGGAAGTTCTGGCTCACAGGCTAACTCTGACCTGCCACCTGTTTTTTAAATAAAGTTTTATAGAACATGGCCAGACCCATTTATTTATAGGTGGCCCTGGCTGTTTTCATGTTAGAACAGCAGAGTTGAGTAGTTGCAAGAGACCACATGGGCTGCAAATTTTACAATAATAACTGTTTTGTCCTTTACAGGAAAAGTTTGTCAACCCCTATTCTAGTTCATATGCTTACTGCCCCTTGTTTTCTTGTTTCCAAGTACTCTGATTAATTCTATTTCTCCAGATCTCCTAAATCTGTCTTTCTTCTCATTCACATAGTTTTTTCCCTTAGGAATCTTAGAGAATTGCAGATGACTTCCTCCAAATCAAAGAAATGTGGGCAAAAGAGGACATAATTGGCTCATACAGTATAGTCAAGGTTGAGATGGCTTTATAAACATCTGCAATTATAGACATTGGAACCACAAAGTATTTTGCATTCTCTGAACCTCTTTTTTTTTTTTTTTGATCTGTGAACTATTCTCGCCGACTATAGGAGGCTACTTCTCACTGGGGGGTGTGACTGTTGGCTGCTTTGGGTCTTAATATATGAAGGGATTTCCTTCCCTAGCTCAGGTTGAAAAGCCTTAGAAGAGCTTCCAGACCGGCCTAGCTTTATTCATGTACCCACTGCTTGGGACCAATCAATGTGGCCAGTGGTGGAAGGTAGTGAGGAGCTATCATCCTGGGTCCAGATTGGCTTCTGTGGATGTGGTCTGATAGTAGAAGGAACCCAGAAGATACAGGGCCTGTGGGCTGGGCCCCTTTATCGAACTATCACTCATATTGGATTTGCACCAGCCCCACCTGCTTCCTTCAAGCCCCCAGCTAATCTCTTTAGACCAACTGCAGTTGGTCTCAGCTCACTCCATTCAGGTCATTCTGGGCACTGCTGCAGGAGGATTGCTAAATGCAATCTGATTATGTCCCTACACTTGAGCTTAAAATGCTGAGATTATTTCCATCCCCACCTTCTCCCCCATGGCCTAGTGACCAGTAGGAAAAACTCATGATCCACTCTTGCTTATCAGTTTCAGTCCTTCTCTTATCACTTCCCTGCACGTACCCTTCATTCCAATCAGATCCATAGGTAGTTCCTCACATGTGTCTGTGAAAAGGCAAGGGCAACCCTCTCCAGTACTCTTGCCTGGAAAATCCCATGGATGGAG
The DNA here is from genome assembly GCF_019923935.1 of Bubalus bubalis. NCBI lineage: Eukaryota > Metazoa > Chordata > Mammalia > Artiodactyla > Bovidae > Bubalus > Bubalus bubalis. Next base: position 83,064,262 of record NC_059168.1, read on the forward strand.
GAGCCTGGTAGGCTGCAGTTCATAGGGCTGCGAAGAGTTGGACACGACTGAGCGACTTCACTTTCACTTTTCACTTTCATGCATTGGATAAGGAAATGGCAACACACTCCAGTGTTCTTGCCTGGAGAATCCCAGGGACAGAGGAGCCTGGTGGGCTGCTGTTTATGGGGTTGCAGAGTCAGACACGACTGAAGTGACTTAGCAGCAGCAGCACATATGTCTGTGAATTGCATGCTGCTCTCTGTGCCCAGAATATTCTGCCATCTCTATCTATCCAGTGAGCTTCTGACTCCGTGCTTCCTTCTTAAATCCTTGGGATGCCCCAGCAGGATGGATGCTCCTCTTCGGGCCTCTCACAGCCTCTGTGCTTCCTGCTGTCATGGGCTTATCGCCCTGCTCCAGAGTTCTCTGTTTGTTGTTGTCTTCATTTGCTGCCAGCTCCAGTTGGTGCTTCGCGCGCCTTTGTGCTCACATACGGCACCAGGGCTGCGACAACTGTTTTCTGGATGAAGCACTTCTGCTCCCCAACCTTCCCCCAAGGAAATGTCCTCTAGTCATTAATGCCCTCCTACAACACCCCAGTTTTCTTTTCTCAATTCCTCTATCTCATCACTTATTTAAAATGGTATCTTCTCATTCTAAGCTCATCAGTTATTTAAAATAGCATCTTCTCTCTTTCCTATGCCAACCTCAGTGAATAAGTTCTGGTCAAGAACCAGCTACCCTGGACCTAGTCTTTTCTGCATCTCCTGGTTCTTAGTGCCAAACATACCTTGTTTTCATTCCCAAGTACCCATCTAGATTGCCACTTTGGGAAAATAATCTATTATGGTTTTGTTTGAGAAAAAAGTCCCTATAGTGTGATACACACACAAGTAGGTATATATCCATGTATTATATTTATATAATATGTGTACACACCTGATGTAATATACATATATCAGTAATTCTCAGAAATGCCTCAGATCCAAATGGGATATTTCCAGGTGACTCTGGAAATTGAGGGCAAGAGAAGGGAGTGACAGGATTAGATGGTTAGATGGCATCACTGACTCAATGGACATGAGTTTAAGCAAACTCTGGGAGATACTGAAGGACAGGGAAGTCAGGCGTGCTGCAGTCCACAGGGTTGCAAAGAGTCAGACACAACTGAGTGACTGAACAATAAGGTGACTCTGGAGCAGATTAAAAGGCCTAATGGAGTTATAGCCTGGGGACTCCCATTAAAAAGCTGTACATTCTACTTATATAAACTTTCTGTATTTCAAGATTTAGAGAGAATAGGATTTGGAATCACAAGTCCAGGAATTCAGTCTGAGTCTCCCTTTTCTGTGTAATCACAGAGAAATGGTACTTCATTGGCAGGAGTCTTTATTTCTGCACTTACGTAATAATTACCTCTCACCGATGAGTGACCAAAGTTAAGGGAGAATGTAAAGGGAAGTGATTTATAAACTGCAAAATGCTGTAAAAACATCAGTTATTACAGATACGGGAATCTAAGAATTCAAACGCGGAATATTTAAAGTGATCTCCATGGGGAAATACATTTTCAGCCCTCCCCGGCACAATCTGATATTTCCCCTAAAAAGTATGGCATGGAGCGTCCTGGGTACCTTCATTACCTGGTGGCTGACAGCCGCGTGCGGATTCTGGCAGGTTTCAGACAGAAACTAAACAGGCGCTCACAGATGCGGCTGTCTCTTCCGGGGTCCCCTCAGTGGGGACGGGCAGCTGCTTTGAAATGTGACTCTGCTTTTGTGAAATTCTCCCGACGGAAGCTTTATTATTATCCTTCCTTTTCCTCCGGACGGCCATTTTCCCCGACAATTCCAGGCCGATCTGCGAGAACAAAGATTCTCTCTTCGAGAACAAAGATTCTCCGCTGAGAATCAGAGATGCTCTGTGAATAGGAGGGGTGGGGCCGCAGGTTTTTGAGGTCTGTTCACACCTCAGATGGAGCCGGCAGACGGGTCCTAACAATGCCGGCAGCTGTTGAGGATGAAAAGACGGTGCAACTCGTCAGAGGGTTTTGGCAGCGATGCTGGGAGATTTGTGGAACGGCTCAGCAGCCTTCCTTTCCCCGATTTTGGAAGAAAACCAGCTTGAGCACTGTTGGGAAGGAGAGAACAGGAGGGAGAGTGGTGGGTGAGGAAGTCAGAATTTACCAGATGTCTCTGGGTCTCGGCATTTGCTCCCTTTGCCTTGATCGTATCAGTGTTTATAAATAGCTTGTGTTTTTCCTTGAGCTGTATGTAGCACTTAGGAATCTACCACACACGGGGTGATACCGGGAAATAACGACCTGCAAGGGGTTCTAGGAGATGTGTGTACCCTGCCCCCTGCAAAGGACAGAGTTTTTCAAGTGACTTATTTCCCATTCTAACTCCAGCAAGCTCCAGGCGGTAGACCCAACACACACATATGGTCTGTGCCCCATCAATATTAAAAACGCATTAGTCAGTCTCAGTTTTTCTTTTGTTATTTTCTAAGACTTGTCCATCACCAATGAATAGATCCTATTTGTAGAGAAAGAACAGCTTTAAAATGACAAAACCAGAACATTTCTCCAAATCCTGGGAAGGGCTGGCACTTTAAAAAAATAACCAGCGACAAGAAAATTTCAAGTGAGTTGTCTCGGATGCCTGTCAGATTTGCAGGCTCATGGCTCGCTCTCTCTCTCTCTCTCTCTTTCTCTTTCTCTCTCTGAGTCTGTGCATCCCAGATGGAGTGGTTTCTGTAGAAAAACAATCATGGTTCTATTCAGGAGAGCTTCCTTGGCAAGAAAATGATGATCGAACTGATGCTATTGTGACATAACGTAGGAGTTTATAATTGCAATTTGTTATGAAACAGTTGGACTGAATCCCAAGGATGGGTATTTTAGTGCTTCATGGAGAAAATGGAAAGAAAAGCATTGGCAAGGACGGATGGGGGGCTTGTGGGAAGTCTAGCTGCTTGGTTATTTACCTTGGTAAAACCACAGAAGTTCAGGTCTGCCCCCTCAGTCTCACAGCTCTGGAAACTCAACCAATGTCCCTGGGTTGACCATATTCGAGAAGGCCAGTTAATACTGAATAAGGGTTTCCCAGGCGGTGCTAGTGGTAAAGAACCTGCCTTTTAATGCAGGACATACAGAAGACACCAGTTCAATCCCTGCATTGAGAAGATCCCCTGTAAGAGGCAATGCAACCCACTCCAGTATTCTGGCCTGGAAAATCCCATGGACAGAGGAGACTGGCAGGCTATAGTCCATAACGCAAAGAGTTGGATATGACTGAAGCAAGTTAGCATACTGAATAAACTCAGGTATAGACTCTGGGAACAACACTGTTTATTTACCAGGGGAAATAGAACTGACGGACAGGCCCCAGCTGTTCTTCTTGGCATAATCAGTTCATGCCCTATAGGCAAACTCCACAGGGAGGCCAAACTCCCAGCAAGACTGGTATCAGGAAAAGACCAAGTTTCATTAACTGTGGGTAGGTCTCATGCATCCACCATCACAATACGTAATGCTCAGTGTTGGGATAATGGAATCATTCTTAAAGTCTCCAATGGGACACCTTTGGCCCTAGGGCACCATGGACAGCCCCTCCAGTGGCCCCCTCAGCTTTCCATTATTGACATTCTTCCCCCACCAACCCTGCCATCTTTCTTTAATTGTGATAACACTTCCAATTACATTAAAATTGGGACCAGGCCAATCATTTGGCATCTCTTCAGAGTGATATTTATCAAATATTTGCTCAGCACTTCTTTAGAGGAGAAACTGAGCTGTGTGTAGGGGAGAGGCTGGGAAGCAGGGCTCAGCATCTGTGGCTCAGGTGCTTCCTCTCTGGACCAGCCTAGACTTTCCCTCCCAACCAACAGTGCTTGGCAGACAACTGGATCTACCTTCCCAAGAAGGCAGCTTAAAGGTCATCTATTATTTGTTGATCTAGGTGGCTCAGATGGAATAAAGAATCTGCCTACAATGCAGGAGACCTGATTTTGATCCCTGGGTCAGGAAGATTCTCTGGAGAAGGGACTTGCTACCCACTTCAGTATTCTTGCTGAGAAATTCCCATGGACAGAGGAGCCTGGTGGGCTACAGTTATGGGGTCATAAAGAGTTGGGCATAACTGAATGACTAATACGTTATTAGTTGAGTCTGGCTTAACGTAAGATTCTCTCTAACCACAAGCTATTCCATGAAAGAGATTCTCCTAGATTAAATTCACTTTCTTCTAAAACACATGCAACCACACACACACTTCTTTTTAACCCAAGGATCTTTCAGAACATCTTTGAATCAATGCTATAGGCAGCTACTTGCTGGCTTGCTCCTGACTCCAGCTAAATTCAGAGATAATTCTTTGCCTAGCCTAGGAACCCTTTGCTCTGTTTATGATGTAGACTAAATAGACTTGTATATCTCTAAAGCCTGAGGATTTATTTTATTTTACCTTTATTAAAAAAACAATTTCATCATCATCCATCCATCCATGCAGCAAACACTAGCTTCTAGGATGTGCCCAGCATGAGTTAAATATACAAAGAAGGATAACACACAGTCAGTTCCCCCAAGAGCCATGTTGACCGAGGGAGACAGGTGGGTAAACAGGTCCTTGTAACTCAGCATGGTGAGGACAGCAGTAGAGAAATGCCAGGGAACTTGGGAAAACAGAGAAAGAAGGGAACTCACCTGGGAATCGTGGGTGGGCTAGATTTGGAGAAGCTTCCTTGGAGGGGCTGCTGGAGAACAAGCAGCCAGTCTCAGGTCAGGGGAGGGCATCTTAGAGTAGGAACCTGATCTTACCCATTATAAGCTGGCTCCATGGTTTAATTCCCAAGGCAGCATGAGCCCTGGTTTTCCAGTTTTCACCCTGAGGGGGGTGATGGTGGTAGTGATCTCTCTCTTGCCCAAGCTCTTCCTACACAAGTGTGAGAACCACACTGAGTGATAAAACTCCTGGATCTAATAAGAACCATTAGAAGATGTCCAGTACTTTATTATTTATTAAGCAAATTATGGCAGTGATTTTCAGCAGGACTGACTCTACTCCCAGGTGACCTTTGGTATTGTCCAGAGGCATTTTGTATTGTCATACTGGGTTTGATTTGGTACAAAGATGGTGTGAAACATCCTACAAATCACAGACCCTGTGCCCCACAGCAAACATTTATCTAATGCAAAACATCAGTAGTGTCAAGGTTGAGAAAACGTGTCTTGAGATTACCTCCATGTTTAAAAAGAGAGAATGGGTTCCAAGGTCTAACTCTATTTAAATTAGCTGTGTGATCTTTGGCAAATCATTAAATCTTGAGCTCTAATTCTCCTACTCTTAAAATGAATATCAATTTTTAGATTGAAAAAAGTGAAAGTGTTAGTCACTCAGTCGTGTCTGACTCTTTGTGACCCCATGGACTATAGCACGTCGGCTCCTCTGTCCATGAAATTTCCAGGCAAGAAGGAGTGGGTAGCCATTCCCTTCTACAGGGGATCTTCCCAAGCCAGGGACTGAACCCAGGTTTTCTGCATTGCAATAAGATTTTTTTTTTTTTTTTTTTTTACTGTCTGAGCCACCAGGGAAGCCCATTTTTAAGATTAAATGATTTATAAAATCATTTCCAGATTTAAGATCTGTGAGACCATGGATTCAAATGTAGATTTCAATTGACAAATCAGCAAACAGAATTTTCCTGCTGCAGAAGTTACTGTTGTAATTGACTGGTTCTCAGTACTGTTTTATTTGTACAATCAATAAAAGCTTCACTCAGCTGGCACTTGAGGGTATCTTCAATGTATGTGGCTAAGGCAGGAGGAGAAGGAGGTGACAGAGGATGAGATAGTTGGATAGGATCACCAACCCAATGGACATGAGTTTGAGCAAACTCTGGGAGATAGTGGAGGACAGAGGAGTCTGGAGTGCTGCAGTTCCTGGGGTCGCAAATAATCAGACATGACTTAGCAACTGATAACAACAGAAGGCTGGCTTTCAAGAAGGCACTGTTCTCTCCCTCCAGCTTTGTCCTCCTCCACAGCAGAAGCTGTGAGTTCAAGTTATCCTCAGGACCATCTAGCAATTTAACCAGGACAGAACAACTCCTAGGGTGATAGTGTTGAGATTAAAGTTTATCTGTGTCTGTCAGAACCACCCCCGCCTCTTCCCACATAGATTTTCCAAACACTCCATCACCTGACCACCCACACATCCTGCCCTCAGATGCAGGTGACTATGCCATGGTGTTCTGGGAAAAGGGTGTGGAGAGTAGCCTCTTTGAAGGCTAAGACTGTTGCTAAAATACAGTGGAAATAATAACTCGCTGAACTCTTATTATGTACTTTCTATATGACATTCTGAATGATGAGTAGTATTCTTCATACTTTTCAGATAGGGAACCTGAGGCTTGGAGAGATTAAGTAACTTGCTTTGATTATTTTTTTTTTTTTGCTTTATTTTGAAAGGAATGATGAAAATGACACATTGTGAGTGTGAAATTTGAAACTATTAAATTTATGGTCCAGATGAGATGGAGGAGAGAGTGCCTGTTGAGTAGTTTTTCTTTAAAAAAATTTATGTTTAATTGGGGGATAAATGCTTTTCAACATTGTGTTGGCTTCTGCCATATGTCAACATGAATCAGCCATAGGTATACATATGTCCCCTCCCTCTTGAACCTCCCTCACACCTCCCACCCCATCCCACCCTACTGGGTTCTCACAGAGCACCGGATTTGAGCTCCCTGAATCATATAACAAATTTCTACTCGTTATCTATTTTGCATATGGTAATACACATGTTTCAATGCTACTATGTCTATTCATCTTGCCCTCCCCTTCCCCCACGGTGCCCATAAGTCTATTCTCTATGTCTGTGTCTGTTGAGTCGTCTTTACAACATTTGATCCATATGTGTACCAGGACTGATGACAGAAAAACATCGTCTTTTAAGCCTAACTATTCACACTTACAAAATAGAGGTAATAATTCTTGTCTTAGACACTGAATGTTATATGTTAAATGTAAATTACGAAGCCTAGACTATAGTAGGTGCTCAATAAATAATGGTAGCTGTCATTACTGCTATCTGTTCCTCAGTGCAGGTGTGATTTCTAATACCTTCAAAGCTGGAAAGAGGCAGATAACTGGAAGAATGCTGAATTACGACACATAGGTTGCTTAGCATCAGCAGTTTTTATACATAAGCCAGACTAATTTAACTAAATACTCCCCACATGTATTCTCAGTCCTGCAAATTCACTGGGGTTGGCCTATGAAAATTATGTGGCAAATTGTTATTTTGTTGGATTTATAAATTGAGTCATTTTTTGACCATATTATCTGCCAGTTTATTCAACTCCCTTTGTTCCCATTCTAAATTCATTCTTGAAGGAAATGTTTCATATTCAGATTTGATAAAAATAAATCTAGTTCTTTCTCTGCATTAGGTACCCAGCTAGGTACTGTCATTCATTATGTGGGTTCCCATGGAGATCCTTCCCAGTGGGACTACAAAGTTGAGGATTCTTATTGATCCTCGACAATTTAATGCCCCAGTAGAAAAAGAATCTGATATCAGCCTCTCTCTCTCTCCTGTTGCTGCCATGGGAAAAGCAAGAGCCAGTGGAGAAGACAGGTGTAAGGTGGAAACCTTCCCCAGTCTGCTAAAAAATCATTGCCCTCTGTTCAACAGAGTTAGAGAAAGTTACAACCACTGCATGAGTGCTTTCCAGTTACAAAGGCAAGGCCTTGTTTTTTACTAGCTAATAGATGCTTAATGATTCAAAATGAATAGAATTGCTTTGCACCTCTTTACATATATTCTGTTTAGGTGCCGTTTTCAGTTTTCTCAATAAAAGTGATACAGGATGAAATCGTGCCCCTACCCTCAAATCCCTGTTTACCCAGAACCTCAGAATGTAATCTTATTTTGAAGGTATAATTTAAGGTGAGGTCATATTAGAGTAGGATGGACACCAAATCCAATGTGACTGGTGTGTTTATAAGATTAAAGATACAGCACACAAGGAAGATCCCTGTATGATGGCAGACACAGATTGGAGTGATGAATCTCAAAGCCAAGAAATGCTAAGGATTTCTGGAAACCCCTAGAAGCTAGGAGAAAACCAGGGTAGAGATTCTTCTTCAGAGTGCTCACAAGACACCAACCCTGCTTAGATCTTGATTTTGTACTTCTAGCCTCCAGAACTATGGAATGATACATTTCTGTTGAACCCGCCATCCAGTTTGTGATAATTTGTTAGAGCAGCCATGGGGAACTAATACAGATGCCTTGTTTATAAAATCTCAGTAAAGAACCGCATTGACCTTAATCAAAAATGAAAAATTTCCCTCATCATTTCTCTTTTGACATGTTAGTCTCAAATTTGTTTACTGAAGTAAACAAGTACAAACATCTTACTTCCTAACTCCTGAACTCAAAATAAGTTTTTTACATAATCATTCATGATGCTCCCTGATGATGTATTTAAGGGGAAGAGGGAACATATAATTAAGAAGAGCAAAGTATTTTAAGCCTATGCTGCTGATGTTTCTGTAATTATGATTTACTCTCCTGTATTGTTGCTTTTTTAAAAAAAGTCTCAGGTAAAAATGGTTGACCAGGAAGACTGATTAGTAGGTCTAAGTAAAATGTGGTCTCTAAATAACCTCAGATATGCATATGACACCACCCTTATGGCAGAAAGTGAAGAGGAACTAAAAAGCCTCTTGATGAAAATGAAAGAGGAGAGTGAAAAAGTTGGCTTAAAGCTCAGCATTCAGAAAACTAAGATCATGGCATCTGGTCTGATCACTTCATGGGAAATAGATGGGGAAACAGTAGGAACAGTGTCAGACTTTATTTTTATTGGGCTCCAAAATCACTGCAGATGGTGATTGCAGCCATGAAATTAAAAGATGCTTACTCCTTGGAAGAAAAGTTTTGACCAACCTAGATACCATATTCAAAAGCAGAGACATTACTTTGCTAACAAAGGTCCGTCTAGTCAAGGCTATGGTTTTTCCAGTAGTCATGTATGGATGTGAGAGTTGGACTGTGAAGAAAGCTGAGCGCCGAAGAGTTGATGCTTTTGAACCGTGGTGTTGGAGAAGACTCTTGAGAGTCCCTTGGATTGCAAGGAGATCCAACCAGTCCATTCTAAAGGAGATCAGTCCTGGGTGTTCATTGGAAGGACTGATCCTGAGGCTGAAACTCCAATACTTTGGCTGCCTCACGGGAAGAGTTGACTCATTGGAAAAGACCCTGATGCTGGGAGGGATTAGGGGCAGGAGGAGAAGGGGACGACAGAGGATGAGATGGCTGGATGGCATCACCTACTCAATGCACATGAGTTTGGGTGAACTCCAGGAGTTGGTGATGGACAGGGAGTCCTGGTGTGCTGTGATTCATGGGGTCGCAAAGAGTCGAACACGACTGAGTGACTGAACTGAACTCAACTAAAAAAAGGAACCTCATTGCGATTCTTTGGAACAAGAAATATTTGAACTCCGATGGACCCAGGGAACAATCAAAATTCACCATCATCATCATCTAATAAATACCACTTTTCTTTAATCTGCCAGGATACCAGCCATACACAACAGTGACACAGAAACTTTTGAATAGAGATAATTTCCTGGATGGAATTTTCCAGTTACTAGAAAGTTATCACAACATGCCTTCCTAGTTAAAAATTCTCCTTGGGTCTTCATTGGACTGCTGTTTTGTTTTTCAATTGACCTTTGTTCTAAATTGAACTTGAGCAAAAATAATGGTATTTGATATGACAATAAGATATCGGTTCAGTTTTCTATTACCAAGAGAATTCAATTTCTGGTGTGAAGAGTGCCTGTGGGTCTTGCTGAGTGCATCCCAATATATGATTAATGTGTTAACGGAGAAGAGATGTTTTAAAGGAGAAGCTTATGGTTTAAATTCTATCCAGCCTCAAAACAACCAAGAAAATAAGCAACACAAGTCACTTCTTATCAGAACCACCATCCTAGTACTGGACTTCAAATCTTTGTTCTTTTTGACTCTATAGCAGGCACAAAAGAAAACTAGGTCATTTCAAACTCAATCCTGAGGACACATAGAACATGTGTGCAACTTTAGAGTACTATAAGGCATAGTCTGTTAGGAAATTGATATGCAGGAAGAATGCAGCAACAGAGTTTTGGGGTTGGTATTTGGAAAAAAGTGTGAAAAGTCCAGGGGTTGCGTCATTTGCAACCATGGCATTGTCTTTAGACTTTTTTGTATAGTCAAGTAGATACTGAACAGAAATAAAATATAAAAGGAAAGATGAGGTGAGTGGTAGGTTTTTGAAATCTGATTTCTGATTTCTGTCTAAGGAGAGAAATGGAACAAAGAAAGCCTCTAAACATCCCCGGTTTTTTCTCATAGTATAGCTGAACCTGACAGTCTCATTTCCTATGATTTCATCTCCTGGGATTTAAAATACAAGGTGATCACCTATAAGGCATCTTCATATTTATTTTTTTCATTTGCCCTCCCCTACACTCACATGTATACACAGAGAACTATGGGTAAATATCTGAACTTTTTACCCGAGACTCAGTAGTTAAATACATTTCTCTAAATAACACAGCTAGTAAATAAGTGAGTTGAGATTCAACTATTAATCTGATTCCAAATCTGAGTTTTTCCAGGTCTACTTTGTCATCTTGAAAAATCCCTGGAAAGCTACTTCCTTTGACAGTTCTGAAAGGCTAATCAATACAAATTTAATTTCTGGGCTAGTTGAGAATGTTAATATAGCACTAGCAAATTAGCTAGTGTGGAATTACATTTTTACTAAAATTTATCAAGTTTATATCTTTTCTGTTTTGAACATCAACAGACACACATTTTAATTCCCAAAGAACGCTCCCTCTTCGGCCAAACAGGCACATTTCTTTAAACAGAATCTTTTAGGGAATACAGAATAATTTCTAATGCCTATTTCACTGAAGGTGTTCACATGGGAACAAGCGATTCAACCGTATTACTCTAAATTACCTTGGAGCTAGAGATGGTATATTTCTCCATGTAACTGAACACAGGATGAAGGCAATGATGTCAACATCTTAAAATGTCAAACTAACTTCCAATGTGTATTGTTGAACTTCTCTGTAGTAATTTAATTAGTTTAAATAAAACATCATTAATTCAGTTCTTTGGAGGATAAATCCTGGCTCACCACTCTGAGTTGATCAAGTGCTTCATTAGCATGAGGTTAACTTCATTAGCAACTAGTGAAGGTACTCCAAATAAATGAGGTCATAATATTAACCAAAAATAATACTACAACATACCAGGCACACCATATGCATTATTGCCTTGAATTCTCACAAAACTTTATGAAATGACATTGACTCTACTCATTTTTTTTTCTTTTAATCAGCAATACTTTAGATAAGAAACTGCAGGGTTAGGAGAATTTAGATATGGGCATAAGAGTCCACAGCTAGACCTAGAATTCAGACTTCATTTATGTGACTCAAAGTGCATGCTCATGATCTTAACCCAGATATAAACCTCAATATATGTTTCCCCTGCTCTCTGAAATTTGTTGTTCAGTTGCTGAGTCATGTTTGACTCTGACCCCATGGACAGAAGCACACCATACTCCTCTGTCCTGCACTATCTCCCAGAGTTTGCTCAGACTCATGTCCGTTGAGGCAGTGATGCCATCCAATCATCTCATCCTCTGCCACCCCTTTCTCCTTTGGCCTCAATCTTTGCCAGCATCAGGATATTTTCCAATGAGGCAGCACTTTGCATCACATCACCAGAGTATTAGAGCTTCAGCATCAGTCCTTCCAATGAATATTCAAGACTTATTTCCTTTAGGATTGACTGGTTTGATCTCCTTGCATTTAGGATTGACTGGTTTGATCTCCTTGCAGTCCAAGGGACTCTCAAGAGTCTTCTCCAACACCACAGTTCAAAAGCATCAATTCTTCAGTGCTCAGCTCTTTTTGTAGTCCAACTCTCACATCCATACAGGACTACTGGAAAAATCAAAGTTTTGACTATATGCATCCTTGTTGGCCAAGTGATATCTCTGCTTTTTAACATGCTGTCTAGGTTTGTTGTAGATTTCCTTCCAAGGAGCAAGCATCTTTTAATTTCATGGCTGCTATCTCTGTCCACAGTAACTTTGGAGCCCAAGAAAACAAAATTTGTCACTGCTTCCATTTTTTCCCCTTCTATTTGCCATGAAGTGATGGAACCAGATGCCATAATCTTAGTTTTTTTCATGTTGAGTTTCAAGCCAGTTTTTGCAATCTTCTTTCACCTTCATCAAGAGGATCTTTAGTTCTCATTTTCTGCCATTAGAGTGGTATCATCTGCAAATCTGAGGTTGTTGATATTTCTCAGAAAGCAGAGTGTTGCTAAAACCTATTGTAAACTAAAATGGTGTTCAATGAAGAAGTAATCCACTTAGGACACATCTTGCTAAGGATGCACAGAATAAATCCAGATAAAGATGCTCACAAGCACAGTTCAAATCCTTGGGAGTTTGGTGCTGAGACGCTGAGTGTGGTTTGTGGGGAGGAGCCTGACGATGCCTGTCTCCCTGCTCGGGTACACTCTACCTGTATTGTTACTTGCTACAAAATCAGCACTAAATGCCACTTATGCTTTTCAACTTTTGTAAATGGGAAAATCCTCTTCTGATTTCTTTTGGTTAGCGTAACAAGTACTAATGTAGGTCTCTTATAAAAATGAAGTGCTATAAAGTGAACTTTTGCAATGCAGTGGGTATCTGAGGACTCAATATTTTGTTTCCTTCTTGGTGGCTGAAACAGTAGATTGGGGAGGCATGTGAAATGTTAGAGACCATGTTACTTACTACTCAAGCATCATCCAAAAAATATTTTTTGAGTCATTATTAAATGCCAAACACTATACTGTTTGTTGCTGATATAGAAAATAAATTTTCGTTGCTTAAACATTTAAGGAACCCAGCCTGTGTACTTTTTTATAGCAGCCATAGCAAACTAGTACAAGGAGAAGAGAAAAGGGGTTCTGTTATTTTTTAATCTGGAAAACTGAGAATATATATGTGTTGTTATTGTTCAGTGGCTAAGTTGTATGTGACTCTTTGTGCCCCCATGAACTGCAGCATGCAGTTTTCCCTGTCTGTCACTGTCTCCCAGAATTTGCTCAAATTCATATTCATTGAGTCGGTGATGCTATCTAACCATGTCTCTTCCTTCTCATTTTGCCTTCTATCTTTCCCAGCATGAGGGTCTTTTCCAATGAGTCAGCTCTTCTCATCACGTGACCAAAGTATTGGAGCTTCAGCTTCAACATCAGTCCTTCCAGTGAATATTCGGAGTTGAGTTCCTTTAGGATTGACCTGTTTGATCTCCTTGCAGTCCAAGGGACTCTCAAGAGCCTTCTCCAGTACTACAGTTCGAAAGCATCAGTTCTTTGGTGCTCAGCCTTCTTTATCGTCCAACTCTCATATCTGTACATGACTACTGGAAATATTATAGCTTTGACTTTATGGACCCTTGTTGGCAAAGTGATAGCTCTGCTTTTTAATGCACTGCCTAGGTGTGTTACAGCTTTCCTTCCAAGGAGCACACATCTTTTAATGTCTGCAGTCACTTCAGTGATATACATATCTATATTTTTATGTTATATATATATATGAAGTATTGTATATGTCATATGTATACTTTTAAGAGAGTAGTTAGCTAGGAGGGAAAAGATAATGAATTTCAAGGGCATAAATATTTATTAATTTGTCCCTTCATTGACTCTACATGGAGATTGGCTCATTCTAAAACTTGTGCATGGATGCTTAGTTGCTTCAGTTCTGTCTGATTCTTTGTGACCCTATGGACTGTAGCCCACCAGGCTCCTCTGTCCATGGTATTTCCCAAGCAAGAATACTGGAATGGGTTGCCATGCTCTCCTCCAGGGGATCTTCCCAACCCAGGGATCTAAAACTTGAGTCTCTTGCATCTACCTGCATTGGCAGGTGAGTTCTTTATCATGAGTGTCACCTGGGAAGCCCTTCTAAAGCTCAACTGAGGTCAATTGTAAAACTGCTGGCTATACGTCATTTAATGTGTGGCATAGCATTTTGCAGGTGACCTGGCCCTCTCTGTGCTCTTACTTCACTTTGGTCAAAATAAGAAGGAAACTTCCCTACTGTAATGTCAGTCCAAGGTTGAAATATGCCTGGGCCCTTTTCCCCCTCCAGTGTTTTAATAAAGGTGCCAGGGCTGTTCAGAGGTAGGAATCATGTTTAGCAAACCTGCAGCTGCTTTTAACTTCACAGAAGTAATTGAGATTTATGAACTTCTTATTAGCTCCTTAAAACAAAATGAGGAACTTGGAATTCCCATCTGTCATGATTAAAGAGGGAAGAATTTATTTTTGCTCTTAAAAATCTTACTTTCATAAAAACGATCCCTTTTCACCTTTCTCCTTTTCTATAACTTGGGGAGCAGTACCCCCATGAAAAGTTAAAGATGAGTTAAGAGTAGAAAAATGGAAAGCCCAAATCTTTGTTTTTAATTTGGCAAATATGTTGAACATTTAGTATGTGCCAGAAATCCTGCCAGGCTCTAAAGATACAAAAATGAATAAAACAAGGCCCTTGATCTCAGCTGGAAAAAAAGTTCTGACTTAAATATATTATGTTTTGCACATACTATGTGTCCAGAAATTTAGATCATTTTCTCAGTTTTCAAAATTATGCTTCAAGGTCATTCTCAAGAAAGATTAAATTGCCCAAGGTCGAATAGTGGTGAATGTGAGTTGATCCCAGTTCTGACTAGATTTTTAGGAGACTGGACTATTCTTTGGTTCAGGCATCACAGATGGCTTGGAGAAACCTTTGAACTCTTGCGTCAAGTCAAACCAAGCAGAGTTGGCTGGTTCCTGAGAGGCCAGCAGTGTTGGGAGTTTACCTGGGGAATATGGTGCCTGGGCAGATCTGCAGAGGGCTATGGTGTGTATGCATGTGTATGTGGGTGGAGGAGATTTTTCCCCACTCCTGTCTTGCAGTGGATTGTGGTCTTGCTTGTGCAATTTTCCCTGGAGTCTATTTTGTGAAATATAATTGAAATTGAAACACCAGTGATTTTTAATCATACTCTCAATTTATATCTCATGTAACCATATGCCAGTGTTCTCGGAGTGTTACAGGGATACGAACTATGCTGAAATTGGATTAGGCAAATACACATTTTCCTTAAAAAATAGATACCCAGAGCAGTAATTTAATTCCACCAACTGTAAAGATTCTCTCAGAAACACTCTGTGTATCTTATCAGCAGTTCATTGTGAATTTTCTTCTAGGCTACTTTCTCTGCCTTTTCATTTTCTTCCAGAATTCACTGTATTTAACAAACATTAGCAACTGTGTAGGAAGTCAATTTATTCAAAACCATCCCTAAATAGAAGAAAAACAGGTTTTCAGAGAAGACTATCAAGACCCTTCTTCTGTTCTCCGATTTGGGGGAAAGAAAAATAGAATGCAATTAAGTACCATTTTCCTTCAAGTAGATTCTTTAAGCTATATCATAACTTGAGTATTTAAGCAGTTATTAGACCAGAGCTTCAGATCCTGACAGGCTGTGAGACAAGCACTATCTATTGTTTGATAATAGCATTATCGTGTTCTGGGGACACTAACGTGAGCAAACTCTACTGAAAGGGTGTGCTGATTCTGGGTATTATCACTCTGTATATTCTGTTGACATAATTTCTTGCTACTCACAAAGGCTGAGCTTTAAATATTAGGATTATAATAACTCCAATTCCAAGTGTGGGTTTTTACCCCCATACCACCAAGAAATTAACTTCATTCTGACGCTATCTCCCCAGAGATGGCTTTAGATCTTGCAGGTTAAAGGTTCAGGCTCACAAGAGAGCTTCCTCCACCCCCGATCCCCAATCTCCTGCCCCTTAAGGAACTGGTTCTAAATCAGGGGTTCCCAGACACCCTCCTCAGGTTTGGTTAATTTACTCAAGTGGCTCACAAAACTCGGAGAAACATTTTGCTTCCTAGACTGCCTGTTTATTTTAGAGGGTATAACTCAGGAACAGACAGGTGGAAAAGCTGCATAAGGCAAAGCATGTGGGAAGGGGCTGGGAGCTTCTCGAATCTCCACCAGCCCAGAAGCTCGCAGAACCACATTCTTCTGGGGAGTTTTATGGAAGCTTCATTACATAGACATGATAGATTAAAACCACTGGACACCAGTGGTTGAACTCAACCTCCTCCTTGGAGGTCACGGTGGGACTGGAAGTCCAAACCCTCCAATTGCATGCTTGGTTCCTTTGGCAGCCAGTGCAGTACAGATATCACCTCATTAACACAAACTCCAGTGTGGTTAAAGGGATTTGTTATGGTTATCAGTTTTAAATATAGCAGTGTGGACCTGTCCATCCCAAACTCCCTAACTATCCCTTCCCTTCCCCCATCCATCCCCTTGGCCAACCATAAGTTTGTTCTCTAAGACCGTGAGTCTCTTTCTGTAGGTTCATTTGTATCATTTCTTTTTAGATTCCCCATATAAGGGATATCACATTGGTGAATATATAAGTGTTTTTTTTTTTAAAGATTTTTTGTTTTGTTATGAATATCAAGACAACTTTGTCCATCTTATCACTTAGGAAATTTTGAAGCTTTTAGGAGCTCTGTGCCAGAAACAGAGACAAAAACTGAATACATGTTTTTTGTTATAAATCACAATATGACAAACACGTACTGTAACAGGAAAAGAAATAATATTGGAGCATAGCTGCTGCTGCTGCTAAGTCACTTCAGTCGTGTCCGACTCTGTGCGACCCCATAGATGGCAGCCCACCAGGCTCCCCCGTCCCTGGGATTCTCCAGGCAAGAACACTGGAGTAGGTTGCCATTTCCTTCTCCAATGCATAAAAGTGAAAAGTGAAAGTGAAGTCGCTCAGTCATATCCGACTCTTAGCAACCCCATGGACTGCAGCCTTCCAGGCTCCTCCATCCATGGGATTTTCTAGGCAAGAGTACTGGAGTGGGGTGCCATTACCTTCTCCGATCGGAGCATAGAGTCTTCTGCAAATAATTCACTGGGTATCTTTCTTATTGCTTCAGCAGTGACACTGTGGTGTGGGCACAGTTGTGGCTTCTGTCATCAGATGGACTGAGTCTGTGTCCTGTCCCACACCTTCCCAGCTGTGTGACCTTGGCCTAGCTATTTAACTTCTCTGGGTCTCAGATTTCTCAACAGTTTTTCTGTGAGGATTAAATGAACTAACATATGTGAAGTACTTCTAATAATGCATGTAGTACTATTGAACAAGTGTTTTCTACTGTCATTTCAACACCATTTAATTGGCTAAGTGTACTTGGTTGTCACAGGCAAAATAATGGCTCCTGGAATCTCTGAATATTACCTCACACAGCAAAAAGGGACTTTTCAGATGAGATTAAGTTAAGGATTCTGAGATGGGGAGATTATCCCAGATAATCTGGGTGGGCCCATGGGGAAATACATAAAGGGGCTTCCTTGGTGGCTCAGATGGTAAAGAATCTGCCTGCAATGCAGAAGAAGGGGTTCAATCCCTGGGTCAGGAAGATCCCCAGGAGAAGGAAATGACAATCCACTCCAGTACTCTTGCCTGGGAAATCCCATGAATAGAGGAGCCTGATGAGCCACCAGTCCATAGGGTTGCAAAGAGTCAGACATGACCAAGTAACTAAACTTTCAGTAGGGGAAAAGAGGAAGTCAAGAGGGTCGATGACAGATGTGACAACGGAAACAGGTCAGAGTGCTATTGATTGTTCATTTTGAAGGTGGAAGGGAGGCTCTCAAGCTGAAAGAAGCAAGGAAACTGCTTCTCTAGAGCTTCTGCAAGGACTGCAGCCCTGCCAACAGCCTGATTTAGTGAAACTTCTGGCCTCTGGAACTGTCAGATGATGAATAGTAAAGTTGAGTAAGCCACTTTCCCAGTGAAAACTTGTTACAGCAACTGTAGTATACGAATACCTTGGGCTATTCATCAACTATTGTTCCCTGTTGCTTCTAACATGAAACAGGCAGCATGGTTGAAAGTTCAGGTTTCCTCACACTATGACTCCTAGGCCACATGGATTCTGATCAGCAGAAAGAGGAAGAGTGCTAGGACTTCTACTGAAATGAACCCTGTATTTGTGTGGCCTAAGCAGGGGGATAGTCTTTGAGAGAAAAGTTACCTGTAGCAACACTCCCAAGAGAGATGGCTTAGCTTAGTCTGTTGAGATCCAAGAATCAATGAAGAACCATGATGGATATTGTCTTCATATCTTGAACCTCTTTGTTAATGTCCTCCCTCTCTTTCGGGAAACCCAAACTGATTTCATAAGGAGAAATTAATTTTTCAGATTACAAATTCTTTTTATTCACAAAGAAGAGTGAAAATCTGGACATGATGGTAAGTCACCAATCTGTGCCATAGTGGATGTTTTTTAGTAAGATATCTGCAGAAAAGTGGTTACATTTATGCTATAAGAAAAATAGGCTCCGTCCTTTCTTAGTGATTTACAACTTGTGGAAGTTTAGCAACCTACCCGATACCTACTCATAAATTATTCCACAATAGATCCGGTGCAAGTCACCAGAAGGGTAAATAGAGATGGCATAGGAAATTCAACTCAGCACAGCTATTTACTGAACACCTATGAGGAGCAGTCAGTTTTGAAGAGATAGAGTGTCTAGTCTCTAGGAGTTCACTGTGCAAGCCTGGAACAGCAAGTGTTTAATAAATTTTATAGAATGAATGAAGGAGATTTAACTGAGGAGCAAGAATGTTGTGTGAGGAGATCACTGACTGAGGACAGAGTACAAATATAACACCAAGGAGTGATGGAGTTGAGGAAGGGTGCAGAGACAGACAAGAGGGAAGACTTCATGGGAAGTTAATCCTGAGTTATGTTATCAAAGATAAGTACAGGTTTCCAGTGCAGGAAAGGTGAAGTAGAATCCAGAAAAGCTTGGCCATCAGCATCCTTTATGCCCACAGTCGCTCAGTTGTGTCCAACTCTGAGACCCGATGTACTCTAGCCCACAAGGCTCCTCTGTCCATAGGGTTTTCAAGGCAAGAATACTAGAGTGGGTTGTCTTTTCCTTCTCCAGGGGATCTTCCTGACGCAGGGATCAAGCCTGTGTCTCCTGCATTGGCAGGTGGATTCTTTATCACTGGAGCCACCTGTGAAGCATTCTAGTCTTCACTAAATGCCATCTCTGTTGCTAAGAAGATTGCACCTGCAGACAATCATTGAGGAAGCTGCCCTGCCTGCCCCCAACCCCCCACCCCAATCCATACTTCTAAATGACTCCATGAAGCAGAAACTGGCATATGCCTCACCAAAGGAATTGGAAGCCCCCACATCTCTTAACCTGCCAATTCCTTGAAAAGTTCCACGTGATTTTTACCAGTGAATTTATTTGTATGCTCCATTTACTGCCTGAAGTGTGTTGAAGAATTTTTTTCCTGATTTTTAGAAGTTTATAGTCATCACCAGAAGAAACTTATTGGAGATATTTAAACATATGCATCATCACTTGTCAAGAACCTCTAGCCTCTCATTAAACTGGCAGTAAAGACACAGGTAAAGCAATATTATAAGAGTAATAAAGTCAAGTTATGTTATTTTCTTCAAAGTAATTATCTTTTCTTAGTAAAAATTTTAGGGGGAATCTTTCAGATTAAAAACAAATTCATAAATGGATGTTGAATTTTGTCAAAGGGTTTCTCTGCATCTATTGAGATGACCATATGGTTTTTATTTTTCAATTTGTTAATGTGGTATATTACATTGATTTGCAGATATTGAAGAATCCTTGCATCCCTGGGATAAGGCCCACTTGGTCATGATGTATAATCTTTTAAATGTTTTTGGATAAAGTTTGCTAGAATTTTGTAAGGGATTTTTGCATCTATGTTCATCAGTGATATTGGCCTGCAGTATTCTTTTTTTGTGGCATCTTTGTCAGGTATTGATATTAGGGTGATGATGGCCTCAGAATGAGTTTGGAAGTTTACCTTCCTCTGCAATTTTCTGGAAGTGTTTGAGTAGGTAGATTTTTGGTAAGAATTTTTGGTAGAACTTTTGGCTAAATTTTTGGCAGAATTCAGCTGTGAAGCCATCTGGTCCTGGGCTTTTGTTTGCTGGAAGATTTCTGATTACAGTTTCAATTTCCATGCTATTGATGGGTCTGTTAAGATTTTCTATTTCTTCCTGGTTCAGTTTTGGAAAGTTGTACTTTTCTAAGAATTTGTCCATTTCTTCCAAGTTGTCCATTTTATTGGCATATAGTAGCTGATAGTAGTCTCTTATGATCCTTTATATTTCTGTGTTGTCTGTAACATAATAAAAGCTATATATGACAAACCCACGGCAAACATTATCCTCAATGGTGAAAAATTGAAAGCATTTCCCCTAAAGTCAGGAACAAGACAAGGATGCCCACTCTCACCATTACTATTCAACATTGTTTTGGAAGTTTTGGCCACAACAATCAGAGAGAAAAAGAAATAAAAGGAATTCAGATCAGAAAAAAAGAAGTAAAACTCTCACTGTTTGCAGATAACATGCAGATTACATGATCCTCTACATAGAAAACCCTAAAGACTCCACCAGAAATTACTAGAGCTAATCAGTGAATATAATAAAGTTTCAGGATATAAAGTCAACACACAGAAATCCCTTGCATTCCTATACACTAACAATGAGAAAATGGAAAGAGAAATTAAGGAAACAATTCCATTCACCATTGCAATGAAAAGAATAAAATACTTAGGAATATATCTACCTAAAGAAACAAAAGACTTATATATAGAAAACTATAAAACACTGCTGAAAGAAATCAAAGAGGACACAAAGAGATGGAGAAATATACTGTGTTCATGGATCAAAAGAATCAATATAGTGAAAATGAGTATACTACCAAAGCAATCTATAGATTCAATACAATCCTTATCAAGCTACCAATGGTATTTTTCACAGAGCTAGAACAAATAATTTCACAATTTGTATGGAAATACAAAAAACCTCGAATAGCCAAAGCTATCTTGAGAAAGAAGAATGGAAATCGAGGAATCAAGCTGCCTGACTTCAGGCTTTACTACAAAGCCACAGTCATCAAGACAGTATGGTACTGGCAGAAAGACAGAAATATAGATCAATGGAACAAAATAGAAAGCCCAGAGATAAATCCATGCACCTATGGACACCTTATCTTTGACAAAGGAGGCAAGAATATACAATGGATTAAAGACAATCTCTTTAACAAGTGATGCTGGGAAAGCTGGTCAACCACTTGTAAAAGAATGAAACTAGAGCACTTTCTAACACCATACACAAAAATAAACTCAAAATGAATTAAAGATCTAAACATAAGACCAGAAACTATAAAACTCCTAGAGGAGAACATAGGCAAAACACTCTCCGACATACATCACAGCAGAATCCTCTATGACCCACCTCCCTGAATATTGGAAATAAAAGCAAAAATAAACAAATGGGACCTAGTTAAACTTAAAAGCTTCTGCACAAGAAAGGAGACTATAAGCAAGGTGAAAAGACAGCCTTCAGAATGGGAGAAAATAATAGCAAATGAAGCAACTGACAAAGAATTAATCTCAAAAATAGACAAGCAACTCCTGTAGCTCAATTCCAGAAAAATAAACGACCCAATCAAAAAATGGGCCAAAGAACTAAATAGACATTTCTCCAAAGAAGACATACAGATGGCTAACAAACACATGAAAAGATGCTCAACATCACTCATTATCAGAGAAATGCAAATCAAAACCACTATGAGATACCATTTCACACCAGTCAGAATGGCTGCGATCCAAAAGTCTACAAGCAATAAATGCTGGAGAGGGTGCGGAGAAAAGGGACCCTCTTACACTGTTGGTGGGAATGCAAACTAGTACAGCCACTATGGAGAACAGTGTGGAGATTCCTTAAAAAACTGGAAATAGAACTGCCTTATGACCCAGCAATCCCACTGCTGGGCATATACACTGAGGAAACCAGACTAGAATGAGACACGTGTACCCCAATGTTCATCGCAGCACTGTTTATAATAGCCAGGACATGGAAGCAACCTAGATGTCCATCAGCAGATGAATGGATAAGAAAGCAGTGGTACATATACACAATGGAGTATTACTCAGCCATTAAAAAGAATATATTTGAATCAGTTCTAATGAGGTGGATGAAATTGGAGCCTATTATACAGAGTGAAATAAGCCTGAAATAAAAACACCAGTACAGTATACTAACGCATATATATGGAATTTAGAAAGATGGTAATGATAACCCTGTATGTGAAACAGCAAAAGAGACACTGATGTATAGAACAGTCTTTAGGACTCTGTGGGAGAGGGCAAGGGTGGGATGATTTGGGAGAAAGGCACTGAAACATGTATATTATCATATGTGAAATGAATCACCAGTCCAGGTTGGATGCAGGATACAGGGTGCTCGGGGCTGGTGCACTGGGATGACCCAGAGGTATGGGATGGGAAGGGAGGTGGGAGGGGTTTCAGGATGGGGAACACATGTACACCCGTGGCAGATTCATGTTGATGTATGGCAAAACCAATACAATATTGTAAAGTAATTAGCCTCCAATTAAAATAAATAAATTTATATTAAAAAAATTCAGAATGAAGCCAGTATTATTTCCCTTGATAAAATATTAACCTTGGTGGTTGAGGTTGTGGTGTCTGGGTATTATTAATGAAGAATCTTGAATCTTAATATAAATCCCTAGGAATCCAGCAGGTTATCAACAGACAAAGAAAGATATCTGATCCTCAAGTTGACTAGTGTTTATCAAACTTGTCTCTTTTTCTTAATATTTAACATTCGATATGTGTGTGTGTGTGTGTGTGTTTAACATTCCTTCGTAGAAGTAAAAACTGGTAGGGAATTTGTTCATAGTGGTGTTCTCTTGGGTACCTAATTTTCTCCTTGCCTCCTTGGAGTCTCAATACTTCAACACTCTGTTTCTCATCTTACACATCAGTTCAGGATATAAGATCTGAATAAACTAGACCTGTGTTATCCCTCTATTCATAATAAGATAGAACTGCTACATGCCAAAATTCATTAAATTAGTTTCTGTTTTGTAACTACTGTTGGGTGATTTTCTACCTCTTAATTTCATAAAAATATTATTTACTTCTTAAGTGATTTAAGTTGACTCGAGGAGAAACTTTTTATCTTTTAAACTTATTTTTCTTTACTTCAATTCTACCTACTTTCTTCCAAGTGTAGTCAGGACATGTCCAATATCATGAGACCTCTAATTCCAAATCCTGATTCTGAAATTTCAAGTTCCAAATCTCATATAGAATTTAGTTTAAAAATTTCTGTATTTACCTTGTTAAAGGAAAACTAGTGAAGTAATTTTTTAAATTGTATTATTAAATATTTCCTTTGTTATAAACTGCTGTGAGAATCCTAGATATTTCAGGCAAAACCAAGGTACTTACAACAACTTTGTGTTAGAGCAATCTTATTATGACTGAGATTCAAAAGTTTAAAAAAGTAAAGAGCTTAGGGAAATGAGTCATCCCCCTGGGTGAATAGAAGTAAAGTTGTTTTTCTAAATGTAAAAGGTTTTTTTTTTTTTTTTAATAAGGGATTGAAATGCACAGGGAGTATTTTTAAATCTTGTGCTACACAAGCTGAAAGCTCTGGAAATCTACTTCTATTTTTGTCATGT
The DNA here is from genome assembly GCF_019923935.1 of Bubalus bubalis. Lineage (NCBI taxonomy): Eukaryota > Metazoa > Chordata > Mammalia > Artiodactyla > Bovidae > Bubalus > Bubalus bubalis. The sequence goes on from NC_059168.1 coordinate 83,087,990, forward strand.
AAATTCTCTGAATGGGCTTAAAGGTCCTGATTCTGTAGTTAGGACCAGCAGGTGTACTTGCAGGCACATCAAAATCCATAAGGAAATGTTTCTGGGCAAAGAAAGGGACAGGAAGAGGAGGGCTGGGGTGAGAAAAGATGGGTGATGGGGAGAAGGAGATACTGAAAGCTCCAATTTGACAAGAGGTCTGAAATGCTCCAGTGGTAGAAACAGTTCTGTGCCTCAAGTTTTGGATTTTTAATTGAAATTTATTCTTTTATTCTCAGGTATTTTAAAATTTGATGTTTGTGTTTTCTACATATTTCGTTGCATTCCAAAATCCCTCTACTTCCACAAGGGAAATATTAATTGGGACTCTTTTTAATTGGTTTCTTCAATTCTACGGTATTGTTTCTCTAGCGCACTCTCTCAAAATCAGGTTCTTCTTTTTTTTTTTAATTTTATTTTATTTAACTTTACAATATTGTATTGGTTTTGCCATATATCAAAATGAATCTGCCACAGGTATACATGTGTTCCCCATCTTGAACCCTCCTCCCTCCTCCCTCCCCATACCATCCCTCTGGGTCATCCCAGTGCACCAGCCCCAAGCATCCAGTATCGTGCATCAAACCTGGACTGGCGACTCGTTTCATATATGATATTATACATATTTCAATGCCATTCTCCCAAATCATCCCACCCTCTCCCTCTCCCACAGAGTCCTAAAGACTGTTCTATACATCAGTGTCTCTTTTGCTGTCTCGTATACAGGGTTATTGTTACCATCTTTCTAAATTCCATATATATGTGTTAGTATACTGTATTGGTGTTTTTCTTTCTGGCTTACTTCACTCTGTATAATAGGCTCCAGTTTCATCCACCTCATTAGAACTGATTCAAATGTATTCTTTTTAATGGCTGAGTAATACTCCATTGTGTATATGTACCACTGCTTTCTTATCCATTCATCTGCTGATGGACATCTAGGTTGCTTCCATGTCCTGGCTATTATAAACAGTGCTGCGATGAACATTGGGGTACACGTGTCTCATTCTAGTCTGGTTTCCTCAGTGTGTATGCCCAGCAGTGGGATTGCTGGGTCATAAGGCAGTTCTATTTCCAGTTTTTTAAGGAATCTCCACACTGTTCTCCATAGTGGCTGTACTAGTTTGCATTCCCACCAACAGTGTAAGAGGGTTCCCTTTTCTCCACACCCTCTCCAGCATTTATTGCTTGTAGACTTTTGGATCTCAGCCATTCTGACTGGCGTGAAATGGTACCTCATAGTGGTTTTGATTTGCATTTCTCTGATAATGAGTGATGTTGAGCATCTTTTCATGTGTTTGTTAGCCATCTGTACGTCTTCTTTGGAGAAATGTCTATTTAGTTCTTTGGCCCATTTTTTGATTGGGTCGTTTATTTTTCTGGAATTGAGCTACAGGAGTTGCTTGTACATTTTTGAGATTAGTTGTTTGTCTGTTGTTTCATTTGCTATTATTTTCTCCCATTCTGAAGGCTGTCTTTTCACCTTGCTTATAGTCTCCTTTCTTGTGCAGAAGCTTTTAAGTTTAATTAGGTCCCATTTATTTATTTTTGCTTTTATTTCCAATATTCAGGGAGGTGGGTCATAGAGGATTCTGCTGTGATGTATGTCGGAGAGTGTTTTGCCTATGTTCTCCTCTAGGAGTTTTATAGTTTCTGGTCTTATGTGTAGATCTTTAATTCATTTTGAGTTTATTTTTGTGTATGGTGTTAGAAAGTGCTCTAGTTTCATTCTTTTACAAGTGGTTGACCAGTTTTCCCAGCACCACTTGTTAAAGAGATTGTCTTTAATCCATTGTATATTCTTTTTTTTTAAAATTTTATTTTATTTTTAAACTTTACATAACTGTATTAGTTTTGCCAAATATCAAAATGAATCCGCCACAGGTATACATGTGTTCCCCATCCTGAACCCCCCTTGTCAAAGATAAGGTGTCCATAGGTGCATGGATTTATCTCTGGGCTTTCTATTTTGTTCCATTGATCTATATTTCTGTCCTTCTGCCAGTACCATACTGTCTTGATGACTGTGGCTTTGTAGTAGAGCCTGAAGTCAGGCAGCTTGATTCCTCGATTTCCATTCTTCTTTCTCAAGATAGCTTTGGCTATTCGAGGTTTTTTGTATTTCCATACAAATTGTGAAATTATTTGTTCTAGCTCTGTGAAAAATACCATTGGTAGCTTGATAGGGATTGCATTGAATCTATAAATTGCCTTGGATGGTATACTCATTTTCACTATTTTGATTCTTCCAATCCATGAACATGGTATATTTCTCCATCTATTTGTGTCCTCTTTGATTTCTTTTACCAGTGTTTTATAGTTTTCTATATATAGGTCTTTAGTTCCTTTAGGTAGATATATTCCTAAGTATTTTATTCTTTTCATTGCAATGGTGAATGGAATTGTTTCCTTAATTTCTCTTTATATTTTCTCATTATTAGTGCATAGGAATGAGAGGGATTTCTGTGTGTTGATTTTATATCCTGCAACTTTACTATAGTCATTGATTAGTTCTAGTAATTTTCTGGTGGAGTCTTTAGGGTTTTCTATGTAGAGGTCATATCATCTGCAAACAGTGAGAGTTTTATTTCTTTTCCAATTTGGATTCCTTTTATTTCTTTTTCTTCTCTGATTGCTGTGGCCAAAACTTCCAAAACTATGTTGAATAAAATCAGGTTCTTGAGTGATAGGAAGTTTTGGATAATGTCCAGCAGCAGACTTTAATTTTGTTCTTCTGAGAGAAAACACTTTGATGTATTGTAAATGGACCTAGTAAGTGTCCAAGGCATAGTTTAAATGTTTCTTTCTACTATCATTTTATTTTTGCCATTAATCGGAACTATAGCTTTTATTTCCTAAATATTTGTTTAGTCCCTTTTGCACTTGATTTGAAAACAGAATGTTAAAGGTATGAAGGATATCAGAAACCAAACAATATAGTCTCTCTTCCAAAATAGGAATCTCCTCTGAAAAAAAAGAAGTAGGAAGTGATTTTTCTGTTTCACATACTTATTGTCTGGTCTTTAGTCTTGGAGATTTTTTACTATTTCTGTTGTTGTTCAGTCCCTAAGTCATATCTGACTCTTTGCAACTCCATAGACTGCAGCATCCCTGGAGGCTCCCCTGTCTGCCATTATCTCCTGGAGTTTGTTCAGATTCATGTCCATTGAGTTGGTGATACTATCTAACCACCTCATCCTCTGCTACTCCCCTTTTTTTGCCTTTAATCTTTACCAGCATTAGGGTCTTTTCCAATGAGTTGCCTCCTTGCATCAGGTGGCCAAAGTATTGGAGTTTCAGCTTCAACATCAGTCCTTCCAGTGAATATCCAGGGTTGATTTCTTTTAGGGTTGACTGGTTTGATTTCCTTGCTGCCCAAGGGACTCTCAAGAGTCTTCTCCAGCACCACAATTTGAAAGCATCGATTCTTTGACACTCAGCCTTCTTTATGGTCCAACTCTCACATCCATACATGACTACTGGAAAAATCACATCTTTGACTATACAAACCTTTGTCAGCAAGGTGATGTCTCTGCTTTTTAAACGTATTGCCTAGGTTTTTTATAGCTTCCCTTCCAAGGAGCAAGTGTCTTTGAATTTCATGGCTGCAGTAACCATCCAGAATGATTTTGGAGCCTAAGAAAATTTATCACTGCTTCCACTTTTTCCCCTTCTATTTGCCATGAAATGATGGGACCAGATGTCATGATTTTAGTTTTTTGAATGTTGAGTTTCAAGTCACCTTTTTCTCTCTCCTCTTTCACCCTCATCAAGAGACTCTTTAATTCTTTGCTTTCTGTCATTAGAGTGGCATCATCTGCATATCTGAGGTTGTTGATATTTCTCTAAGCTATAAGCCCTCTCCCCTAAAAAAATTGACATTTCAGTTCATAACACAATTCTTAAAGGATTTGTCAGCTTCTTGGGCCTCATTCTGGACTACCAGACATTTCTGTAGGTCCCAAGAGAGGGACCCCTCCTTGTATTCAAGGCTTCTACAAAGTGATCATCAAGCCCTTCCTCCATGATTCTTTCTCCAGCAAAAAAGAACCTATGACTTACCCAAGTAGCTCATTCTATTCTTGATCTACTCTTTAGAATGTTCTTCCTCTTGTTGAGTCTAAATGTATCTTCCTTCAATTCTACCAGAGGTCTTTTTTCTACTACTTGAATTTCTACAAGACAACTGACCCCTCTTCCCTATGACAACTCTTCACATCTTTGATGACAGAATTAATAGTCACCCCTGGGTCTTATTTTAAGTGTCCTGAATTTTTCCAGTCCTTATTTTGCCTAGTTTTCAACTCTTCTCACTAACCTCACTACTGTATCACAGAAAAGATTTGCAAACCCGGGACATGAGTTTGACTAGCTGGTGGGGGGCCAGCCACAGGGTTGATAGTTTTCATGCAAGGAAAAGGTTTGCAGAGGTCTTATAATTTAAGATAAGCAAAAATGTTTCAAGGTTCCCTGCTAGGGAAACTAATAAGAATAGTGGATTGTCACAGCTATAATTTGTTAACTCATATTTCTGGGGGATGCAGACAAAATTCTGACAAGTGAAGTGAAAGTCACTCAGTCGTGTCCAGCTACCCCATGGACTCTACAGTCCATGGAATTCTCCAGGCCAGAATACTGGAGTGGGTAGCCGTTCCCTTCTCCAGGGGAACTTCCCAACCCTAGGATCAAACCCAGGGCTCCCATAGTGCGGGCAGATTCTTTACCATCTGAGCCACCAGGGAAGCCCCAAAGCATCAATTCTTCAACAATAACTGTGTTAAAGGTGAAAGGCAGAATAAACAGCCATGTATCTCTAAGCATTTTAACAGATACACAGTACACATCCAATGATAGGCAGGCCAGTTGGCTCATAAAAGACTAAAAGGACATTGTTTGAAGGCAAAGGAAAGGAAGCATTTTGTGTTTAAGGAAGATGTTTTTAAACCAAGGAACATAATACAGTGTTCAGATTCTAGCTCTACTCCTTAGTGGCTCTGTAAAATACAGCAAATTGTTTGAACTTTCACATTCTCAACTGTTGCATTAAGAATAATAAAGCAAAAGTGGTGGTAATACTGCTACTGCCTAAGGAGGTATTGATATAGTCTACATTAAACAATGAATGTTCATTACTGATATTTGAAGGGAGGGGCATAGAGATGGTTACATTCCCTTCTTCCTTTCCTCAGTTTATAGAATCACCTTTTCCAAAGTGCTATGTCATTATTCCGTCATTTCAATCTATGTCTAATTCTGAAGCAATGAGTGGGCCAAGAATTATTATCCATATTTTCTTATAGGGAATCTGAGACACAGAGCACTGAAGTGCCTAAGAGTATAAAGCAAGTTTATAGTAAAAGCAAATTTAACTCCAGATCTATTAAGTGAATAAATTTAATTTTTTCCATACTACTGACTTTTATAAGAGGAGAGCTTTTATAAGAGGAGATTAAAATTTCCCAGAGATAGCAGGCTAAGATAGTATCCAAAATGCCAAAGCCCTATCACCATATGCAGAGTTTATAAAAGAAATGGTTGAGAACTGGTTCTTGGACTCTTGGATTCATCAGTTACATGCAGTTACATGAAACAACCTTTGAAAAGAAGTCAGAGTGGCTCTCACTTCCGCCCATGAGGGAGTAAAGGCTAGGAATTGCTCTCCCACTGCAAACAACTAGGAATTGGTAAAAATATATCAAACATTTGCTCTAAGACATTGGGCAACACACAGTGCAAGACTGTGTGATCTCTGAGAGAAGGGAAACAGGTCTAGTGGGCTCTGTTATCACCCCCTGGAGGCATTTTCCAGGTCCCAGTGGAAGGAAGGCAGCTTAAACAAAGTCCCAGGTTTCTCTGAATGGGAAAACAGAAATCAAAAGCCTAAGGAGAGAGAAGTGAATAGAAACAATCTGCAGAAGCACCCTCAGGAATCTCTGGCTGAATATTGATGTATACATTCATGATGTAAAACTCCAACAGGCTGACTGATTCCCCGAGTTCACAGAAGGATGGAAATAATTCGCATCCCCATCAGCTTAACGAAGGCAATGGCAACCCACTCCAGTACTCTTGCCTGGAAAATCCCATGCACGGAGTAGCCTGGTAGGCTGCAGTCCATGGGGTCACTAAGAGTCGGACACGACTGAGCGACTTCATTTTTACTTTTCACTTTCATGCATTGGAGAAGGACATGGTAACCCACTCCAGTATTCTTGCCTTGAGAATCCCAGGAATGGGAGAGCCTGATGGGCTGCCGTCTGTGGGGTCGCACAGAGTCGGACACGACTGAAGCGACTTAGCAGCAGCAGCAGCAGCAGCTTAAGGGAGGAGACATCATAACACAGAGAAGTGGGTAAAGTCCTCAGAAGGACATAGCTTTACTGCTTAGTATAGCCTTGGTTACTTACTTTTACATTAGAAGGTGCTCTGGATACATGGCTTCCCTAATAGCTCAGTTGGTAAAGAATCTGCCTACAATGCAGGAGACCATGGTTAGATTCCTGGGTCAGGAAGATCCCCTGGAGAAGGGGTAGGCTACCCACTCCAGTATTCTTGAACTTCCCTTGTGGCTCAGCTGGTAAAGAATCTGCCTGCAATGTGGGAGACCTGGGTTTCATCCCTGGGTTGGGAGGATCCCCTGGAGAAGGGAAAGTCTATTCTGGCTTGGAGAATTACATGGACTGTATAGTTCATAGGGCCATAAGGAGCCAAACACGACTGAGTGACTCTCACTTTCACTTTCTGGATATGTACTAACAAACTTACAGACAAGCCTTGAAAGGATCAATCTTATCCTAAGTCATGTAACTGACACAAAACCTATCACCCAACAAGCTAAAATTTGTGATGTCCAAGAGACAATCATAAATTACTTGGCATTTCCTGAAACCAAAAGAGAGGGGTTATAGAGATGAAAGAGTCAAGATATGTGACATTTTCTTGAGAAAGAGGAGTTGCTATACTGTGGGTCTCTACCCTTTCTATACTCAAGGGGAAAGGAAAGACAAAAATCTGCTTTGCATTCAGCCCTGTGTGAGTGTGAGTGTGAGTGTCAGTGTGAGAGAGAGAGTGTGTGTATATATGTGTGTGTGTGTGTGTGTGTGTGTGTTATGTAGGGATGTGGGGGTGCAACCAGTAGATCATTTGAAGTGTTTGAAAGAATTCCCTGCCCTTGAGAGATCAAAGGATGGAGAGAGCTCAAGCGGCTTTGGTAGCAGGATAATGGAGCCTGTTTTGTACTCCGCAGTTTCAGAGCAATCGATGTGTGAATGTCTCCTATGAATCAGATATGGTGACATGAGCAAGAAAGCCATTGTGTCCTTTTGGTTCCTGTCAAATAAACCATGCCCAAAGACCAGGTTTTTCTAGTAAGAGGTGAGTGCCAGAGTCCAGGGAGCTGAGGATGAACTTGTTCTGTCCAGGTCAAAGAATGGTTTGAACAGAATTCTCCATCATGGGATTACCCATTAAAAAGGCACATTGATCTTGACTATTAGCCAGAACAGAAAGGAGGAAGTCATCTGTCGAGTAAACTTTCCTATCACCTATTTCTTCTCTCTACCAGCTTTCACTCAGGCAAGTTGGAGAGTGCAGTTAGCTAGTAGGGAACAAGATGAGTGGAAAAAGAGCTGACCTCATCCTATCTTCTTTCTTAAAAGAAGGTAGTTATAGGTTTTAGCCAGGGGAAGGAGGAAGGAAAATCCACCCTCTGATTAACATTTTGAACTGGTCACTCTGTTGTTGTTCAGTCACTAAGTCATGTTCGACTCTTTGCAACCCCAAAGACAGTAGCATGCTAGTCTTCCCTGTCCTTCACTGTCTCCCAAGAAGTGAAGAAGTGAAGTGAAGTTGCTCAGTCGTGTCCGACTCTTTGCAACCCCATGGACTGTAGCCTACAACACTCCTCCGTCCATGGGATTATTCAGGCAAGAGAACTGGAGTGGGTTGCCATCTCCTTCTCCAGAGAATCTTGCCAACCCAGGGATCGAACCTAGGCCTCCCGCATTGTAGACAGATGCTTTACCATCTGAGCCACTAGGGAAGTCCTTACTATCTCCCAGAGTTTGCTCAAACTCATGTACATTGAGTCAGTAATGCTATCTAACCATCTCACCCTCTGCCGCCCCCTTCTCCTCTTGCCCTTAGCTTGTAATTTAAAATGAGAGATTCTGTTACCTATGAGTAAGCCAGAAAAGGCATGGAATATGATCCTTCTAGTAATCAGAGAAAGATTAATTCTTTTAAACACATTTTAAAAGAAAAGCAGGAGACAAGTAAAATAAACACACAGAACTCTGTGGTCAATCAACCAGTAATATCTCCTAAAACAAAATGGAGCTCTGCCCATCAGTGCCTATTGAGGCTTGTTTTGATATAGCTGCTTATCAGTCTGTCTGTTTAAAATGAATCCTCAATCCTGCTGATGTTAACGCTTACTGTGTGCATTCTGCATCTGATAATAAGTAAGGTTTTGTGATAAGAAACACTTCTCTTCTCAAGGACAGTGCACCTTAACAGGAAAGGCAGCCTTGTAAACAAACATACTGAGTGTCTATGCTATGTGCAACAATAAAATCTTATCTGGAGAAATAGATTTTTTTTTGGTCCCACTAAGTTATATTTTTCATTAAGATAAATAATCAAAATGTGCCTTGGTATATGGGTAAGAAAACTTGTGATTTTTGTTTGTTTGTTAAGAAGCTTAATAAAAACCATCTTCTCCCTTCCTGGTAAGGAGAGCTAGTTTGGGGGAGGAGGGGTAAAGATTTCTTAAGAAGTCCAGGATCTAATGAAGGAATAGAAGATCCTCCATCTATCTCTCCCTTTCGGCTGAGCAAACCCTAGAATTCCTGGTCAATTCATGGGTAAGAAACCCTGGTGGTTCATAAAGAGCCTGTCTGCAATGCAGGAGACCTGGGTTCGATCCCTGGGTCAGGAAGATCCCCTGGAGAAGGGACTGGCAACCCACTCCAGTATTCTTGACTGGAGAATCCCATGGACAGAGGAGCCAGGTGGGCTACAGTCCATGGGGTAGCAAAGAGTCAAACACGACTGAGCAATTAACACTTTCTCTCACTTTCATGGGTAGGAACAGGGTAAGGAGAGTAGGTGAGGCTGGAAAAAGCTCAAATGGAGGACAATGGACTTTTCTGAAGTGTGAGATTTGAGTGGCTCATGGGAAACATACTGGAGATGTGATTATAATTTGCATGTTTATCTGGGAGAGCAAAGGTTGTGTCTGCTACATATAGAACCACAGAGAAAGAAATGACTAGCATTGCCCATAGGTCAGGGAGGCTTCCAAAGTGCTATTGGATCTAATTAAGAAGCAGCCTGCAAGCTCATTGACGACAAAATCTGGAGCTGGGAGAGGGAGCCAGGGGCCAGGACATGAAGGGAAAGATTTTGCATTTTATACCGAGTGTGATGAGAAAACATGGAGGATCCTGAGCAGAAGAGAAATTCAACAGATTTATGATTTAAGAAGAACATAAACTAACATGACTGCTGGATTGATAATATAATTATGGTGGCGGCAGGGAGGGCCGGGGCAAGGGTGTGAAAAGGAGAACAGTTAGGAGTCTATCACAGGGTTCCAAGTACCCACCCAGTATTCTTGCCTGGAGAATTCCATGGACAGAGGAGCCTGGCAGGCTACAGTCTGTGGGGTCACAAAGAGTTGGATATTACTAAATGACTAAAATTTTTACTTTCAAGTAGAGGATGGTATTTCCCTGGACTAAAAGTACAGTCATATAGAGCTATAAAAGACTGATAAGTAGTAGAACTGGGGTGTATTTGAAAGATAGAGCCTCTGAGATTTGTTGATAAACTAGATGTGTAGAAAGAGACCAAAAAAAAAAAAAAAGACTCAGTCTGAGCAGTGGTTGAATGGAAATGGTGTTTACCTTAAGCAGGAAAGAGTAGGACATCAATAGGTTCGGAGGGGAACTTGAATGATTCTGTTTTACTTAAAAGATGGTTTTCAGATCAGATCAGTCGCTCAGTCATGTTCGACTCTTTGCGACCCCATGAATCGCAGCATGCCAGGCCTCCCTGTCCATCACCAACTCCCAGAGTTCACTCAGACTCACGTCCCTCGAGTCAGTGATGCCATCCAGCCATCTCATCCTCTGCCGTCCCCTTCTCCTCCTGCCCCTAATCCCTCCCAGCATCAGGGTCTTTTCCAATGAATCAACTCTTCGCATGAGGTGGCCAAAGTACTGGAGTTTCAGCTTTAGCATCATTCCTTCCAAAGAAATCCCAGATTGCAATTAGATAAAAACATGGAGAAAGTAGTGTGATAAAGGAGTCTTGAGTTCAGAAGAGAAATCTGGTTTCAGATATAAAGTTGGGAGTTGCCAGCATATATGGAAATAGGATTTAATGCCATGATTCTGGGTGAGGTCCCCTAAGGAATGCAAGTTAGGTTGAAAGTAGAAGCAAGAGGAAGAAGCCCTGGAACACTGCAGCATTTAGAGAGAAGGATTTCATTTAGATGAGAAGGATTCAACAGCCAATGGGACAACTTATAGAAAGAGACCAGAGAAGCTTTTGTCCTGAAAGTCAATGAGGACATATCTTGAAAAGGAAGATGATATCTACCATGTCAAAATGTGGCTAAGGATTGACCACTGAGTTCAACAGCAGGGAAATAATGGCAATATCTATCTCAGTGGAGCAATGGACATAGAAATTGGATAGGAATGGTTTTAAGAGAAAATAGAGAAACTAAAAGACACTTACTCCTTGGAAGGAAAGTTATGACCAACCTAGATAGCATATTCAAAAGCAGAGACATTACTTTGCCAACAAAGGTCTGTCTAGTCAAGGCTATGGTTTTTCCTGTGGTCATGTATGGATGTGAGAGTTGGACTGTGAAGAAAGCTGAGTGCCGAAGAATTGATGCTTTTGAAGTGTGGTGTTGGCGAAGACTCTTGAGAGTCCCTTGGACTGCAAGGAGATGCAACCAGTCCATTCTGAAGGAGATCAGCCCTGGCATTTCTTTGGAGGGAATGATGCTGAAGCTAAAACTCCAGTACTTTGGCCACCTCATTCGATGAATTAACTCATTGGAAAAGACTCTGATGCTGGGAGGGATTGTGGGCAGGAGGAGAAGGGGACGACAGAGGATGAGATGGCTGGATGGCATCACTGACTCGAGGGACGTGAGTCTGAGTGAACTCTGGGAGTTGGTGATGGACAGGGAGGCCTGGTGTGCTGCGATTCATGGGGTCACAAAGAGTCGGACACGACTGAGCGACTGAACTGAACTGAACTGAACTGAGAGAAACTAAAGCTTTGCAAATGGCACACTCTTATTCCTTTTTATGGCTTAGTAATATTCCACTGTATATATGTGCCATAGCTTCTGTATTCATTGACATATAGGCTGCTTCTATGTCCCGGCTATTATAAATAGTGCTGCCATGAACACTGGGGTGCATGTATCATTTGGAGAAAGAGGGGGTAGGATAAATTGAGAGAATGGGATTCACATAGATACACTACTATGTATAAAATAGATAACTAGTGAGAATCAACCATATAGTACAGGGAACTCCATCCAGTGCTCTGTGGTGACCTAAATGGGAAGGAAATCCAAAAAAGAGAGAATATATGTATACGTGATCCACAGTCAAAGGCTTTGGCATAGTCAATAAAGCAGAAATAGATGTTTTATTGGAACTCTCTTGCTTTTTCAATGATCCAGCAGATGTTAGTAATTTGATCTCTGGTTCTTCTGCCTTTTCTAAAACCAGCTTGAACATCTGGAAGTTCACAGTTCATGTATTGCTGAAGCCTGGCTTGGAGAATTTTGAGCATTACTTTACTAGTGTGTGAGATGAGGACAATTGTGTGGTAGTTTGAGCATTCTTTGGCTTTGCCTTTCTTTGGGACTGGAATGAAAACTGACCTTTTCCAATCCTGTGGCCACTGTTGAGCTTTCCAAATTTGCTAACATATTGAGTGCAGCACTTTCAGAGCATCATCTTTTAGGATTTAAAATAGCTCAATGGGAATTCCATCACCTCCACTAGCTTTGTTCGTAGTGATCTTCCTAAGGCCCACTTGACTTTACATTCCAGGATATCTGGCTCTAGGTGAGTGATCACACCAACGTGATTATCTGGATCATGAAGATCTTTTTTGTACAGTTCTTCTGTGTATTCTTGCCACCTCTTCTTAATATCTTCTGCTTCTGTTAGGTCTATATCATTTCTGTCTTGTTTTTGCTGACTGTGTAGGGCTTCTCCATCTTTGGGTGCAAAGAATATAATCAATATGATTTTAGTATTCACCATCTGGTGATGTCCATGTGTAGAGTCTTCTCTTGTGTTGTTGGAAGAGGGTGTTTGCTATGACCAGTGCTTTCTCTTGGCAAAACTCTATTGGCCTTTGCTCTGCTTCATTCTGTACTCCAAGGCCAAATTTGCCTGTTATTCCAGGTGTTTCTTGACTTCCTACTTTTGCATTCCAGTCCCCTATAATGAAAAGGACATCTTTTTGAAAGAGATGGGAATACCAGACCACCTGACCTGTATCTTGAGAAACCTGTATGCAGGTTAGGAAGCAACAGTTAGAACTGGACATGGAACAAGAGACTGGTTCCAAATAAGAAAAGGAGTATGTCAAGGCTGTATATTGTTACTCTGCTTATTTAACTTATATGCAGAAATGCTGGGCTGGAAGAAGCACAGGCTGGAATCAAGATTTCCAGGAGAAATATTAATAACCTCAGATATGCAGATGACACCACACTTATGGTAGAAAGTGAAGAAGAACTAAAGAGCTTCTTGATGAAAGTGAAAGAAGAGAGTGAAAGAGTTGGCTTAAAGCTCAACATTCAGAAAACTAAGATCATGGCATCTGGTCCCATCACTACATGGCAAATAGATGGGAAAACAGTGGAAACAGTGGCTGACTTTAATTTTTGGGCTCCAAAATCAGTGTAGAGGGTGATTGCAGACATGAAATTAAAGGACACTTACTCCTTGGAAGGAAAGTTATGACCAACCTAGACAGCATATTCAAAAGCAGAGACATTACTTTGTCAACAAAGGCCTGTCTGGTCAAGGCTACGGTTTTTCCAGTAGTCATGTTGGACTATAAAGACAGCTGAGTGCCGAAGAATTGATGCTTTTGAACTCTGGTGCTGGAGAAGACTCTTGAGAGTCCCTTGGACTGCAAGGAGATCCTGCCAGACCATCCTAAAGGAGATCAGTCCTGGGTGTTCATTGGAAGGACTGATGTTGAAGCTGAAACTCCAGTACTTTGGCCACCTGATGTGAAGAGCTGAGTCATTGGAAAAGATCCTGATGCTGGGAAAGATTGAGGGCAGGAGGAGAAGGGGATGACAGAGGATGAGATGGTTGGATGGCATCACCAACTCAATGGACATGAGTTTGGGTAAACTCCGCAAGTTGGTGATGGACAGGGAGGCCTGGAGTGCTGTGGTTCATGGGGTCATAAATAGTCGGACACAACTAAGTGACTGAACTAACTGACTGATATGTATACATGTGGCTATTTTACTTTGCTGTACAAACAGGAAATAGCACAGCATTGTAAGGCAACTATAGTCCAATGAAAGATTTTTTTTTTAAAGCTGAAGATAGTCTTGTCAACAAAAGATTAATCAGCTGATGTAAAAAAGAAATGAAAAATTTTATGTGAGCCAAATTTGAGGATTATAACTAGGAAAGAGCATCTCAGAGAGCTCTGAGAAATGTTCCACCCATTAGAAGTCAAGGCGCAGTTACATAAGTTTTTTGAGACAGAAGGCTACATATCAAATGATGTATTATTGACAGTTCACATAATCCAGACTTAAGCATCATCATCGTGGGTCATGTGACTCCCTTGCAAGATCAAGAAGTTATGCTGTCTTTTAAGGAGCTGTCTTGTTGACGCTGGGAGAATGTTACTTTTTATGATTGAGCAGGTATTCCTGCTAATGAGGGGAGATGTGGTTGAGAAGTCATGCAAATACACAGTGTGCAGTAAGGGAAGAGAGAAGGCCAAAGGGCAGAGAAGCCTTTTTATTTTAACATTCTTCTTGTCTTGCCATAAAATGTGAATTTTATTTCACAGTCACAATAGACAACTATTGCAAAGGGGAGCAAGAAAGTCAGGAGGGAGATGGAATAAAAAAGTTTTATGATAAGGGCTCTTACAGGAGGTTTTTATGTAGATGAGGGTAAACCAACCAAGACTGAAACATTTGATGATGCAGAAGACAAAAATGAGAACTGCAGAAGTAATAGTCTTGAGCTGATAAAGACAGATATGAATAAGTGCCTAAGAGAAGGCAGGGGGATGGACAGCATGTTCACTGTCCCAGGAATGAGGGGAGGGAGGCTGTATGATCAGAGACTGTGCTGCGATTTCAGTGTTATGCACTCTTGTGATGGCTTAGGTTGTTTAAAGTGGCTGTCTATCCATACAGATCAGCACTCTTGCTGTTTCCAGCTGTTAAAAGTCTGTTACATCATGATTAGGTACAGATAGTAGGTAGGTTTATAGATTCAGTGGTGGAAGAATGGAGCCACTTCTTGTGGTGGTTCTAGTTTGTTAATGAAATAAGAAGTAAATGCCAGCAGCTGAGAGAAAGAAAGGACTAGGGTTGATTTTGAGGTTTGAGGAAGAAGGATATGCTAAGAAACAGTGACATCAGAGAAGGAGAGAACCAATAAAATAAATGCATTTGTGTTTGGAGTAGCATTTAAGGTCCATTTGAAGTTTATAATTATGAATTTAAATTGAGATTTGGCATATGAATGTGGGTCCCCCCCCCAATCCAGTTTTAACTGTTTGAATGTGAGTATAAAATAGATTGAGAGCTGGATGTAAACATTGTTGTTGTGTTGCCAAGACAGAGAGAGGTGTGCGAGTTGAAAGTTGATGCAAGAGAAATGTAATAATGGATCAGAAATCAAAGCCAGAAGCGAGAGGACACAAGGACAATGGTTATAGAAAGACAGTGAAAAGGTGATAAGGTCAATTGCTTTGAGATTTTGCTGGGCTCATGGAGATTTTGGAACCAGGTTATTAGAGAAGGAGGGATATTAAGTGTAGTGTTGGAGTGGGGATATGTAGACAGAGATTCAGTTCAATTCAGTTGCTCAGCTGTGTCCAACTCTTTGTGATCTCATGGACTGCAGCACGCCAGGCTTCCCTGCTGCTGCTGCTGCTAAGTCGCTTTGGTCATGTCCGACTCTATGTGACCCCATGGATGGCAGCCCACCAGGCTTCTCCATCCCTGGGATTCTCCATGCAAGAACACTGGAGTGGGTTGCCATTTCCTTCTCCAATGCATGCATGCATGCTAAGTTGCTTCAGTTGTGTCGGACTCTGTGCAACCCATAGACTGCAGCCCACCAGGCTCCTCCATCCCTGGGATTCTCCAGGCAAGAATACTGGGTTGGGTTGCCATTTCCTTCTCCAAGGCTTCCCTGTCCATCACCAACTCCTGGAGCTTACTCAAACTCTAACCATCTCATCCTCTGTCATCCCCTTCTCCTGCTCTCAATCTTTCCCAGCATCAGGGTATTTTCAAATGAATCAGTTCTTCGCCTCAGGTGGCCAAAGTATTGGAGCTTCAGCTTCAGCATCAGTCCTTCCAATGAATATTCAGGACTGATTTCCTTTAAAATGAGCTGGTTGCATCTCCTTGCAGTCCAAGGGACTCTCAGGAGTCTTCTCAAACATTGCAGTTCAAAAGCATCAATTTTTTGGCACTCAGCTTTCTTTATAGTTCAACTTTCACATCCTTACATGACTACTAGAAAAACCAGAGCTTTGAATAGATGAACCTTTGTTGCAAAGTAACGTCTCTGCTTTTTAATATGCTGCCTAGTTTGGTCATAGCTTTTCTTCCAAGGAGCAAGCATCTTTTAATTTCATGGCTGCAGTCACCATCTGCAGTGATTTTGGAGCCCCTCAAAATAAAGTCTCTCACTGTTTCCCTTGTTTCCTCATTTATTTGCCATGAAGTGATGGGAACAGATGCCATGATTGTAGTTTTCTGAATGTTAAGCTTTAAGCCAACTTTTTCACTCTCCTCTTTTACTTTCATCAAGAGGCTCTTTAATTCGTCTTCACTTTCTGCCATAAGTGTGGTGTCATCTGCATACCTGAGATATTGACATTTTTTTTATTATTGATATTTCTCCCAGCAATCTTGATTCCAGCTTGTGCTTCATCCAGTCCAGCATTTCTCATGATGTACTCTGCATATGTTAATTAAGCAAGGTGACAATATACAGCCTTGACATACTCCTTTCCTGATTTGGAACTAGTCTGTTGTTCCATGTCCAGTTCTAACTGTTGCCTCTTGACCTGCATACAGATTTCTCAGGAGGCAGGTCAGACGGTCTGGTATTCCCATCTCTTGAAGAATTTTCCACAGTTTGTTGTGATCCACACAGTTAAAGGCTTTGGTGTAGTCAATAAAGCAGAAGTAGATGCTTTTCTGGAACTCTCTTTCTTTCTTGATGATCCAGAGTATGTTGGCAATTTGATCTTTGGTTCCTCTGCCTTTTCTAAATCCAAGTTGATCATCTGGAAGTTCATGGTTCATGTAGTGTTGAAGCCTGGCTTGGAGAATTTTGAGCATTACTTTGCTAGCGTGTGAGATGAGTGCAATTGTGTGGTAGTTTGAACATTCTTTGGCATTGCCTTTCTTTGGGATTGGAATGAGAACTGACCTTTTCCTTTCCTGGGGCCACTGCTTAGTTTTCCAGATTAGATGGCATATTGAGTGCAGCACTTTCACAGCATTATCTTTTAGGACTTGAGAACCCCATGAACAGTGTGAAGAGGCAAGAAGGTAGAACACTGAAAGAGGAACTCCCCCAGTCAGTAGGTGCCCAATATGCTACCGGAGCTCAGTGGAGAAATAACTCCAGAAAGAATGAAGAGTGCCACCACCACCCAGTTGTGGATGTGACTGCTGATGGAAGTAAAGTCTGATGCTGTAAAGAGCAATATGGCATAGGAACCTGAAATGGCAGGTCCATGAATCAAGGCAAACTGGAAGTGGTCAAACAGGAGATGGCAAGAGTGAACATTGACATTTTTGGAATCAGTGAACTAAAATGGACTGGAATAGGTGAATTTAAACTCAGATGACCATTATATCTACTACTGTGGGCAAGAATTCCTTAGAATAAATGGAGTAGCCATTATCGTCAACAGAAGAGTCCAAAATGCAGTGCTTGGATGCAATCTCCAAAATGACAGAATGATCTCTGTTCATTTCCAAGGCAAACCATTTAATATCACGGTAATCCAAGCCTATGCCCCAACCAGTAATGCTGAAGAAGCTGAAGTTGAACGGTTCTATGAAGACCTACAAGACCTTCTAGAACTAACACCCCCAAAAGATGTCCTTTTCATTATAGGGGACCAGAATGCAAAAGTAGGAAATAAAGAGATACCTGGAGTAACAGGTAAATTTGGCCTTGGAGTACAAAACGAAGCATGTCAACGGCTAATAAAGTTTTGCCACAAGAACACACTGATCATAGCAAACACTCTGTTCCAAAAACACAAGAGGAGACTCTACACATGGATATCACCAGATGGTCAACACCAAAATCAGATCGATTATATTCTTTGTAGCCAAAGATGGAGAAGCTCTATACAGTCAGCAAAAACAAGACTGGGAGCCGACTGTGGCTCAGATAATGAACTCCTTATTGCCAAATTCAGACTTAAATTGAAAGTAGGGAAAACCACTAGACAGAGATTGGGAGACTTAAAATGGGAATTTTGAAAGAAGTACATTATCAACAGTGACAAAGTCTAAGGAAGTAACAATGGTAGTCCGTGATAAGTGAAGTAGAAATGAATTTTTGGAGGTGAGGAATTGAGAGCAGTGTTTTGGTTTGGCTGTCTGACCATATTTCAAAATCAACATGAAGGAAGATAGGAATGTAAGTGGAGAAGCAGAATGACCCAGAAGTCCTCAATGGATAAAAGGGAGAAGGTGAAGCTCAAGGGTGACTCTTAGAGAAGCACATAGGTGAAAATATTTGCATCAAAATAGCTGATGGTTTTTAGGTGAGTTGAAAGAACTAAATCTGGAAATGTTAATGGAGAACCTAGGGAACTCTTAATCCTAGCTTCAAATCCTATAATAAGCAGAGCATAGCAGAGAAAGTACTAGCAGCTTGTTAGGGCCACAAATATAATCCTTAGCCCAGAGTCCAATGAACTACAGAGAATGAGCAAGGAAATTGACATCATACTGAGCTGAATTTAAATTCCACCTCTTCCAATCAATCACCAGCCCTGGACAAGTTACTTAGTAATCTCCCTGAGGATCAGTTCTGTCATCTCCAAGATGGATGGAAGTCATGTGAGAAAGTGTGTGGGGAGCTTCTCTTCAAACTGTGAATTACACTCCCACCCCACCCCCAACCCCACTACTTGCCTGTCAAACACTCTTGCTCCCAGTCACCAATCAGGCCTCTCTCATTTATTGATCCACAAATTGATGCACAATTTGTGCAATTGATAATTTATTCAAAACAATTTACTGGGCCAACATTATGCTGGGTCTTATGAGGATGAATAAAGCCCAAGATTCCAAGCCTTCCCAACTGTGGATACTGTAGTCCCTGACATGCACATATGGTCTAAAAACATTTTCACATGGATATAGTTTTGATATAGTTTTGAAAAGACTTCAGAGAGGTTGACTGGTCCAAACCAACAAGTGATGATTCTGGGATCCAGTCACAGGGTCCTGACTCTCTAGACACATTGCCCTTTCTACCATGTCATTTCCGTGGGCATCTGATTTTCTGGCTATGTATGTGTGTTTTACAAAAATAGACTTTGTGTTATACATGTGCCTTCTCCATATGCTTCTTTATGGAGAAAATCAATTAGTCCAAGAGACAAGTGCAGCCTAAGGCCATCTTTAGAAAGAAGTAGAAGAAAAAAAAAATGCTGCTCAATCAGATGAATTTGGTGAGATAATAAGAGAAAGAGTTTTGGACTTCTCTGGTGGCTCAGCGGGTAAAGAATCTGCCCACAGTAGAGGATACCTGAGTTCAATCCCTGGATCAGGAAGATCCCCTGGAGAAGGGAATGACAACCCACTCCAGTTTTATCGCCTGGAGAATTCCACGGACAGAGGAGCTTGGTGGGGCTACAGTCCATGAGGTCGCAAAGAGTCAGATACGACTGAGAGACTAACACTTTCAAGTGTTTTTATGAAAATGTAAAACTGAAAATGTAAGGTGGTATTTTTATAGACAGGATGACGCAGCAGAAGTTAGAAAAACTACAACTACCAACCTGGGTAGCATGTAGCCAGTCTTTCTCAAGGTGCCCTTTCTTGGCTGAGGTTTCCTCATCCATAAAATTGAATCTGTGATACACTCTCTTAAGAATTGTCATGTGACTCAGTTGAGATGAGAATAAAAAATATTCTTTAAAAAAAAATGATTTACCCCAAAATGGACCTTCGTATATTTGGACTTTGGAAGAGGTGTCCCCCAGACTGATCCCCAGGAGTGGTTCAAGTGGGAAAGTTGGGTTAGAGCTTTAACAGCAGGTGGTCGCCCTGGGACCATGGCAGGAATGTGGTGTTGGTTGTATTCAGAGACAATGAATTATGCTTCCTAGAAACTCCTGGTGAGCAGTGAGTGATGCAGGTGTGATCACTTGGGTGGTATCTGCAGAGAGCCTAAGGACAGCTGCTGGGATGGCCTTTGAAGAGTGGCACTGTGCCCCCCTCTCTTTTCCTCTCTCCTCAGTAAACCCATTCACAGAAAGAACCAAATAACTCACAGAGGTTCAAGTCTGACTTTTGTCCATAGAGCCCCTATATTTTAGCATGGCATCGAGCCTTGATTTAAATCATTGCATCTCTAAATGTGGCCTTCCTTTCAGAAGGGACTGAATGGAGATATTTTAAAGAGGGCTTCAGGGGAGAGAAGAGGCTGCCAGGAACTCTAAAGAGCTCTAAAACCATGTTGCTAATCTCCTCTTTGCCTTGATCTCACCTCCATTGGCCAGCATGAAACTGGATACACACAGAGGTTCTCATCAGTGCTGATGACTGAGCCCAAAGTGTTGGTGATGGTTGGGTGGGGGGAGATGTTTGCAGGGTCACAGGAAAGCAACCTGATAGAATTCAAGACACAATTCAGCTTGCAGGTCCACAGAATTGGTCACCCTTGTATTTTATGTCCTATATCCCATTATGAAAGAGTCTTATTTCCTTTTGTAAATAACTTAAGTATCTTCAGTTCACTTCTAGTGTATATTTCACCTTTAAAAGTCCTTTGCATTCTTTTTTGTTGGTTATTTATTTATTTATTTATTTTTGGTTCCCTTCATGACTAAGCACAGACCACCCAGGACACTGATGCAGAATGCTGTTGGAGGGCAATTTCTGTTTTTTTTTCTGCATTTCCTCATTTAGAGGATAAATTTAACTTTCCCCTCCCAATACTATGCTGTACACAGTTGGACTTGGCATTTTTGCTGAAAACTATGAGTCATTTTCATAAACAGGGATTGTCAAAAGAGCCTGATTCATATTATAACAACAACAAATACAGAAAAAGCCCCAAACTGAATGAGCTCAAAACTTTCAGATGTTCTGCAAAGAGAGGGGTTGAGGGATCACAGTCTTTGGAGAAGTCACTTGATTGTTCAGGTCTTGGTTATTTCATATTTAAAATTAGGATAATAGGGATATAAAAGCTATGCCATTAATCTCAAAAAAACCATCTCATGGTTAGTGGGCAGTATTATTTGCAGATTTTGCATTATTCTTCTGTTTCTGAAATGTTATATATAAAATTGGCTATTAGTACAGTCTTTTACTTTACAGGTTATTTACACTGTTGTATTTCGAGAATAAATCATTTTTTAGAAAAGAAAATATCATATATTCAGTATTGGGATGTTTTAAAGTATTAGTAGAATAATATTGAATAGTAAAGACAATTTAAGGAAGCATCCAGACAAGACCCAGTTCAGACTGTGCTGGGTGATTGTGAGTCTACTGGGAATGTATTATTTGGGATAGGGGAAGATTTTGTTTAGGATTTTTCCAACTCTAGAATACAACAAAGTGAACACTGTAAGATAATTATGTAGAACAAATGGAAACAATTATGTACTATGTGAACTGTAAACTCATACAGTTCTACATCTGTGCCAAAATTGATAGCCTAGGGAATGTACTTCACCAAGTGAATATAATTTTACATAGTCAGATCCCATAGGAGAATTCAACTAATCAACTTCAACTGATTCTAGAGAGGCTTTTACCAAAGAATGAGAATGCAGTGACCAGTTTTGGTAGTTGTTTTTCGGTCATCAAGTCATTTCTGACTCTGTGACCCCATGAGCTGCACACCAGGCTTCCCTGTCCTTCGCTATCTCCCAGAGTTTGCTCAAACTCATGTCCAATGAGTCAATGATGCCATCCAAACATCTCATCCTGTGTCGCTCCCTTCTCCTCTTGCCTTCAATCTTTCTCAGCACCAGGGTCTTTTCCAGTGAGTGAGCTCTTTCGATCACATAGCCAAAGTATTGGAGTTTCAGCTTCAGCATCAGTCCTTCCAATGAATATTCAGGGTTGATTTCCTTTAGGGTTGACTGGTTTGATCTCCTTTCTGTTTGGGAATAGTAGAAAACTATGTAGTATTTTAAAAGCAGCAGAGGTAAGGGTTAAGGTAGATTTACTCATTGAAAGTAACTCATTATAACTGAATAACAATTATGTTATTGTAACATAATTAAATTATACAGCAGACACTCATGAGTGTCATGAGTGCCTACTGTCCTTTCTCTCTTAAAAATATTAGAGGCACAATGTATTCAACTAAAGGTCTCCCATCCAAGTGAACCCCTTTACAGAATTCTCTAACACCAAAGACATATTTCTCTAGATACAAAGAAAGTCAGGATATAGTCTTATTAGCTCAAATATTATGAACTATAAATCACATAGAAAACACAGAACATAGAAACCATATAGCTTAATGTTTCATTTTAGAAGTTGAGAAATTGAGACCTGGAGGAAAAGACTTCATTGCCTGGCTTTCTTTGTATCTATAGAAAGGTGGTGCTATGAGTCTTGTGATAGTGAAGTGGGCCTTTTGGTCCAATCTTTTCATTCTTCCTGAGTGAAATCCAGATATGATAGCTGGAGCTTCAGCAACTACTTTCTTACCATGGGTGATTCTTGAAGATGGAAACCCGTGTGCTGCAGATGACAGCCTAGAAAGATTCAGTCTCTAAGAGTGGCAGATAGCCTTGAATTGACTGCATCTTGACTTATTTTATAGATTTCTTATCTTGTTTAATCAGTTTCATAAGGTCTTTTGTTAAAGGCAGCTGAACCAATCTGAACTGATATAAAACCATGAATTAAAAAAAAAGGGAGAAGAAATATAAATTGGTACCAAAATAAGAAGATAAAAGATACATAGGAGATCTCAGAAGAATGTTCTGTTCCAGTTCTTAGAGGAAAAAGAAAAAAGGGTTTGTTCTCTCTGAGACCAAAGGAACTCTCCATGGTTCTGCCTTGGGAATTGGGGATGGTGGAAACCTCAAAGTAATCATGTTTATTTGGCCTTTGCTGCTTTCAGTGTGTACTTTTTCTCTGGGAACTTCTTAGAGAGGAAAGATGGTAAAAGGCAGAATAAAAGAGTTTATGTTCTAACCTAACAATATCTTGATAACATGTCTTCAATGATAGCTATGATCTTGGTGCAATTTGTAGTACTCAAATACAAGGGCCATGCAAAGTGAGGGCTGTGAGCTATAATCTTCATTTGTCATTGTTCAGTCAGTCATGTCTGACTTTTTATGACCCCATAGACTGCAGCATGTCAGGCTTCCCTGTCCTTCACCATCACCCACAGCTTGCTCAAACTCATGTCCATTGAGTTGGTGATGCCATCCAACCATCTCATCCTCTGTCATTCCCTTCTTTTCCTGCCTCAGTCTTTCCCAGCATCAGGGTCTTTTCCAATGAGTCAGTTGTTTGCATCAGATGGCCAAAGTATTGGAGCTTCAGTATCAATCCTTCCAATGAATATTCAGGACTGATTTCCTTTAGGATTGAGTCTTGTCCATTCAATAATGAATTCAACAATTCAATAATCTTCATTTGAAAACTGCTAAATAACCCCATAAATTATAAATACATTATTCCTGATCATAATGGTAATGCATAACAGAACTAGAGTTTAAACTCAGATAGGATTCTGAAGGGGAAAGATTGAGGACAAGTGGGGAAGAGGGCAGCCGAGAATAAGATGGTTAGATAGCATCACTGACAACAACAACTCTGAAATCTGAAAACTATCAATAGTTGTAACTGTACATCATTGAAAAACAACCAAACCAATCTGTCACTTATTTCATAACTACTCTGGGTCCAGTAGCATCTATACATTTTACGGGGATTATTGTTTCAATCTTGAGAACAATGTTATACATAACAAAACAGAAGTCCACAGGCACTTAGTAGTATTTTCAAAGCCACATGGTTATTATGTAGAAGAGGTGGGATTCAAACCTAGCTCTTGCTAGCTCCAAAATATGTACTATTTCCACTACAATATAAGGGTCTTCTCACAGGGATGTAGGCAGTATATAGCTTGAACATTCAGTTCAGTTCAGTTGCCCGATCGTGTCCAACTCTTTTCGACCCCATGGACTGCAATATGCCAGGCCTCCCTGTCCATCACCAACTCCTGGAGTTTACTCAAACTCATGTCCATTGAGTCAGTGATGCCATCCAACCATCTCATCCTCTGTCACCCCCTTCTCCTCCTGCCTTCAATCTTTCCCAGCATCAGGGTCTTTTCAAATGAGTCAGCTCTTTGCATCAGACATCCTGGAATGTGAAGTCAAGTGGGCCTTAGGAAGCTTGAGCATTAGACACTGGGATTTTGGAATCAAGGTTGACATCCAGATATGGTAACTGTGGCATAGAATATGGTCAGTCAAAGGTATGGTTTTTCCGGTAGTCATGTATGGATGTGAGAGTGGACTGTAAAGAAGGCTGAGCGCTGAAGAATTGATACTTTGGAACTGTGGTGCTAGAGAAGACTCTGAACAGTCCCTTAGGCTTCAAGGAGATCAAACCAGTCAGTCCTAAAGGAAATCAACCCTGAATATTCACTGGAAGGACTGATGCTGAAGCTCCAAGATTTTGGTCATCTGATACAAAGAGCCGACTCATTGGAAAAGACACTAAGGCTGGAAAATATTGAAGGCAAAAGGAGAAGGGAATGGCAGAGGATGAGAAGGTTAGATAGCATCACCAATTCAATGGACATGGATTTGAACAAGCTCCGGGAGATAGTGAAAGACAGAGAAGCCTGGCCTGCTGCGGTCCATGGGATCATAAAGAATTGAACACTACTTAGTGACTGAACAACAAAAAGAGAACATGGGCACTGGTGTGGAGTCTAGTGTGCAGAGCTAGAGCTGTCTGCATCCTGTCTGCTTGGTAAAATTGTGCATTAGCAGAGGGTGAGTGAGGACTTCCTTAGTGGTCCAGTGGTTAAGACTCCATGCTTCCAGTGCTGGGGTGAAGGTTTGATCCCTGGTCGGGGAACTAAGATCCCACATGCCATATGGTGTGGCCCCCCAAATTATATATATATATATATATATATATATATATATATATATAATCATTACAAAAAGAGAGACTGAGTGATTTTAGTTCTGAGAGAAAAGGGGAGGGGCTTGGCTTCTCTGTTTGTGACCAATGTTTCAAGGACACTGTATTGAAGTGGCCTCCTGAGTTTGGAAACTCTAGAAAAGAGAGACCTTGAGGCCCAGAACAAGGCTGCACTCTTCTCTCAGGAAGCTGCTTTTAGAAAAAGAACCTTCTCTGAGCCACTCACCCATTCTGTGGTGCTTTTTCCGGCTTTTCAAGCAGTTCAAACAAAATTTGAAAGCCTGTGCAACTAATATGAATAAGCAGACACTTAATGATAGATAAAAGTCTGCATTATACTGTGTTATACCCCACCCGAGACTGGGGGTCAGGAAACCACCTTCTGCTCCCTGTTGGCCATCTACTTCCACAAGACCTTGGACAGCTTACTTTTCTCTGGGTCTCAGCTTCTCTGTCTATAC
The DNA here is from genome assembly GCF_019923935.1 of Bubalus bubalis. Lineage (NCBI taxonomy): Eukaryota > Metazoa > Chordata > Mammalia > Artiodactyla > Bovidae > Bubalus > Bubalus bubalis. The sequence continues at coordinate 83,113,154 of NC_059168.1, forward strand.
AATAAGATACTTTTTCAGTTCAGTTCAGTTGCTCAGTCATGTCCAACTCTTTGTGACCCCATGGACTGCAGCACACCAGGCCTCCCTGTCCATCACCAACTCCCAGAGTTTACCCAAATTCATGTCCATTTGAGTCGGTGATGCCATCCAACCATCTCATCCTCTGTCGTCCCCTTCTCCTCCTGCCTTCAATCTTTCCCAGCATCAGGGTCTTTTCAAATGGGTCAGCTCTTCACATCAGGTGGCCAAAGTACTGGAGTTTCAGCTTCAACATCAGTCCTTCCAATGAACACTCAGGACTGATTTCCTTTAGGATGGACTGGTTGGATCTCCTTGTAGTCCAAGGGACTCTCAAGAGTCTTCTCCAACACCACAGTTCAAAAGCATCAATTCTTCTATGCTCAGCTTTATTTATAGTCCAACTCTCAAATCCATACATGACTACTGGAAAAACCATAGCCTTGACTAGACAGAGCTTTGTTGGCAAAGTAATGTCTCTGCTTTTTAATAGGCTGCCTAGGTTGGTCGTAACTTTCCTTCCAAGGAGTAAGTGTCTTTTAATTTCATGGCTGCAGTCACCATCTGCAGTGTTTTTGGAGCCCCCCAAAATAAAGTCAGCCACTGTTTCCCCATCTATTTACCATGTTGTAATGGGACCAGATGCCATTAGTATAAACCAGTTTCTCTTAGTTTTCTCAGGACTGATCAAATTTTAAAACCAAAAACTTTAGTCTTTTTTCCCGGACCCACCCCATCCAGTCTTGGGCAAACAAGGTTGATCAGTCTCCCCACCATTAGGATATGTGATGTCAGCAGCACCCCCTCCCCTTCCTCTCTAGTCTTGGGTTTCCCATCTCTAAAATTCTTTTTTTTTTCCACTTTTCTAATTTATTTTTATTTTTAAACTTTACAAAATTCTATTAGTTTTGCCAGATATCAAAATGAATCCGCCACAGGTATACATGTGTTCCCCATCCTGAACCCTCCTGCCTCCTCCCTCCCCATACCATCCCTCAATTTACTGAGAGGTCTAAGGCATGGCATCACTAACCATTCTGATATCTAGTCTTCTGTCCCATGTTCTGAGAAATCCCTCAGTCCTGGACAAACAGGGACAAATGATCACCCTGTGGACAGGGCTCCTTCCTCTCCTGATCTCCTGGCACTCTATACCACAGGGATAGCCACATGCCCATGTGTGCCCAGCCTGATTAACATCCCCCTCCCCTGCTCTCAAAACACCGTGAACTGGAAGGGCTGAGCTGGCTGTGTTTACAGCCTCATGGTAAGATCTTCAAAGATTTCTCTTCTCAGTAAAATCTATGCAAAACTATTTAGTAAGACCACAATTAAATCAATGCCCTGATTTCACACATGTGTTTGCACAGGAAATTAGCTCACATAGTTTTCTAATGAGTGGCTTTAATCAAGCTCAAAAGAAACAGCTGGACTCTGGTATAAATCAAATTACCTTATTTCTAGAGATAATCCTATGACCCTCAACCAAGTGGCAGATAGTATGAAGAAGACTCACCCTAGCATGTCCAGGATAAAGGTCAATATAGGCAAGCCAGCGTGGTTAGTCTTAGGATTCCTTGGGGGCGGAGTAGAAATAGCCTAGGATATGATGAGAGTGCAGTGGTGGATTATATTACAGTTCAAAATACTCCCTGCCCCTCCCAGGGGTGCCTCTCCCTAAGGGGTCACTCCTGTGTGGGCATTATCCTTCCCACCCATTGATATCAGGCTTAACCTTATCTTATCCAAGGGGATGTGAGCAGAAGCTTTGGAAGGTGGTTGTGCTTTGCCATCATCTCTTTTCTCTCTGTGTCAGGACCAGTGTATTAATTTGCTAGGGTGCATCAACAAAGTGCAGTGAACTGTGTGGTTTAAACAAGAGGAATGACTTCATCTCACAGACTGGAGGCTGGAGATCAGGGTGTCAGCATGGTTTCTTCATAGGTTGGCGAGAACGTGTTCCATGCCTCTACCCTGGCTTTCGGCAGCCCACTGACACTCTTTGGCATTCCTTGGCTTGAAGGTGTATCACTCTGATCTCTTCCTTTATGTTCACATGGTATTCTCCCTGTGTGAGTCTCTGTCTCTGTGTCCAAATGTCCCCCTTGTATGAGAACATCAGTCATTTTGGATTAAGGCCCACTCTCATGAACTTATCTTAATTTGATCAACTAAAAAGATTCTTTTTTCAGATAAGGTCATATTCACAGGTACTGATGGGTTGTTGTTGTTTAGTCACTAAGTCATGTCTGACTCTTTTGCAACACCATGGCCTTTGTCCATGGGATTCTCCAGGCAAGAATACTGGAGTGGGTTGCCATTTCCTTATCCAGGCGATCTTCCTGACTCAGGGATTGAACTTGTGTCTTCTGCATTGGCAGGCTAAGTCTTTATCACTGAGCCACCAGGGAACACAGGGAACTATATTCAACATCTTGTGATAAACCATACGGGAAAAGAATATTTTTAAAAGGAATATATAAATGTGTATATCTGGGTCACTTTTTTGTACAGCAGAGATTGATACAACATTGTAAATCAACTATACTTCAATTAAAAAAGATACATGAGTGACAGAAATCTGAAGGGACAAAAATATATATAATTATGGCTTCCAGTCAAAAATATCAAAGCAAATTAACATCAGCTTCCATTCATAAAATTTCATGCCATTTTTCTCTTCTTTAGGAACCAAACTTTGATTTTTCTTGGAATATTGTTCTCCAGATAGTTCAAAACCAAACCAAGCAATACATTTCCCAGCATCACTTATAGTTAAATGTGGCCACCTCTGCTTTGTTCCATGAGAAAAAATACAGATGCTATGTGTGATGACCAGGTATGTTCTTAATTTGGTCTGTCTTGCTACCTGATGGTTTAGGATTCAACATCTTTTGGAAGACACAATTCATGATGACCAGCAATAGTACAATGCGGCTGCACTCTCATCCTGAATTCTGGAGTGGAAATATTGTGGAGCAAAGAGACAGTGAGCCCATACTGGGCATATATACGAGCGAGAAAGAAATCTTTGTTGTCACAAGTCCCTTTGATTTAAGCATTTTTACTGCTGCAGAAAAACAGAAAACAACTCTGTGACATTGTTGTGAAAATGAAATTAGACAAGGTCCATGAAAGAGCTTTGAAACTTACATATCCCTATATGGAAGTGAGGAGTAGTCTGAATATTTTTTTCCAGCTCCCAGCCCAATCATAATGGAATCTCATCTTGTGATATTGAGATCCCCAATATTCACCCGGAACAGCCCTAAATTTTGAGACAGAAGGTCTTTCTGACTTTGGCTCTAGCATCACTTGATGTTGGACTGCTCTTTCTTGATTCTGAGGTTCAGTGTCTCCCTCCGTAAAGTGAGCAATTTGTACTTTTCATGATTTCAAGAGCCCCTTCCAGCTCTGACACCATGTGCTTTGCTCACATTCATCACAATTTGTTGGATGGGTTAGATCAGTCTGGTCTGGCCCAGAATCATTTAGCTGTCAAACATTTGGCTTTTGGAGGCACAGTTTTTTTGTTTGTTTGTTTTTTGTTTTGAAGGGCAGCTGTGTCTGAATAGCTAATGGATTTAATCAAGGGGGCAGTAAATGCTGCCTCCTGAAGATATGATGATGTCAAAGAAAAAGAATTATTTCAGAAAGCTCCAATCATGGGAAATGAATGGAATTGTCTGCCTGAGGCAGACGGGGCCACAAAATGCCTGCCCCAGTGACTGGGGTTTCTTTGAGGCATAACAGGTTCTGGGAGAAGTGGCCAATTGTGGTCTGCCTTAGAGAGAGTGAGTAGCCTCAGACTGCTCAGCTCACATGGGTGAAGAAATGCTAGCTGACTCTAATAACCTTTATGACCCCAGGCAACTCAACTTCTGGGGGCGGCAGTTTGCTCATCTGAAAAATGGGTCTAAAGAGAGATGTTCATGAGGATCACAGGAATTCAGATAAGGTACATGGAATGGTTTGGAAATTTGACATGTTTTGAAAATCCCATTTTTTAAAGGAGTGCATGGTAAAATGAAGATCGAGCTTTGGAGGGAGCAGTGGGTTTTAATTCCAGCTCTCCCAATTACCCTGGACAAATTACCTAACCCATCAGAGCTCAGGCTTCCTCATCTGTAAAATAAGGGTAATTATTTCTACCCCATCAGGCTATTGAGAAAATTACATAAGATTTAAAAAATCTCCTAGCAGAGCACCGTATGCATATCAAATGACAGTAGTTTTTATGTTTTATTGATTTTTGATGGACTTGAAAGTAATATATAAAACTAAAATTAGGAAGGAATTTTGTACGTCTCCTCCTCCATCATTTTGCAGATGAGATGACATTGATACAAAGGGAAACTGAATGTCTTGTTCAAGGTCACACATCTAGTAAGTTGAACAAGTGGCACTAGAGCCCATGTTTCCTAACAACTTTTTTTTGATGTTTTTTCTACTTTTCCACACTTTCAGTGAATGTATTTTACTCCAAACACATAGGGTTAATGTGTCTATCATATATAAAACCCATGCTCAGAACCCCTAGGCCCTACCTCTTTACAACCCTTTGCCAAGTCAGTCCACTGTAGGTGGATTGAAAGGAATTAGCCTGGCTGATTAAATTAGAACTTCCCAAGATGTGCTGATTGCTTATCTTGGTTCTAGTTTTAATCTTGATAAATAATGTGTATTTGTCATGGAATGAACATTTCACACTTTCTTCTCTTTCACGTTTGGACTTTACCTTTGGGCTGTTGGAACATTGCTAAGGTATGTGGTAGTGGGCAGGTATAGGTTAGGGTCAGGGTGAAGATCAGATCAGATCAGTCGCTCAGTCATGTCCGACTCTTTGCAACCCCATGAATCACAGCACACCAGGCCTCCCTGTCCATCACCAACTCCCAGAGTTCACTGAAACTCATGTCCATCGAGTCAGTGATGCCATCCAGCCATCTCATCCTCTGTCATCCCCTTCTCCTCTTGCCCCCAAACCCTCCCAGCATCAGAGTCTTTTCCAATGAGTCAACTCTTCGCATCAGGTGGCCAAAGTATTGGAGTTTCAGCTTTAGCATCATTCCTTCCAAAGAAATTCCAGGGCTGATCTCCTTCAGAATGGACTGGTTGGATCTCCTTGCAGTCCAAGGGACTCTCAAGAATCTTCTCCAACACCACAGTTCAAAAGCATCAATTCTTCAGCCCTCAGCCTTCTTCACAGTCCAACTCTCACATCCATACATGACCACAGGAAAAACCATAGCCTTGACTAGAAGAACCTTTGTTGGCAAAGTAACGTCTCTGCTTTTGAATATGCTATCTAGGTTGGTCATAACTTTCCTTCCAAGGAGTAAGCGTCTTTTAATTTCATGGCTGCAGTCACCATCTGTAGTGATTTTGGAGCCCAGAAAAATAAAGTCTGACACTGTTTCCACTGTTTCCCCATCTATTTCCCATGAAGTGATGGGACTGGATGCCATGATCTTCGTTTTCTGAATGTTGAGCTTTAAGCCAACTTTTTCACTCTCCTCTTTCACTTTCATCAAGAGGCTTTTTAGTTCCTCTTCACTTTCTGCCATAAGGGTGGTGTCATCTGCATATCTGAGGTTATTAATATTTCTCCCAGCAATGTTGATTCCAGCTTGTGTTTCTTCCAGTCCAGAGTTTCTCATGATGTACTCTGCATATAAGTTAAATAAGCAGGGTGACAATATATAGCCTTGACGTACTCCTTTTCCTATTTGGAACCAGTGTGTTGTTCCATGTCCAGTTCTAACTGTTGCTTCCTGACCTGCATACAAATTTCTCAAGAGGCAGATCAGGTGGTCTGGTATTCCCATCTCTTTCAGAATTTTCCACTGTTGATTGTGATCCACACAGTCAAAGGCTTTGGCATAGTCAATAAAGCAGAAATAGATGCTTTTCTGGAACTCTCTTGCTTTTTCCATGATCCAGCAGATGTTGGCAATTTGATCTCTGGTTCCTCTGCCTTTTCTAAAACCAGCTTGAACATCAGGAAGTTCACGGTTCACATATTGCTGAAGCCTGGCTTGGAAAATTTTGAGCATTACTTTACTAGCGTGTGAGATGAGTGCAATTGTGTGGTAGTTTGAGCATTCTTTGGCATTGCCTTTCTTTGGGATTGGAATGAAAACTGACGTTTTCCAGTCCTGTGGCCACTGCTGAGTTTTCCAAATTTGCCAATATATTGAGTGCAGCACTTTCGCAGCATCATCTTTCAGGATTTGAAAAAGCTCAACTGGAATTCCATCACCTCCACTAGCTTTGTTCATAGTGATGCTTTCTAAGGCCCACTTGACTTCACATTCCAGGATATCTGGCTCTAGGTGAGTGATCACACCATCGTGATTATCTTGGTTGTGAAGATCTTTTTTGTACAGTTCTTCTGTGTATTCTTTCCACCTCTTCTTAATATCTTCTGCTTCTGTTAGGTCCATACCATTTCTGTCCTTTATCAAACCCATCTTTGCATGAAATGTTCCTTTGGTATCTCTAATTTTCTTGAAGAGATTTCTAGTCTTTCCCATTCTGTTGTTTTCCTCTATTTCTTTGCATTGATCGCTGAAGAAGGCTTTCTTATCTCTTCTTGCTATTCTTTGGAACTCTACATTCAGATGTTTATATCTTTCCTTTTCTCCTTTGCTTTTCACTTCTCTTCTTTTCACAACTATTTGTAAGGCCTCCCCAGACAGCCATTTTGCTTTTTTGCATTTCTTTTCCATGGCGACGGTCTTGATCCCTGTCTCCTGTACAATGTCACGAACCTCATTCCATAGCTCATCAGGCACTCTATCTATCAGATCTAGGCCCTTAAATCTATTTCTCACTTCCACTGTATAATCATAAGGGATTTGATTTAGGTCATACCTGAATGGTCTAGTGGTTTCCCCTACTTTCTTCAGTTTAAGTCTGAATTTGGCAATAAGGAGTTCATGGTCTAAGCCACAGTCAGCTCCTGGTCTTGTTTTTGTTAACTGTATAGAGCTTCTCCATCTTTGGCTGCAAAGAATATAATCAATCTGATTTCGGTGTTGACCATCTGGTGATGTCCATGTATAGAGTCTTCTCTTGTGTTGTTGGAAGAGAGTGTTATGACCAGTGCATTTTCTTGGCAAAACTCTATTAGTCTTTGTCCTGCTTCATTCTGTATTCCAAGGCCAAATTTGCCTGTTACTCCAGGTGTTGCTTGACTTCCTACTTTTGCATTCCAGTCCCCTATAATGAAAAGGACATCTTTTTTTGGGTGTTAGTTCTAAAAGGCCTTGTAGGTCTTCATAGAACCATTCAACTTCAGCTTCTTCAGCGTTACTGTTTGGGGCATAGGCTTGAATTACTGTGATATTGAATGGTTTGCCTTGGAAATGAACAGAGATCATTCTGTCGTTTTTGAGATTGCATCCAAGTACTGCATTTCGGACTCTTTTGTTGACCATGATGGCCACTCCATTTCTTCTGAGGGATTCCTGCCCGCAGTAGTAGATATAATGGTCATCTGAGTTAAATTCACCCATTCCAGTCCATTTCAGTTCCCTGATTCCTAGAATGTCGACATTCACTCTTGCCATCTCTTGTTTGACCACTTCCAATTTGCCTTGATTCATGGACCTGCCATTCCAGGTTCCTATGCAATATTTCTCTTTACAGCATTGGACCTTGCTTCTATCACCAGTCACATCCACAGCTGGGTATTCTTTTGCTTTGGCTCCATCCCTTCATTCTTCCTGGAGATATTTCTATACTGATCTCCAGTAGCATATTGCGCACCTACTGACCTGGGGAGTTCCTCTTTCAGTATCCTATCATTTTGCCTTTTCATACTGTTCATGGGGTTCTCAAGGCAAGAATACTGAAGTGGTTTGCCATTCCCTTCTCCAGTGAACCACATTCTGTGAAGGAACACAGCATATGCCATTAGGGGAATTCTTGAGAGGAGCCTTCACAAATCATGTTATATTCTCCCCCCCCCCCCCCCATGACCAACAGTTCTTCCAGTCAACTCACCACATCCCAAAAGTCTATCTCATGAAATCATATGCCCTTTTCTGGGACACTTGGAAATTGCTAATGTGGCCACTGATTTGTGTGGTGATCAGGAGGCATGTAATTAGGAAATAATGCTTACTTGCTCTTTTTCTCTCCTGGGGCACTCCCCAGCTCATGATAAATGATCCCCCCACCCTTGTAAGCCTTGAGGAGAAAATGCATACCATTTTTTCCACTTTACTGTCTCCTCCCCAGAGGGGAAGGGACCCACATGATTGATACCATCTAGGAGTAGGCCCTAATGATGCACAGGTCCCTCTCTGCTCTCCCTTGCCTGCAGGACACAGGTGTCTCCAGATCCTTGTTCACATGAAGATAACTCACCAGGAGAAGCTCTGCTGCTGGCGTGGGAAGCCTTAGAACCTCCTGGGATGCTGCTATGACTGAGCAAGTACATTCCATTGCAGCCATAAGGGTTGGGAGAGGAGCTGGTAGAGAGAACAGACTAGAAAGCACATTTGGGCCTGGTCCCAACCAACTCCAACCTCTGGTCCAGTTTCACCTGCAAACAAGCTGACATTCTGATCCTGACTCTTATGTACATTTCTTAGTAGGTTCTGAAGTCACTTCAGGTATTCATATATTTAGCCAATAAATATTTGACTGTCCCCCACCTCCCAAGCACTGCCAACCCCTGGGGATGGAAAGAAAATTAAGACCTGGTCTCTGCCCTCAAGCAAGTCATGGGATTGATTATGTACTCAGAGAATCAGGGTAGAGGGTGGTGGTTCTAGGTTTTGTACAGGACGCTATAGAAGCAGAGAAAATGGGGTTTCTAAAGAGACTTGAAAAGCTGGAGGAGGTTTCCTGGAGGAGATCATGTGACCTGAGTAATGAAGATATAGGAGGCATTAATTAAAGCAAAACATGACGATTGAACAGGAAGAAGATAATCTAGGACACAGTAGCCTGTTTGAAAGTCTCATGTGTGAGCACCTTGCAATTGGATATTATGAGTGGTTCAAGGTTGCTAGGACTTAGAGCACAAGGAGAGATATCCTTATTGTGTTCAAAATTCAGTTTAAGTGCTTGTTATATATCCAAAGAGTGCTGGCTTATTCTCTCCTCCTCTCCAGGATCCTCTCTGCAAGCTTCCCCTTTGCTTTATCTCATTACAGTTAAGCTGTTCATTTTTTTAAATTTTGTTTTATTGGAGGATAATTGCTTTACAATATTGTGTTGGCCTCTGCCGTATGCTAACCACAAATATACTCATTTTTCCTCCCTCCTGAACCCCCCTCCCATCTCCTACCCTGTCCCACCCCTCCAGGTTGTCCAAGAGCACTGGGTTGAGCTCCCAGTGAAAGTGAAAGTCACTCAGTCCTGTCTGACTTTTTGCGACCCCATGGACTACAGAGTCCATGAAATTCTCCAGGCTAGAATACTAGAATGGATAGCCTTTCCCTTCTTCAGGGGATCTTCCCAACCCGGTAATCAAACTGGGGGGTCTCCTGCATTGCAGGCAGATTCTTTACCAACTGGACTATCCCCCTGTGTCAAATAGCAAATTCCCACTTGCTATCTGTTTTGCATATGGCAATGTATATGTTTCCATGCTGTCTCTCAATTCAACCCACCCTCTCCTTTCCCCACTGTGTCCATTATACACAGTGAAGTAAGTCAGAAGGAGAAAGACAAATATTGTATATTAATGCATGCGTGTGGAATCTAGAAAGATGGTACTGATGGACCTATGTGCAGGGCAGCCATGGACACACAAACATAGCAAACAGACTTGTGAGCTGATCGTTGTACACGGCTTCTATCTGTGTGCTGTACCTGTCACTGGAGTCTGGTTTTTATTTTGAGCCTCACTATCCTTCTGCTGTAGGCTGGACTGTCGAATGTGTCACCCTTTCCTATGGAATTTGTCCATTGTCTCCACCAAAGGTAGTGGATTTCGTCTGCCTAAGGCTCAGGCATGTGCTTGCTTTCCCCAGTGGGCTCTGAGTAGATGTGATAGAAGCTGCGACTCGAAACACGCTGCACATGTGGCCTTTCTCTCTCACCTCTCCATCTGCCTTGAGATTCCCTCTTCCCGCTTCATGCCTGCTAGCTGCATCACTTCAGCCCGCATCCAAGAATGAGACGCTTGGAGCAGGTCTGAAGATGGGCACAAACTGGATCTAAAATTTAAAGCCCAGCTGCCCAGTCAAGCCCAGTCAAGGTCAGCCCCACCTGACCTGAGGATGAGAAGCAAGCCCAGCTGGGATCAGCAGGTCCACTCACATCTGACTCTGAAAAATAAGCTTCTTCTACACCACCAAGATTGGGGATTGTTTCTTAGAAATGGCTGAAATGTCCTCCATATTTCTTTGGCCCATGTTTGCCTAGGGCATTGCTTTGCAAACTTTCAAATGCTCTACACATGGCTGACCAGGCAGTTGGTCAATCCATTCTTCTCTAGCTCTTTTCCTCCCTGTGAGACATTCTGTCCAACCACAAAGCTCATTCTCTACACAGACCCTGGTCTAGGGACAAAGGGAGAACAGACAGCTCCCAGGCTGGCGGAGGAGACAGGAAATAACAGTGGATACAGAGAAATGGCCTAGAGTGCTCAGGAGAGTAAAATGTGGCAGACTGTGTCTAGACTGGCCACGGGATGTGTAAGTGAGCCTGCACAGGGTGAATCTGGCCTGGGGGGATGGGCCCTAGGCTCTTTCGAAAGGATGATGAAAAGAGTTTGAGGCCTGTCTCATCCTCTTGTTCTGCTTTTGTTATCTTTCGGATCTCAAGCACAAGCTTTTCCAACTCTGCCTTTAAGGTATCACTTGTTTTCTGATGCTTAGTAGTACTTTATCTGTCAAATGATGCAAATGCTTACATGTCACAATGGTTTTGAAATGGTTGCATGATATAATAGATAAACATATACTCTGGAAAACCCCAGAAAAGTACATCATTGTAAGAAGTGATCATTGGTCTCACCAAGAGTGAAAAAGTATTTGGAAAAAAATACATAAGAAATTTTACAAAGTTAGAGACGATGACTTTGTCATAATTTACCAAATTCAGTTTTAGATAACTTTCCACAGTTGCACAGCTTTGAACTGGTAACATGACATTGTTTGCATCCCGTATTCAAATTGATCTACTTGTCTCTGAAGGGGTCTCGTGACCCACACAGAAGGGCAGCAGCAAAACTCTCCTGCTAAATCCCTTGGGATGGGGAGGGTCCTCCTAGGAAGGGGATTAGGATGTGAAAACTGTCCTCTGCCATTCCCTATATTGAGCAGACACCCAGGCACTGGTTCCCAATGCCAGGGGAGGCCTGCCACATAATGGATTTATAAAAAGAAGGGTAGAATTGATCAATTCAAGCCATGATTTAAAAAATAGATTAAGAATAAATCTTAGAAAGTTCTGTGCAAAAACATTTCATTATCTAAAAAAAAACAAAAAACCCTAATTTTCTTTGTAAATGTAAATGACTTAAAGTGATTCTAGAAGAATGAAAAACCTGAAACAAACACGGAATTGAAAAAAGTTAGTACAAAAATTATGCCTCCTATATGATCCCAGGCTTGGACAGTTTTACATATCTTATGATTTCATGTATGCTATTGAAATTGTTCCCAAGCAGAGAAGAGCAAGAAATATTTACAGATATATTTCACCAGAGCCTGAGATTATTAATACAGGAAAAGAAGCCAGGATCTCACCTGCAATTTTGACAATGCGGGTGGCGGGGGGAACCTTTATTCAATAAAATGCTGAGAAATTGAAATCTAGAATGATATTTAAAGATTAGTATACCATGACTGCATTAGGTTTTATTCTTAGGACAAAAGATTGTTATAAAATTAGTTGTATCATTTTAGTACATCTTGTTGATGTATTAGAGAGGAAACATTTTTAATCATCTGAAAAATTGCTAAGAAATCATTTAATGAAATTCATCACCCACCCATTCCAGATTAATGAGAAAAGGAAAACACACACAATGATGTGTAGTGAACTGAGAATACAAAGATACTTCCTAAACACTATAAAGAATATCCAAAATCAAGAACTAACTGAATACTAGTGTTGGATCATTACAAACATTCCCATTAAAATTAAGAGCAAGCCAAGATTTTTTAAAATGCCCATTGTCACACCCTTTCAAGAAACCTTAGACAATTTAGTAATATATGCAACAGATATAAATGTTTCAGTGATTAGAAAGAAAAGTAAAATGATCATTGGTGGAAGATGGTATGATTGCTCATATAGTAGACCAAAGATAGCTAATTACCTAGGATATCCAGGAAAACCAGCAACCTGTTAAATGATTGTTTTTTCTCAATTCAAAGTGGTGCTAATCTGAAAGAATAAGTAAATAGGAAAGGAAAATTTGAGGTTGAGGGAAATCTTGAATGTTCTTCCTACCAGATGTTAAAAAAATTTTTTTAAACGATGATGATTAAAACAGCATCGTGCTGCTGCCTCGATCAAACAGATGCCACACACAAACTGGGTAACTGGAGGAGAGTTCAAAAAGGGGACTGCTGACAAAAATGTGGAAACTTAGAAGGGCTTGTGCAATATCTAGGCCAGAGACAGTCAAGAGCCCTTAGGCCCGGGGGGAGGGGAGGGTGGTTACAAAACCAGCAAGAGAGGAGTGAGTCCTCCAGCAGAGCGACACGCCAGCCCAAGGCCACGTGGCCAGGAAGAAGCCAAGGAACAAAAACACCAACCTCAGTCCTCCTCCCTCCTTCTCCTGGTCTCCTGTGAGATCTCCAACCAGAAGCCAGGGTGCAAAGGGACCATTTCTTTGTTTCTTTTCTTTCGTTTTTCTTTCTTTTTTGAAAATTTTCAGGTACAGTTTTCAGGGTTCTTTTTTTTTTTTTCTAGTTAAAGTTTTAAAAAAGTTTTGCAAAGCTATAGATTTATATGCACTTCCATTAAATCCGAGAGATTCTTTTGTCTCCCCAGGGATAACGTCTTGCAAATTATTTTAAAATATCATAACCATGAAATTGACACACATACAATCGTGTTTAGATGTCCCCAGTTTTACATGTACTTATGCATGTATTTGTTACTTACGTTTATGCAGTTCTACCATGCATAAGTTCATGAATCCACCACCAGTGTCAAGATACAATTTCATTAACACAAAGATCTTCTGTGTTGCCCAAATATAATCACAAATCCTTTCCTCCTACCTCTTGATCCCTGTACCATGACAACCACTAATATTCTCTTCATTTCTATAATGTCATGTAAATGTTACATAAATGAAGCCTGTTGACGCAGACCATAAAGTTCAGCAGATTGAGGACAGAGTGGGACAGACTGCATAGATCCATAGATCCAGAGGGTCCATCTTGAATGACAACTAAAAATACCATGCTAAATGCTGGCAAAATTGACAAAGGCCCAAAACAGATAGTCTAAAAGTAAACCCTAATATATTTATTCATTCATTCAACAAATATTCATTGAGTGCTTACTCAACACACCAGGTCATCAATGTAAGTCAATAAGAAAAGTAAGCCTAGTCAGTAAATAGCACTAAGAAACTGAGTTCAGTTCAGTTGTCACTCAGTCATGTCTGACTCCCTGTGACCCTATGGACTGCAGCACGCCAGGCTTCCCTGTTGTCACCAACTCCCAGAGCTTGCTCGAACTCATGCCCATCGAGTTGGTGATGACATCCAACCATATCATTTGTCCGCTTCTCCTCCTGCCTTCAATCTTTCCCAGTATCAGGGTCTTTTGCAGTGAGTCAGTTCTTTGTATCAGGTGGCCAAAAGATTGGAGTTTCACCTTCAGCATCAGTCCTTCCAATGAATATTCAGGACTGATTTCCTTTAGGATGGACTGGTTTGATCTCCTTGCAGTCCAAGGGACTCTCAAGAGTACTAACACCACAGTTCAAAAGCATCAGTTCTTTGGCACTCAGCTTTCTTTATAGTCACATCCATACATGACAACTGGAAAAACGAACTGAGTAGCCTTTGGAAAAATCAGACCAGTGCCTGTGCAGAATGTTGTAAAAGGGCTCATTCAGTACCTACCCTCCCCCTCTTTCTAGCTTGACTTCTTGTACCATAGAGGCTGGGAAGCCTAAAATCACAGGCTATATAATATAGTGATTGATTTGCTCCTAATGTTACAAGGAATGCTCCTAGGGGCATAGATTTCTGGAGCCAGACAATCTGGGTACAAATAACAACTCTGCCATCCATTAAATGCTTGGTGTGGGGCAATTTGGAGGAGGAAATGGCCACTGACTCCAATATTCTTTCTTGCCTGAGAAATCCCATGGACAGAGAAGTCTGGAGGGCCACAGTCCATGGGATTGCAAAAGAGTTAGAAACAACTTAGTGACGGAACAAGGACAGCAGTGGGGCAAGTACTTTTTGTGTCTTGGCTTCCTCATATGGAAAATGAGGAGATAGTAGTACCTACCTCGTAGGAGCCTGTAAAAATTAGTTAACATTTATAAAAGCACTGAGAACAATGCCTGGCACTCAGTAAGCATTGTATAGTGTTCACTAATAATAGTCTAATTCTCATAGACTCCCTTGCAGCTAGCATTCAGCATGTGACAGAAGTGCTATCCAGGAGCTACAGTAATATATCATTATACAGGCAGAAGTGGACACCATAAAGTGGCAATGGTTCCCAGGAAGCTTGTTTTTATGGCAGAGACACCTGAATAACACTGGTTATTCAGGGGTGGTGGTTGTGAAGTTTCTGCTCTCCAGTCCCCAGCATCTAGCAGTAATGGATTCCTCTAATTCCAGTAATTTCTGATGTGACTGGAAATTATTTTTGTCTCTGTATTGCTGTCAACTCTATGGCACCAAGCCATCCTGGTAATTCAATAAATTAGCTTAAACCCCTTAGTAAATCCCTCTCTGCTTAAAGCAGTTAAAATAGCTTTATGTCTGACCAGTCCAGACCATTGCCTTATATCAAAATAAAACTCAGATAATTAAGGATTTGATTGTGAAAAGTAAAGTCATTGAATAAACAATAAAAAAATAAATGCCAGGGCTTCAGTTATTGCAGCTTAAAAAAATAAAACTAAATACAAAAACACTAGAGGAAAATCTTGAGAGGTTTGACCACACAGTTTATACGTTAAAGATCATAACTAAAAGTAAGATACGTATAAAAGATCAAGAAGATTTCAAGAAGTTGGACAATGGTCATACTCTTAGCATATGATTTATAGAAGTTATTATAAAAATATTAAAGTAGCAGTAAAAATTCTGAAGGACATGATAATTTATATAAAAATAAATGATATATATACACACACACACACACACACATATACACAATATGTATGTACTGGTAACTTGAAAATGCCAATCAGAGCAAGGAATCATTTTTCTTCTTTGACAAATTGCAGCAAATTTTTTTAAGAAAGGATTTATCCTTATTCTGGCAAGGAGATGGGGGAAAGTACTCTCATTCTCTGTTGGTAGGAATATAAGCTGGTAAAATCATTTTGGAGGACAATTTGGTAATATTTACCAAGGCTTTAGGGCTTCCCAAGAGGCACTAGTGGTAAAGAATTCGCCTGCCAATGCCAGAGACATAAGAGACTCGGATTAGAGACCTGGGTTGGGAAGGTCCCCCAGAGAAGAAAATGACAACCCACTCCAGTGTTCTTGCCTGGAGAATTCAATGGACAGAGGAGCCTGGCAGGCTACAGTCCATGGGCTCACAAAGAGTTGGACACCACTGAAGTGACTTAGCATACAGCACTTTATGCATTCTATTCCTGGCTTTAAAAGCAGGCCACTCAGCCACGCTTCAAGCTGTGTCTGGTATGCAAAAAACAGCTTGACAGCAAACTGGCTCAGGCAGTTGCCAGCAGCCACTCTCGGACTATCCTGAGTGTGGCCCACTCTCTGGCCACTGAATCCCAGCTCCAAACACCGATCTTGGATTCAAGAGTTTTGGGACCCTCAGTTACACTGGACTGTTCAGTCTTTAGTTTTCAGATTTGATTTGACATCTCACCCAGTCCTTAGCTTCCACTGCTCTAGTCTCCAGCATTTCCTTCAGTCTAGGGATGAGGCCCCAGCCATTTCTCCCAACCACACCCACAGTCTCATCTCGACCAGCTGGCCTACCTAGTTGGCTGACTTCCTCTTCATCCATTTTTGTCCTCCTTCTCTGTTAGGCAAGGAATATTTGAACAGCCTTCACTGTAGATCCCAACTTGGTTAATTTTTGCTGAAAGCAA
Organism: Bubalus bubalis; assembly: GCF_019923935.1. Taxonomy (NCBI): domain Eukaryota; kingdom Metazoa; phylum Chordata; class Mammalia; order Artiodactyla; family Bovidae; genus Bubalus; species Bubalus bubalis. Next base: position 83,129,418 of record NC_059168.1, read on the forward strand.
AAGTTAATATTATATACCTTCCAGAATCAGTGTAATTGAAAAGGCTTCTCATGTGCTAAATGGTGCTTTTTCTTCATTTTGATATTATCATATAAGACTGAGTCATTTATATGCTGTCTTTTCTTGGCCACTTTCAAAAAATTTCTTTTACTGTACTTTCTATAGCATCTCTCTATGTTTTTGAGGTGAATACCATTCCCCTCAACTATTTTTGGATCCCTCCTGGTCTGAGGAAGTAAAATTTTTTCTTTCTCATTTATGAATCAATGGATTTTATGAATCCTTGCTTTAGCAATTTAGAAACTTCCTATCTTCCTTTTCTCCAAATTTTGAACAAAATATGACTTGCTTTAATTGGAGAAAAAAAATGCTAAAGGTACTTTTTATATTTATCCTCTATTCCTCACTATAGCTCCACTTAATACAGGTTATTTTATAACAGTTAATTCTCTGTAGAAATCAAAATGAATTTTGAAGAGATAGTGAATGGGTTAGATTAAATGGCAAGGATAGCTGGTCAGACTGGGATTTTTACTTTCTCATTTCAGAACCTTGAATAGTCTTTCTGAAGTATTCTGCTGACAGTCCTGTGGTGGGTGGGTGGGTGGGGTAGCTATCAGATATTTAGCTGACAACTGCCCACTTTAGAAGATACAATAGGATGATAATTCCTTAGAGGTGACTTACCTTACTTCTTAATGCTAACACCTACCACCACCAACAACATAAAACAAAACAAAAGTGGAAAACATATCCCTGGTAAAAATCAACTTCCTCTTACTTAAGTTTTCATCTATATCAAAAATTACAATAGCTAGCCCATATTTGTGTTTATCTAAATTTTTACTAAGTAAACCTAAAGTAGAAACTATTAATCAAGAAACAAGAAAATGAAATGATAAAAATAATTTACAGCCAGCCAGACTCTGCAGAAACAAGGTCTGTTCCTTATTGCTAGAGGCATATACATTCAGTCAATAGGAAGTTACCAGATATATTCAAAGTGTCACTCACAACATGTTGTAGGGGGAAAGAACAGGTGAAGCTTAAAGGTAAAAAGTGTTATGGTTGAAATGGGCTATAGAGTGCTGTCAGAGTGGAGGAAAGTGGTGACCAGAATGCCTGAGAATTCTGCAGAGTTTATATCGGGTTGACCAAAAAGTTTGTTAGGGTTTCTCTGTTACTTTATATGGAAAAACCTGAATGAACTTTTTGGGTAACCCCATAGGTGACATTTGATGTAGCGTCAGAGGACTCCATCCAAGGAATATACGAAGTTTACTGAAAAGGATGGGAATGCTGGAGAGTAGAAATTGCAGGAGTTGTGGCTGAAAGGCAAAGGAGAGTAACTACTTAGAGTAATTGGTAGTGATGAGTTCAGCCTTTGAAGGGCTTCTGAGCAAAATGAATCAGCATCCAAAATATATACAAACCATTTTATTCTTTAATATCCTTCTCAGTTGACTATTTCAAGGAAATATGTAAAGGAATAATAATAATAAACTGAGATGTGCAAAGCAATTGCTAGTGAGTATTTAGAATAATAAAATATGAGAAACAGTCTCAAAGTCCAACTAGTCAGAACACTTAACATTAACATAAGTATTATAAAATAGTTTCCAGTTTCATCGGAAATCAGAAAGCTTGCCCTGCATGAGTGAAAAATGGTGTGACTGTTATGAGTATAGCTGTACAAAACTTAAAAGCAGAAGGATTAAAAATAGGGAAATATTATAAATGTTGCCAAAGTAGTTCTCTTTGGTTTTCATTGATAAGGTTTTAGGATGGTTTAATAGTCAATTTTTTAAACAGTTACTAATGGCAGAAAGCGAAGAAGAACTAAAGAGCCTCTTGATGAAAGTGAAAGAGGAGAGTGAAAAAGTTGGCTTAAAACTCAACATTCAGAAAACTATGATCATGGCATCTGTTCCCATCACTTCATGGCAAATAGATGGGGAAACAGTGGAAACAGTGACCGATTTTATTTTTTTGGGCTCCAAAATCACTGCAAGATGGTGACTGCAGCCATGAAATTAAAAGACGCTTACTCCTTGGAAGAAAAGCTATGACCAACCTAGACAGCGTATTAAAAAGCAGTGACATTACTTTGCCAAAAAAGGTCTGTCTAGTCAAGGCTATGGTTTTTCCAGTAGTCATGTATGGATGTGAGAATTGGACTATAAAGAAAATTGAGCACTGAAGAATTGGTGCTTTTGAACTGTTGTGTTGGAGAAGACTTGAGAGTCCCTTGGACTGCAAGGAGATCCAACCAGTCCATCTTAAATAAAATCAGCCCTGAATATTTGTTGGAATGATTGATGCTAAAGCTGAAACTCCAATCCTTTGGCCACCTGATGTGAAGAGCTGACTTATTTGAAAAGACCCTGATGCTGGAAAAGATTGAAGGCGGGAGGAGAAGGGGATGACAGATGATGAGATGGTTGGATGCCATCACCGACTCGATGGCCATCAGTTTTAGTAAACTCCGGGAGTTGGTGTTAGACAGGGGAGGCCTGGCGTGCTGCAGTCCATGGGGTCACAAAGAGTTGGACACGACTGAACGACTAAACTGAACTGACAGTCTACAAAAAATGAAACTTCGATGTCTAGTGAACTGTAAACTCATGGACTTGGACTTGTAGCTTGAGTCTAATTCCCATTTAGTGTAATAGTCAACTATCAGTCAACTATAAACATTGCTTCCAAATGCACCTGACACATTCACCAAGATATACTCTATTGATCATGACTTAAGTATCAATACATTTCAAAGGGTTGAAATCATATGAAAGGTATTCTGTTTTCAAATTGGAATTAAACTAGAAATTAAAAACAGTAAGATGCCTTGAGAATATTTTATACTTCTAAATAATTATTGGGTCAAATAAAAGAATAATAAACCCACTAAACTCTCAGATGGTAAAGAATCCACCTGCAATGCAAGAGACCTAGATTCAATCCCTAGGTTGGGAAGATCCCCTGGAGGAGGGATGGCAACCCACTCCAGTGTTCTTGACTGGAGAATCCCATGGACAGAAAAGCCTGGTGGGCTATAGTACATGGAATTGCAAAGAGTCGGACACAACTGAGTGATTAAGTACACACAATTACAAATTATTAGAATTGAAGGCACATCACTATACAGTCTATAGGCATTCAAAGACAGTGAATATCCATAGAAAACTTTATGTTAATGAAATTAACAACTTTCTGAAATTCACATGTTCCATGAAAATCTTGATAGGTTATTGGAATGCAGTCAAGTTGCTAATATCTGGTCAAAGGGTGCCACACATTCATACCTGACTGGTAATCATTTGTCCAGTTTATTCCACCATCTCTCCAATCTGCTCCCATCTTTATGATTTAAAATCTTAAAGGCTGTAATTTGCCAACAGGAGAATGTCCTGGATTCTTAATTTGAAGATTAAAAACCAAATGTACTTCGTGACCTGTTTCTTACTTGCTTTTTCAGCTTCCTTTCTTTTCATTCTCTCCTTCTTATGCTTCAGCTATAAAACATACAAAAAATTACCACATTTTATTGATTCTGAAGTTTAAATTTTCACAATTCCATATCTCTGATATTGGGATGTGTTTCGTGATTGTCTTAGTGGTACCTATAATAATAATAATGAAATACCCTTAGATGTTATGCTTTCTTTCTTGCCTTTTTGATTAAAAGAAGGGAGAATTCCGTCTCCCTTCTTTTTCCTTATTTTATGCAACTGACCTGAACGCTCAGTAGTTATCACAAATGTCATCTCCAGTTTCAGATTTTCCTTAACAGAAAACAAATGTTTATTGAGTACTTGTTATGTGCTAGGCTCCATGTTATATACTTTACTTATGACATCTCTTTTATCTTTTGTGGTCACTTGATGAGCAGGAGGCATTATCCAAGATTCACAGAGGTTAACTAAATTCCACAAAAGTCATGCAGCTCACTAAAAAAATGGCACAATTGGAATAGAAGACAAGTCTGTTTGCTTCTAAATCCTCTATCCTTTCTGTTACATCACAATGCTTTTCCTAACAATGCCCATTATTTGTCAAATTAGCCATACTTTTCTCAGAGTTCTTACAATATCTATTTCATTGTATTATAATGATTTTCCCCTATCTTTCTGATTTATGAGAGGCTTCCCTGGTGGCTTAATAGGTAAAGAATCTTCTTGCAATGCAGGAGACCTGGGTTCGATCCCTGCTTTGGGAAGATCCCTTGGAGAAGGGAATGGCAACCCACTCCAGTATTCTTGCCTGGAGAATCCCTTGGGCAGAGATGCCTGGCTGGCTACACTCTATGGGGTTGCAAAGAGTTAGTCACAACTGAGTGACTAACACTAAAAATACTGTATTCCTAGATTCTTAAGACTTAGTAGGATGCCTGGTATACAGCAATACCAAATAGTAAATATTTTAAAGAATGAATGAACGAGGTATCCTTGACCCTGAGATTTTCCTGGTCCTTATGCTTCTTCTAGCTCATACACAGTAGAGGTACTATCAGTGACACTGAAAAAATAAATACTTGAAAACTAGGATTATGAGCTAGAATTTAGAAACGTGAACTCTATAGCAGTGATAACAAATGATTTCAGCCCAACACTTAACACTGTCTATTGCTAATTTATCAGAGTATTGGGCTCAGAAGGATTCCGGGGCTGTATTAGCTCAGTGAAAAGTACAGCGATGGAAATCTGCTTCTTTGCTAGGCAGTGTTCCTGTGATATATTTGCCATCAGCACATCTAGTTCTCTCCATCCTTGGGGCCTTTACAATCGCTGTTCCCTCTATTTGAAAATGTCTTCCTTTAGATAGGGCTATCTGTCACTCCCTTACTTTCTTGAAAATTTTGTTTAAAGATCCATTTGGCAGGAAAGTAGACCCACCACTCACTCTAAACTAGCATGTTTTCCACTCCATCACTCACTATACCCTTTGAGTACTGTATTATTATTTATTGCACTTATGGCCATTTTACATGACATGATATGCATGTGCTTGTTCATTTATTGTTTATCTCCCCCTCCCCCCACCCCTCCATGTGAGCTCTGAGAGGGCAGAGACTTTGTTCTGCTCACTCAGGAACCCATGAGTGCTGACCACATGGTTCACATGGCATCAGTAACAAAGCAATCAGTGTGATATTCTTTCTTTCCTCTTCTTTCATGGCAATAACAGCAGACAATCAGTGTGAGAAAAGACACTTATGTCCTTAAAGGATATTTTATATTTAAGGTAGGTCAATTTTATAAATTCCATATCCTTGGTCTGATATATTCTGGATCTTGGACCCTTTACAATTCTCTTATTCTTTTCTAATTCTTACACTTCTTTTTCATCTCTCTCTTTACATCTTTGCCAATAGAGACATTTCTGTTTCTCCAACAAGAGAGATTTTTAAGACATGTTTAGCCATTCAGTCCAAAGAACTGCCCTCTTTATTTCCTTAATGGATGATTTTTGATGATTTCAGATGATTAACCCCTATGGTTTTAATCACTTTTTCAAATATTTCCTATGGAAACAGTCCACCAACCAGGCCATACTATGGTGAATTGAGCTGATTTTTCAGTATTTCAAGGTCAGCCTGGGTAGCAGCTTGTGAAGTGAAAGTCAGTCAGTCATGTGTGACTCTTTGAGACCCCATGGACTAGGTACCCTGCCAGGCTTTTCTGTCCATGGAATTCTCTAGGCAAGGATACTGGAGTGGGTAGTTGTTCCCTTCTCTGGGGGATCTTCCCAACCCAGAGATTGAACCCAGGTCTCCCACATTGCAGTCAGATTATTTACTGTCTGAGCCACCAGTAGAGGTTGAATTTTCCTCCTTTCAATGTTAGGCCTTCTGTAAGATGCAGAATCAAGTTAAGAGGAGAAGAAAGCAGTCCTGTCTTGAATATTATCATTAAATTTAAAAACCCTGGGAAAGAGGATTTACAGTTGCGGCATTCGGCCTCTATGTTACACACTCTCCAATTATGGTGCAGGTCTTCTCTGGTGGCTCAGGCAGTAAAGAATCTGCCTGCAATAAGGGAGCCCAGGTTCGATCCCTGAGCCAGAAAGATCCCCTAGAGAAGGAAATGGTTACCTACTCCATATTCTTGTCTGGAGAATTCCTTTGACAGAGGAGCCTGGTGGGCTATATTCTATGGGGTACCGAAGAGTCGGACATGACTGAGCAACTAACGCTTCCACTTTTCAATCATGGTACAAGGTTCCAATAACACATTTAAGAAGTATATTAGTTAGAATATAGTTTCTCTGCCTTGTGACAAAGGTCCAAAATGGAAGTTCTTTATTATAGGATAGAAGTTATTTTGCTTTTTCCTTGATGTCTAAGCTTCTATGGCAACTGTCTGTCAAGAATCTCTCAGGAAGCCAGGCTTCTTTTCTATAACATTGTCCAACATTCCCAGGGATTTATGTCTGTCAACAGGGCCATGTTGCCCACTATTTCATCTACATCCCAGCCAGCAGACAGCAGGAAATAGAGTTAAAAGGATATACTCACCCTGCTCACATCTCACTTGTCAGAACTTGATCACATAAATACACTTAGGTACAGGGAAGGCTTAGACACATTGTGTTTATTCTTGGAAACCATGTAGACAGCCAAATATGAGTTATTTCCATTGTCGAAAGGGAAAAGAGTTCGGTTACGGGCATACATCTAACAGATTTTCTCACAGGAAGAGAGGGTGGGTTTTTTTCTGGAGTCAAGAACCATCAGTGGAATACTTAAAATTCTTCTCATTGATTTCCCTGATGGTCCAGTGTATGTCATACAGCAGTGGTTTCTAGGCAACTAGCTGATTATTTAGATGGAATCACTAGAAACTGTTCCTCAGTTTTGTAGGTTTGGAAATATATAGGCAAGGATTGATGCTAAACAGACTCTCAAAAGTTTAGTATGTAAACCAGATTAAAATGTGATTTAAAATGAGGAAAATAACTACTGGTTTACATGGGTAGTTTGTGACATATATAGTTGGATCATATGGGAAGTTACTAGGAAAGCCAAGGGATAACAGGAGTTTTGCTAGTTGAGTATAAAGAACAACAAAAAAAGAACTAGCTCTTCTTAAGTCAGTAAAGTTTATCGTCAAAAAGAAGAAATGTAGGTGACTTCCTGGAAGCTCTTATAATATATCATCTTAGATCTAGGAGGGTATTTAAAGATTGTTTAATTTAGTCTCCAATTTTTAGAGACTGAAAACAGAAGTTCAAAGTGGGAATATGACTTGTAAAGAAAAAAAAAAATCGCAGCTCATTAGAGGCAAAACCACAGCAAAAACAAAACAAATGAAAATAAAACAAAATCTCAAGTCCAATACAAGCAGGAATCTTTTCTAGTTCAATTTATACTAGATTTCATTTATTATTTTATTTATTTAGTCATTTTAAACATAAAAAACACCCTTATTTAAGTAGAGAAAAACACAACCCCACAGTTTCCACCCAGATTAAGAAATAGAATGTCATTAGTACCTTAGAAGTCCTCCTCATGCTCCTCCCAGTCTACTCCCACCCAAAGGTAACTACTTTTCTTATGTTGTTCAGCCGCTAAGTCGTGTCCTTCTCTTTATGACCCTCTTGGACTGCAGCATGCCAGACTTCCCTGTCCTTCACTATCTTGTGGAGTTGGTATCAGATTCATGTCCACTGAGTCGGTGATGCTATCTAACCATATCATCCTCTGCTGCCTTCTTCTCCTTTTGCCTTCAATCTTTCCCAGGATCAGAGTCTTTTCCAATGAGTTGGCTCTTTGCATCAGGTGGCCAAAGCATTGGGGCTTCAGCTTCAGCATCAGTCCTTCCAATGCATATTCAGAGTTGATTTCCTTTGCCATAGATTTGTTTTGCCATAACTTCTTCTTTTGATCAGCAATATGTTAAGTGAGCCTTATCCATATGATTTCATGTAAGCATAATTTATTGATATTTATTGTGATAGAACAGACCACTGGACACAGCACACATTACTAATCCATTCTAGTGCTGAAGGTTTGAGTTTTTCTCAGCTCTTTGCTATTACTAATAATACTATTAATATTTTTAAACACATCTTTTGTTATACCTATGTATGCATTTCTAGGAACTTATACCTATGTGAGATTTCTAGGTCACAGTATATGAGTATTTCCAAATGTAGTAGAAATGGAAATTGTCCAGAGGGCTAGTATCAATGTAAATGCCCATCAATAGTGTTGATGACATTTGCTGACAGGGTTCCTGGAGTTTCACATTTCCACCAGCACTTAGTATTATCGATCTCTTTCATTCCAGCCTGTGGTTGGTGAATAGTGTAAAGTAGAAGTAAAAAGAAATTCCTCAACTCAATAAAGGTCCATCTTTTAAAGCTCTGCCAACAAAGGTCCATCTAGTCAAAGGTCTGCCAACATAAGTTCTGCTGTCAAAGGTCCGTCTAGTCAAGGCTATGGTTTTTCCAGTTGTTATGTATGGACGTGAGAGCTGGACTATAAAGAAAGCTGAGTGCTGAAGAATTGATGCTTTTGAACTGTGGTGTTGGAGAAGACTCTTGAAAGTCCCTTGGACTACAAGGAGATCCAACCAGTCCATCCTAAAGGAGATTAGTCCTGGGTGTTCATTGGAAGGACTGATGCTGAAGCTGAAACTCCAGTACTTTGGCCACCTGATGCAAAGAACTGACCCATTTGAAAAGACCCTGATGCTGGGAAAGATTGAAGGCAGGAGAAGGGGATGACAGAGGATGAGATGGTTGGATGGCATCACCGACTCGATGGACATGAGTTTGGGTGAACTCCGGGAGTTGGTGATGGACAGGGAGGCCTGGCGTGCTGTGATTCATGGGGTCGCAAAGAGTCGGACACGACTGAGTGGCTGAACTGAACTGAACTGAACATATGTGCACAGGCTTGCCTGGTGGCTCAGTGGTAAAGAATCCACCTGCAATTCAGGAGATGCAGGAGACATGGGTTCAATCCCTGGATCAGGAAGATCCCCTAGAGGAGGGCATGGCAACCCACTCTGGTATTCTGGCCAGGAAAATTCCATGGACAGAGGAGCCTGGTGGGCTAAAGTCCCTGGGATTGCAAAGAGTCAGATACGACTGAAGTGAATTAGCAACATATGTGGACACAAAATAAAAAGGTATGCTTACATGACCACATACAAAAAAAAAGGAATATATACATGTATATATGTATATATGTTTATCAAGCACATTAGACTGTATTAGACAAGCATATTAGGGATAAAGGGAATGAATGAGGCTGGAAATAAAAGGAAATCAATCAATTGGTCAATAAAATTTTCATGGATCAATGATGATGACGTACCAAGAGCATAGACATAAACCCACCCTCCACAGCTGAGCATCCTTAATTTTTAGCTCTTTTATTTATTTACTTTTTTTGAAATTGTGTGTCAGTGTGTATGTAAATCCTAAAGTCTTTTATATCCATCTACCAAGTATCCCATATTGAGAAATATATTCTAAGGAAAGAACCCCATGTACTGTAGCCCACCATGCTCCTCTGTCCATGGAATTATACAGGCAAGAATACTGGAGTAGGTAGCCATTTCCTTCTTCAGGGGATCTTCCCAACCCTGGGATCAAACCCAGGTCTCCTACATTGCGGCAGATTCTTTACTGTCTGAGCCACAAGGGAAGCCCAACATTCTAAGGAAAGAGCTCAAAATATAGAAAAAGACTCTACCCAAAGATATTACAGCATGGTTTTCAATGCCAAACAGTATAAACAATGTAAAACTTAATAATAAAGATAATGACTAAATAAACCATGGCATATCTGCTTAATATAATACTTTGCAACCATTAAAATGATGCTTACATGAAATTAGCATTGACACTGGTGATGCTTATAGCATATTAATAAGTAAAATATGTCATAAAAATTTATTTCTATGAATACAGGTAAAATGGAGATGTGCACTGGAATATTATTAGAGGAAAATACGTATAGGTGAAAAGTGGTTTTATATGGGTAGTACAACTATGGACAGTTTTTTTCTTCCTGCATTTTTTTTTGAATGTAATTTAATGTATAATTATTACTTGCAAAAATGTAAGACAAATTATACCAAGAAAGCAAGCACGGCTCCCAGTTTAATGCAAATTTTGGAAGAAACATGACCAATTATGAGCTGTCAGTGCTTTTCTGGGGCACAAGGAGACAGAACAAGTTATGAATCCCCAGGGCTAAGGGACAGCCAGGGGGTGCTGGTTTCTATAAAGTGAGTAATAGAGAGTAAAACCGGATGCTTTGAGAAAGCCGCTAAGACAGAAAAGAGATGGGACACAAGTGAAACTAGAAAAACCCCACTGTAGATGGCAGAGAACTGATACACAACCCTTAATCCACACTGTGGATATTGAAAGGGAGGGTTTTTGAGGGAATGCACCAAGTCATAAGTCGTCCCCCACCCCAAACAAGAAATGGGCTGGAACAATCATGTCTGACTTCAAGGGTAAAATAGTTAACTGCAAGTATGATGCCCATTAACAGAAGGGAACACAGATAATAGAGACCTGGATCTCTGTGAAGGATGGGAGAACAATTCCCAGAAAATTCTCTGACCGCAGAAGTACATCCACAGATGGTCCTTATAGGATTCCATACAGTTTAGACATAATAACTGAATAAAAAAACTGGGTAGATGCAGTTGTCCTTTCTTTACTAGAATAGTTCTTATTTCCATTTATAAAAAAAATACTCCCCTTCATCTTCCTCAGAGTACTTCTGTTTGGATGAAATTTCAGTAGCCCTCTGATTTTTATCAAAAACATTTTGAACAACTACTGTCTATTTGAAATTATGCTAAGAGGGGTTTAAAAAATGAGTAAGACAATATTCATTCTCTTCAAAGATTTACTGTCTAAGTGGAGACAAGGCAAACTCATTCAGGAGTTAGAAAACCTGTAATCTCAATGGTAAAAAAAAAATCACTTAATATCTTAAGTGATTGATTGCCTTTTATGTACAGAGCACTGTGGGTGGACAATTTACAGCCATTTTAAAATTTAATTTCATCTTAACCCTGTTAGTTAGAGTTCAAGATCTCCTTTTCAGATGTGAAGTGACAGGAGCCTAAGGCAGTGATTTGTCCAAGATCACATAGCCAGAAAGCACAGAGTCAGATGTATAGCCATGCGGTTTTCAAAATCCAGTGTTCTTTTCATTATGTGAGCCTTCTGTTAGATGGTTTACTTACTGAATTTTATCTATTAAGCTTTGATCTCCAGTGAGTTCATGAGAAATAACTAATCCCATTCAGAAATGGAAATGGAATGGGTTGAGTCATAAGATATTCTTTCATGAGACTGGCCATGGGTAACCATCAACTCATTGCAGTATCTTATGGTAACACTCTCCTAGCTAAGTTAGACAGGCCTCTTTACATGTATAAATATGTCCATCCTTCAATCAGATCTCTGCAGGGCCTGACGCATGCTATTACCCTGCTGTTAGGACCAATCAGCCACTAAATAGGCATTCATTTGTGTAATTATTACAGCCTGTTGTCAGAAAAATTTAACTGTACTCAAGTCCACATTTTTAAAATCCAGAATTTTAGATTATAAGAAATTCGAGACAGTATGTACTGACTTGTTGGTATTGTTGTTCTGCCTATTTTTGAGAGACATTTCCCCAAACACTATAAAGCAGCATAATGTTTATTGACCAATAAATGAACAGTTCTCTGAGGACTGCCTTGGACTCTGGTGATGGATATAGACTCCTTGAATATCATCCAACGAGTGCATCTCAGTTTCTGAAGTTCAGGATGAAAAACAAAAGAATCACAGTATTGAAGCTTGATTTCATTTTGGCTTTTAGACATGCATTTGAGACTTCCATTCCAGGAGACAGAATATCAAGTCTAGGTGACTAGTATATGTATTGTACAGCTGGTCCAGAGTTTCAATGGGTTTGTGATTTTGAATACCCTAATACATACTTCTCTTAGATATGTTACTTTGAAAAAATGAAGAGTTCATCTTGTTTAAAAAAAAATTATTGAAATATATGTGCTGTGTGCTCAGATGCTCAGTTGTATCTGACTCTTTGCAACCCCATAGACTATAGCCCTCCAGGTTCCTCTGTCCATGGAATTTTCCAGGCAATAGTGTTGGAGTGGGTTGCCATTTCCTACTCCAGGAGATCTTCCCTCTTCAGAGATTGAATCCACATCTCTTGCATCTCCTACGTTAGCAGGCATATTCTTTACTGCTGCACCCCCTGGGAAGTCCTTATTGAAATATAATTGATATATGCCTGGTGGGCTGCTGTCTATGGGGTTGCACAGAGTCGGACACGACTGAAGCGACTTAGCAGCAGCAATGTTGTGTTAGTTTCTGATGTGCAGCAAAGTGATTCAGTTATATACATATATATTATTTTTCATATTCCTTTCCATTATGACTTATTATAAGATATTGAATATAGTTCCCTGTGCTATACAGTAGGACCTTGTTTACCTAAGAGTTCATCTTTGTTCACCAGCTGCCATCAGAAGTTTAATACAAATAGTCTCACATGTTATCTGGAAACATTAAGAGGGTTTTCCCTATAGGAAAGCAGTCGAAGGAGACATTTGATTATTCCAGGAAAATCTTGTGAGAGACAAAAATGGCATTGCTTCAGGTCAGAATACCTACATTAAAGAGCTGGTTCTACTAAATACAAGATGTGTAATACTGAGGTGCCTGCCAAGCCTCAGCACCTTCATTTGTACACAGGGGACAGTAAAACCTGACTGACAGGTTGGTTGTGAGGATGACAACGTGCTATGTAATCTACACTTGGGGCTTCCCTGTTGGCTCAGCGGTAAAGAAATCTGCCTGCTAATGCAGGAGACCCCTTGGAGAAGGGAGTGGCAGTATTCTTGGAGAATTCCATGGACAGAGGAACCTGGTAGGCTACAGTCCAAGGGGTCTCAGAAGAGTTGGACACTACTTAGCAACTAAAACAAAGACTAAAACAATCTACACTTTTCTGAGCAAACATCAACAGTTCTACTCTGATGATGTCAACTTATTTGCTTCCTTAGATTCATTATCATAGACAAATCAAATACTTAGGAAACAACTGTAGCTAAAGAAAGAGCTTGTGAAAGAAATAAAATGACCCTGGCTCTAAAGGTTGGAGACTTAGGATGTTATATTGGTATTTGTTACTTACAATTACTCTGATGGATAGATCCTCGCTATAAGCCATGCATATTAAACTCCACATGTAATCTTGTTGGAAGAATAGAACGACAGCATCAGCAATACTCCTTGAGGGGTCTTATCAATTTGACAGATTTGACAGGCAGACAAATTTAATTTATTAAAATATTCTGTATGGCATTTTTAAAAGACAGGGGGTTTTTACACTGTAAATGGACTGTTTTCACAGCCTTATTAAAATAAATGCATAAAGTCAGCTGTTTTTCTTTGGAATTCATTAGCATGAGATTCGACACTTAGAGAATGGCAATCCAGTCACTGGTATTTGTGTACCTGGATATTTTGGCGGTTTCTCAGTCTTTGTATGTAATCTGGGATGTCTCCTTTTAAAGCAAATGGGGATTGTACATAAAAAGGAACATTCTGTCTGCATTATTTGTCCAATTTCAGGGAAATATTTACTGAAATTATTAGAAGCATTTAGAAAGCTGATGCTTTTCACCAAAGGCTGTTGGAAACACCTGAGCAAATTTAGGGTTTCTTTAGGTAAGAGACTTAGCTTTGTTTTTCTTCAAAGAAATTCTATTATTTTCATTGAATGAGTATTGTCAAAGTTAACAGATTTCCTGTTTTCTTTCCAAAGGTCATTTAAAAATTAAACACAATATGCTATAAATTGAAATATTTATACAGATGGTGAGCCGGCATCGTTTCTTAGAGTTGTCAATTTCCTCTTAGTAGTAATTTTATTGCAACTATTAATTCTATCTTAGAAAAATGGCTTTAATCTTGACACATATTGTACACCATATCTGACCAGTGTCTTCATGGCTTCTGACATTTGGCTGCTTTTTCTCTATAGCCCAGCTTGTCACTCAGGACTGACCAGTGGCCCTGGCCTCCTGGTAGTGGCCTTTGCCTTTCTCTTCAAGCAAGAGCTTCATCTCTCAGGTAGCCTAAGATAATCATTGTTTTGGGCCCAGGCCCACTCCAAGAAACCCCTCATTTGCACAGCTTCTCAGAGAATTAGTCCTAACCCCGTGAATTAAATCCTAGACAACCAGTAAATCAATCAATCAAAGATCTTGCCTACAAAGATACGCTGGGAGGTGAATAAATTGGTAAATTAAATGCTAATAACCTGCCAATCTTAGTAGTTCCACAGCAAAAGGGCTTTGTTTCAGTATATTTAAACCTCACCACTGTAGAATTTGTAGGTCCAAACACTCTAAAAATAGCATTTTACATAGAAGTGACAGAAGACAGTCTAGTACATCTACATAACATGAAGATTGGTCTATTTTCTCAACTATTAACAGAGACTAAACAAAATTGTGTAATTATCTTAAAAAACATCATTCAGATCTTCTTTGCCAATGGTTTTATTTCCTGAAGTTGATGTCGACTTTCAAATGCTTCTTCCTTTGACCTTCTATGCTTTATTTTTTCAAATTATAACTTGGCAATGATTTATATCCCAGGTTGTAGTGGATTACGGCTAATAGTGTGCTTGTCTCCTTTACCAGATTGAGTTCTTGAAGTCTAGACCATGCTTTGCTTCCACATGATCTAAAACAAGGCTTACCTTTAATAGGAATCAACAAATGTTTAGGGAGTTTTTGATCTCCCATTAGACCATTGATCCAAAAATAGCACTTACTGTTCTCATAGAAGAGTAGTTGCTTTTGAATTAACTGAATTCGATGAAGTCAGCTTTGGCTGAGCAACTAATATGACTAGATATTAGCTATTAAGGAACCAAAGATCAAAAGTCCATGATCCCTGCCTCAAAATTAAAACCTATCTCAGAAGGTGATCTGGTCCCCAATAACTTAAGTAAAATGTATTTGACTTAAGTTAGGGGCCGAAAATCTGAATATGAACTGGGTGGAGTGAATGTTAAATGTTCGTATAAAGAACTAGAGGAGCTCTGTGAGAAAGAATTAATTTGGCTCACTGTGGTCAACGTAGTGGGGATTTCAGGAAAAGGAGAAGATTTATAGAACAGATAATGCATGAACTGGATTTTAAAGGATGAGGAGGATTATGATACAAGGTCAAGGAGGGGAGAAGGATGTTCCATACAAATGAAACAGTGTGAACAAAGGCATACAGTGACATGGCTTTTGGGGGGAAACAAGTGGTTCAGCACAGCTAGTGAGATGTATGGTGATGGATAAGAGGATGAAGCTTCAAAGCTGGGGCATAGGGGGAAGAGCGGAGCAGAGTTCAAGGATGCCATGAGTGTGGATTTTGACTGGTAAGCTATGGAAAGTCTTTAAAAACTTTAAGGAAGTAACATGGGCAGAGCAGATCTGGGCTGTCAAGCACTTATTTTGTTTGTCTGTAGAGGATGGAGTAACTATCTCTGCTCTTGCTTCCTTGTGTAGACCCTGCCTCATAAAATTATACATGAATAAAACAGCTGCCCACGAGGGGCACTGATTTTTGAAATCAGAATAGTGAGGCTGCATAATGAAAGCTCTCGTCTGCTCTCTCCTCTGAAAATTGCTCTCTGGGCAAAAGCAATGTTTTACCATAATCCATATTTACCTGGGTTTTGAATCCCAAATTAGTAATCTTTCATTCTCAAGAAGTACTCTGTTCTTGAAATTATAATGCTTCTTTTCTCAACAGAATATTATAGTTTAAAATATCAAATTAAAATGGCTTCTGAAATACAGATAAACCCTAACCATGACCAAAACTATATTAAATGTCCAGAGGTGTTAAGAGAATAATAATTGCCTTAAAAAGTACAGGATGCTCTTCCTAAGAGTCCAGGGAAAATATCAAATATAAAACCATATATATTTTATAACACATTAATTGAATTGCATTTTTTAGTGCTTAGTTACTCTCCATATCATTTCAAATCATTCTGGCTGTTCAGCCAGCCTGGAGGTCCAAACATCACCTCTCAAAAGAGGCTGATTTTCTTCTGCTCCCCCTGTTGGAATGTCAGGTGAGGAGATTCACACTTGCTATAGGTGTATTTGCTCAGTCTAAAATCAGGAGAGAGTTTACTTCCCAAAAGGGGAACAGGACTGGGGCATTTTGTACTGAGTGAACATGGCTGTTGAGGACCCATTTACTAAAGTTCCCCATGTGGGAAATATCTTGTCTCATCTTCACGCCTTTCAAGTCACTCCTCTCCTGCCTTCTAAATCTACAACTCTCAAAGCTATCTTACCTAGGCAGAAATGAAATTACCAAGAGGAGAAAAATCTATATTTCCATCATAATGAAACTCAAGAAATTCATTCATGGAGAAATGCTTGTACAGGTATAAGCAGCACAGAGAAAACTTTTCAACTACATAAGGTTAACCTTCCATCATTTGTAGAGTAATGTAATGCAATGTTGTAGGGCTTCCCTGGTGGCTCAGATGGTGAAGAATCCACCTACAATGCAGAAGACCCAAGTTGATCCCTGGGTTGGGAGCATCCCTTGGAGAAGGGAATGGCTACCCACTCCAGTATCTTGCCTGGAGAATTCCATGGACAGAGGAGCCTGGTGGGGTATAGTCCACAGGGTCACAAAGAGTCAGACATGGCTGAGCAACCAACATTTTATGTTTCATAACACAATATAGATTCCTCATAATCTTGGCTTATTTTCTAAATAAAGATGAATTTTCTTCTGTGTGGTTCTCAAGGAGAATCACATAGAAATTGATAGATATCTTTAACCCATTCCTCCTGTGGTTTGGCTCAGAGTAAGCTGGTGGGCAGGATGCCTCATATACTTAGAAAGTGCGGGTCGCTCAGTCGTGTCCAGCTATTTGCGACCCCACAGACTGTAGCCCACCAGGCTCCTCTGTCCACGGAATTCTTCAGGCAAGAATACTGGAGTAGGTTGCCATTCCCTTCTCTATTCATATACTATGGAGGAGTCAATTCTTCTCCCTTCCTCACTTCCTCCCTTTATTCAGTAGGTGCTAAGCAAAAGCTGACTTAATTTTACAGTTGCAAGAATGAGTGAGTCCCCGGACTACTCCAACAGAGCTCAGTGTAGGGAGAGACAAGTGTAAACAATATTTGCAGTAGAGGTGAGTCTGGGGGAGGTGTAGGCAAATTCATTGGGAACAAAGGAAATGACCAAAAGTATGTTGGGGTAGTTTGGAGATAGGCCAGGAAGGGTGGGTGAATAAGGATTTTCCATTCAGAAATCAAGGATGGCGATCAGGTGAAGGGGAACAACATAGAAAGTCATGGAAGAATGAATGAAAACTCCATGTTTTGTAAAATTATGCAAGTTGAGAGAAATGCAGTTGGTCATCCACAGAGATTGGACCATGGAGCACCCTTACTGCCATCTAGGACCTGGCCTTCATCTTGTGAGCAGGGGGTCTCTATTGAGAAAGAACATCATGGCTGTTTGGACAGAACAGCCATTGGGGGAGACAGGTGAGGAAGCTAGGAAATAGCCAGGTGGAAGGTGAGGACCCAGACTGGATTAGTAGCAGGTGCGATTAAAGACAGTAGTGTAGAATATTTCTGATTGTGTCTGGGAAAGGATTCATCACACCCCCAACATGAAGGATGCCATGTTCTATTATCAAAAGAATAGAAGAATAGAGACACAGGAAACACTCCCCTATCCCCATTCGTACAGTCAACTCTTTCAATGATTAGGGACCCTGTGAACTCTTCCTTCTGAGGTTTTTCTTGGATTATGTGCTAGTTTCTGGACCTGAATCTGGCTTTGGCCAGATTAAAAGACACATGAGCTATCTGATAAGACTTCCTTGATACGAGTAGGGGATGTATCTTTAGCTTGTCAGCTCTAAAATTACAGAGGTCTCCTAGAGATGGTAAGGTCTTCCCCGAGGAGGGTTGTCAAAAAATATGCTGGATATTCAGCTTCGTCTGAATTTCAGATAAACAGATCATTTTAGTATAAGTATTTTTCCAGTAGTCATGTACGGATGTGAGAGTTGGACATAAAAAAGGCTGAGTGCTGAAAAATTGATGCTTTTGAACTGTGGTGTTGGAGAAGACTCTTGAGAGTCCCTTGGACAGTAAGGAGATCAAACCAGTCCATCCTAAAGGAAATCAAACCTGAATATTCATTGGAAGGACTGATGCTGAAGCTGAAGCTCCAATACTTTGGCCACCTGACCCGAAGAGCAGACTCATTAGAAAATACCCTGATTCTGGAAAAGATTGAGGACAAGAGGAGAAGGTGGTGGCAGAGGATTAGATGGTTGGATGGCATCACCGACTCAACGGACTTGAGTCTGAGCAAACTCCAGGAGATAGTGAAGCACAGGGAAGCCTGGCGTGCTGCAGTTGATGGGGTCTCAAAGAGTTGGACATGACTTAGGATTGAACAATAACAACAATATCCCAAAAAGTACATGGAACATACCTATACTAAAATGATTGTTCCCCTTTTACCTGAAATTCAGAAGGAATCAAGTGGCCTATATTTTTATTTGTAAAATGAGGCAACCCTATTCTTGACCTTAGCTACTTTCTGGCTCAGACCTGGGCAAACATATCCGCTGAGAAGCAGAAGGCAGGATGAAATAAAGTATGTGCTGTTAGAAGCTGGAGGATGATTTAGAAAATCATGGCCAGAGCTGCTCATTTCCCAGGAGAATCTGAAAACAATGGGCAAAGAACAGGCATGCTGCAAGACTGTTGGAGGGAAAAAGATTGAATTTTAGAATAATAACGTATTTGTTAAATCAGATACCAGAATACTTATAATAAAGAAGGCCACACGTTTCCTACTGTGGCCTGAATAGAACATTAATGTCTGTATTACAGATTGATGGCAAGAATTTCCTAAGGAAGCAGTAGCTTTATACAATCCTTTCAGTTTTTTGGAACATGGAATGTAGATCACACTAACTTCTGAAACATTTATTTTATGCTTAAAATGTAGGATATTGGCTCTATCCACACCTAATATTTTATAAGCCTCTCCCCTTTGAAACAAATTAAGCTCAGAACTCATGTTCACATAAAAACAAAAATAATTGGATTATGAAAGCCAACGGGCAGAGCAATTATTTGGAAATGTTAATATATGAGAAATGTTTATTTAGAAAGTACCCATGACCAAACTCCATCAAATCTAATTTTCCCAGAGAGTTAAACTAACAACCTAGTAGGTTTCCCCCTGCACATCTGAAGAAAATTTCTAGCAAGAGCTTCAGTAATAAGCTTCCTTCTGAAGGAATGATTTTGTGGTTTCATATGAGAAAAATCTCTCCTTGAAGTAAATGAGAGATGATGCTGTGGAAGTTTTTCTCAGAATTATTTTTGCTTTCCCCTTTCTAAGCAAATGATAGGAGAAGATCTTTTCTTTGGATTCTTTGATAGTTATAATTTTTTTTTTCCTAGAAGCAAATAATATACAGAATATCCTTTAACTAAAATCAGCCTTAAGCCTCATAAATCATATTTCTGTGAGCTTTCTGAGGTGTGTAGCCATTCCCTTCTCCAGGGGATCATCCAGATCCAGGGTTTGAACCCAGTTCTCCTGCACAGCAGGCAGATTCTTTACCGGGAGGCCCTCTGAGGTGGGAAACCCTCCAATTTCAGTGAAAAAAATATAGGCTTCTCAGGTGGCGCTAGTGGTAAAGAACCAGCCTGCCAAAGCAGGAGACATAAAAGATGTGGGTTCAATCCCTGGGTCGGGAAGATCCCCTAGAGAAGGAAATGGCAACCCACTCCAGTGTTCTTGCCTGGAGAATCCCCATGCACAGAAGAGCCTGGAATGCTATAGTCCATGGGCTTGTACAGAATCGGACACGACTGAAGTGACTGAGCATACACACACGCAGGCCATGTGTGTATGGTAGCTGGCAAGCCAGGTGGTAGCATTTCTGGTTTTCCGAATGATCAGTATCACTGAGAACAATGTAAGGTGGAGAAATGCCAGTTTTCTACTTACTGAGCAGCTACTATGTGCCAAGCGCACAGTATGTTTATTTGGGTGCTGTCCATGAACAAAATAATCACAAAACTCACCTACAAAAAGAGCAGAGAAGACTATTTTTCCTTTTCCCTAACATATTCACAGGCTTAAATCTCTTACATTGCAAGTTCAGATGAGGTAAACATTCAACCTGTCAGTTAGGAAATCAGAGATTTTATAATTTATGAAATGGTCAGAAAATAAGATCTTAGCTTGACTGTCTTCAGTTAGAATGGAGAACAGATATCCCCTGCTGAAAAGCTTATTAGCTTATTTTATCATCTCATAACCCCTCTGCTTCATCATGTGTCTTCTTTTTTCTAATCTTTATAGCTTTCCTTTGAGTCTTTGTCAGTTTTAGGGAAGCAAGAAACATGGGCTTCTAAAAGTGAGACTAACTGCAGCTCCCACATTTTCTTCTTTTTTATGCTTCATTTTAGGCAGAGCTACATTGAAGTCCCAGTTCCTCATTATCTATTTTGCACCCTGGAACTTTTCTTCCTGTTTTTGTAGATCTCAAGTCACTCTCCATCTTGATTTTAAATCATTTGCATACATGTGTGGGTGTATAAATCTATATCTCCAAATGAATTCACAATTTCTAGCTATATGTATAAATTTATATATATGTGTACACATATGCAGAGGTGCACATATATATATAAATGTGTACATGTATACATACATATGTGAATATGTCAATATATATCTATATCTACATATATTCTCCAAAGAGCTAGCAATTCTCAACAAAAATATTGAGTTGGGTCTCAGACAACAATTTTCTAAACACAGTTCCTGATGTTTCCAAAAACCTGAAAGCCTGTGTTTTTCACTTGTGGTCCCTTTATGCATGTGGCAAATCATGTCTGAAAGGCACACCTAACTACATCTCTTCATTTGTTTAAAAAAAGAGAAAGCAGAAGGTTTCAAAAATAGACAAGTAGATAAAAGTACATTGGGGAGCTCTATTATGCGTGCACAGTTAAGTATCAATTTCACTGAAATTTGACCCTACTACATTTATTAGATACCAATGACAATGAATTCTTAGGGGTGTTGAAAGCACACACACTGCATAATCAATAAGGTAATATTGGAAGATGGTTAGGATAAACTGATTACAACACCAATAGCATACTTTTCTGGAAAAAGAATCATTTTCAAACAAAGGCATTCACCATGGAAACATGACACAAAGAGGAAGTAAACATCAAAATTTTGAAAATCTAGTAAAATCAGGTCACATTGAACTTACAGCTGCCTCTGTGTTTGATGCTCTAATCTGACACAAGTGTTTTCTAACTTTGCTTCAGTTAATAAAATACAGTCATGACAGGCATTTAAATTTTTTAAATATTGAGGAACTTTATATATATAGGCTAATTAATATACTTTTAATTTAAAATATAAATGCAATACATATATCTTCTACAAGTTTTTTTTTTTTAAACAAAGAGATATACTTTGGGAATAACAGTGTTTTAGGACTGGTTTGTTTAAAGTATGCCTAGTCTCCCTTCTCCCTATTCCAGGCTCCTTTTTTCTTAGTTATCAAATATGTAGCAAAGCACTCCCTGAAGTAAAACTATTCAATTTTTTTTGTTTGTTCGTTTTTAGTTATTTGCTCTTCAGAATAACCTTCTGAAAGTGGAGAAAGAATGGGGGTCTTCTAAACCACGTCACTGACAGAACCAACAACCAGCTTAGGCACACTTAACACCGTGAATATTGCTATGAAGTTCTGTTCTCTTGAAGAAAACTAAAAGCCACTACATTCCTGATTTCTATTAAAATGTCAAGAGGCTTTTTGGCTTAATTTCTGTAATTCTGATAACATCCAGAGATATATTCATTTATAAAAAAAAAAATCAAGTCTGCTGGTGCCATCTTCCAAGAGAAACTCCACCTTGGTGTCATTCCCATTGTTAAGAACATTCTAAAAGTAGACACATTTTCAGCATAAAATATTAGCTAATGTCTTGATAATAGCCTCTTCGTGCTGCACAACGACTGGAATTATTCTGTGACTGGTTATTATTAACATTGACCAATAGTAATAATTATTTCAGTAGGAATGTGAAGAATATACAGACCTTTCAAGTTCCCTTTGAAACTAATGTTTTTCTCTTGTGAATCTATGGAAGTATCATCAACCCAATCCTTAATAGACCAACATTGTCATGAGGGCTAGTTTGGCTGCCAAACCCATTTGCATTGCTAAACTAGTGTCAGAGAGTAGCAAGCTAAGCGACTCCTCTGTTTTAGTGACGCAAAATCAGATTCCATGCCATCAGAGGAAATATATCTCAGTATCAGGTGTGAAAGACCATTGTTTCTTTTGTTAAAGTCCCATGCTCAGAGTGACAGGTGGAAGTCAAGGAGGAGTCCTGGTTGAACAAGTGCTTAGGATAGTATTTAATACAGCAGAGAACCAAGATACAATAGGACACAGTAAAGAATGTGGGCTGTGTAGATACAATATAGAATTTCAATTTAGGATCCACCATCTGTTATTTGAAAGGGGAATAAGGGAAATAAATGATTTTCAGTTCTCCATACATGCACAGATAAGTTCATTATTACAAAAGTTTTGCTGTTGTATGTGCTGAAAGAAAAGCATAGGCGTTTAAACATTTTTTAAAAAATAAATCACTCAATAGGCTTAAGAAAAATACTCTAGTTCATAGTTCATTGATCTGACCTTTTGACTCAAGATCAGGGAATGAATCCAGGCTGAAAACCAAAAAACAAAACAGAGATGAATCATTTTACCATGAAAAAAAAAAAAAAAAAAAAAAAAAGGCATTTCCAGTCTCAGCTAAACTCGACTAGTTTTTATTGCATTATTTTTGAAATGCCAAGAAACTGGCTTTGGCCATAATATTTGCTGTCCAACTAAATCGCAGCTGCCAGTATGTGATTGCTTGCAACAATTAGCTAAACACTGTTATTTGACAAATTCCCTTGAAAGGGAAATAGATGCTGGAGGTGTGTCTAACACACACTGAGTCAAGTAACAAGTTAATCAGAGGGGGCTGCGCACAGGGAGAGAAGTTAGTAAGTCCTTGCCCAAGGAAGGGGTTTCAAACAACCTTACTTTTTTGAAAACCATATGTTCCTCCTGATCCTTGAAGTTCTCTCCAGTTTTCAGGAATAAACTGTGGGACTGGCTAAACAGGAGTGGGGGGGGGGGGGAAGCCACCAATTCTACATTCATTTTTTCAGAAGATCAGGGGAAAGGAAGAAAACAAACAATGCAAATATGTGATGGTATACAACAAGGAGAAATTAACACCATGGAACCTGCTAGCAATTTCCACCGAACCAGTACACCCCTTAACTGACAGAAATTCATCACGATATACACACCGATTAAAAACTCCACCATTACTCAGGCTGCCCTTAAAGTAAAAAAAAAAAAAAAAAATGAACCACAATATTCAAAAACAGAATTCTCATAAGGTTTGAGAAAAATAGAGTGAAAAGGCAATGTTAGCTAAGCTCTTAGCTAAATCCACTCTTAATGGCCCCCAGTATTTAAGCTATCATGGATTAAAGCCATGAAAATAAAAATTTCAATTTGAAATTTTATTAGCATGTTGCTAAAATGGTCAATAAAAAACATCAACATGATCGGCTTTGTTGACAAAGTTGGAAAACTGCTCTTTCTGCTTTTAAAACTTTATTTCCACTTCCCCACCTTCTGAGATTTCTGTTATAGACAAGCCAAACGAAACGTACTGGCTATGGTGCTGGAACAACGCTGGTTTCTGGAATGTTGCCATGTCTTCCCCTCCCTCTCCTCCAACCCCTTTAAAAATGTGGTTATTTTGAAAACGCAGCCCTAGGAGGGAGCCATCTAGGGTTGAGAACAGCACCCTCTTGACAAATTCAATTCGCCGACACCTGGCGAACCTTCCCTTTGTCCGGGGTGGGGGGCGGGACCGGTCCTCCTCACCAAAAGAGCTGCGCCTTCAACCTCCCTGGACCTGGAAGGCATTCCTTCTGTCAGCAGGGGAGACTCACAGGCGAATGCGGGTGGGGAGTGGCGTTCGCTTCCCTGGGTGGAAAGATCGGGAGGCAAACCGTAGTTTAGCCCGGAGCCTGGGATAACAATGTCAGGAGACCCGGGGCTGGTGAGCTGAAGAGTCCCGGGCGGCCTCGGGGTAACCCGGAGTCCCGAAGTGCTCTCTTGTGGAATTATTCACAAGTGCAGAAGGGACAGGCTCGATTTCTTGGAAATCCTGCTGTCTTGGGGACACATCCATACTGGAGCGGATCGGTGCCCTGACACGCTCGATGCTCACCTCCCACCGGCCTTGTGTGTGCACGTTTGGGGCGCGGTGAAGGTCCCTTTCTAGGAGTGATCGAGGGTCATTCACTGACCAGTGACTCGCGGGGGAGGCCTGGTCCCTGCTCCCCTCGGCCCATTATCCAATCCCCACTTACAACCCAAGGTGGGTAGCGCACTCTGGGTCTCCCAACACCATCACCACCCTTAGGGAGCTCCGCCGAGCGCGCACCGCCTTTTGGGTCCCCAGGCGAGTTCCTGGGACTTCTGCCATCGCCAGAGAGTTGCGAGGCTGAGGCTGCCACCTGGGGAGCTGGTCGCTGCCGGCTGCCCTTAACGGGGGGGCGGGGGTGGTGAATCGCTGGCCTGGAGCCTGGGGGCGGGGAAGGAGCCGGGCGCCAGGAGACCGGAGGGGAGGGCGGCTCCCCCCTCCAGACTACTGCTACTCCTTGTCATCCACGAGGTCCGCGAGCTCCTGGAGCACCCGCAGGCGGCCGCTGGCGTCTATGCGGCGCTTCTCGCGGATGAGGTCTTCCAGGCTGTGAAACCTGGCCGTGTGCACCTTGTTGTCGGCCAGGTGCACCTTGAGATAGTACTGCTGCTGCGGGGGCTGCGTGCCGGCCGGCACCTCCCCGCCCGCCTTGAACTCCCGCTTGCCGAAGCGGCACCAGGCGGCGAAGCTCTCCGAGTTCGTCCAGCAGATCTCTTCGCTCTTGAGGCCCAGGTGGCCGCAGGCGTTCTGCACCACCAGCTCAGCCACCAGGGGACGGTAGCGGTACCAGCTATTCACCACCCGGCCCACGTTGGCCGCGCCCGCCTCGTACAGGCTGTCCTGGCGGATCTCGCCTTGGCACAGGTGGATGATCTGCCCGCCGCCCACGTACACGGCCCAGTGCGGGGCGGGCGCGGGCGGCTCCGGCGCGGGCTGCAGCCACAGCAGCTCCAACAGGTCGCCTGGCTCGCAGAGTGCCGGCAGGGCGGTGACCGCGTAGACGCTCAGGTCGGCGCCTTGCGGGCCGCCGCTCACTTTGGAAAAGATGCATTCCTGGCCCCGAAAGGCGGAGAACTGAGTTTCGTTGAGGACCAGCTGGTGCAGCAGGTGGTGGTGGTGATGGTGGTGGTGGTGGCGGCTGGGGCTCTCCGGGCAGGGGGCGCAGCCCGGGGGTGCCTTCACGCCGAACTTGTCGGGCTGGCCGCGTTCGTCCAAGTCCTCCTCTTCATCCGAGAAGAAGTAAGCGACCCCGACCCGCAGCTCGTCCTTTTCGATCCCTGACGGGTCCCCGGTGGGCAGCTCGCTGTAGTTGAGGTGGGTGATGCGGTCCAGTTGGTTGCCCATCAATGAGGCGGCGAGGCGAGGGCCAGGAGCGGGGATCTGCAGAAGCACAGGAGACACGCAGAGAACACGATCAGAGTCGCGCCCGGCCCTCCCCAGGACGAGCGGTGGCTCTGGGACCTGGCCGCCCGAGCGCCTGTCCTCGAGTCAACCGTCCCAGCCGAGTGCCCTTTGCCAACCGGGGGCCAGGACTGGCACAGAAGCCACCGGTCCGCGGACAGTCTCACAGTCTCAGACCCTGTACGGGAACCCGGGTCCAACTCCCACAAGAGAAAAGGCAGGAGGGCTGGAGGGCGTGCGGGGTCCTGGTGGGAAGGACAGGCGGGCTGGGGCAGCGTGGGAGTCAGGACACCCGGGAAAGGACGGAGGGCTGGGCTGGGAGAAGGAAGGGACGCCTCTGGTCCCAGAAGAGCTTGGAGCAAGCTGTGTTCACATGTCAGTCCCCACCCTCCCCAGCCCACCCCTCAGTTTTACACTAGATCACACTCCCCGACAGCGCCTCGCACAATGACAATTGCACACATCACAGGCACTCGCTTGACACCAACAAAATTTTGCACACTTGGGAGTCCAGACGCTCTGACAGGCTGGTACACTGGTGTGATAATGTCACATGCACACACAATGACAAACCTTCGCAACGACACACTCGGACCCCCACCTTCGCACACAATTCCAATCCCACGCTTGCACGCTAGCCCGGGCACGTACATCCATACTCTCAGGCACACCTGCCCACACAGGCAGGTGCACTCTGCCCCTGAGTACTCTTGCCCCCCCCCCCCACCCCCCTTGCCAGCCGAGTCAATCTGGCTGCGCCAGGGCGAGGCTGCTCTGTCTAAAATAACCTAACAAAGAGGCGAGGGGAGGATGGGGAAGCCGGTGCGGGGTGCATGTGTGCGGCTGTGGGTTGTGTGACGAGGTCCACTTGCAGCCAAAAGACCCCTGTCCCTCCTACCCGGCACAGGGTCCAAACAATCGGACGAAGAAAACACGTTTCCAAGGCAAAGCAAACCACCTCTTCGTACCCGTGATTTCCCTGCTCCCGAAACCCCAAACTCCTTTAAAGTCTCCTGGTCCCCATGGGTGCCGCGGAGGTGGTGGTGACGAGCGGGTCCTGGGCGGCGAGCGAGGCTGCGGCTCAGTTCTGCCCCGCGTGGATCGGTGCGGTGCGGCCTCCGGCGCGGTGCCCGTGCGCCTGCCAGTCCGCGGTGGCAGGGGCGCCGGCTCCACCTGGGCAGTCCAGACTCTGTTCTGCTTTCGTGCAGCCCAGCGGACGACTCTTAAGTAGCCGAAGCGGCTGGTTCCAGGGCCCGCCCCGGGACGCGCTCATTGGCTGGGGCGAGTGCCCAGGCTCCGTCAATCTCCGCCGGAGGGGGCGGGATGCAGGGGCGGGTCTCCTGTGCGCGCCCCGCCCCGCCTCCGCGCACCGGAGCGCGCGCCGCCCTCGGGAGCGAGGTGTGAGCGCCTGCCGGGAGCGCGCGAGGGGAGGCCGGCTTGCCTGGGCGGCCCGCTTCCCTCCGCGCCCAGCAGCTGCTGCTACGGATCTTAACCGAGCGCACCATCCTCCCGGAATGGTACTCTGCCCGGAAGAACAGATCCAATCAGTGAAGCTGAATCTGGGGGTGAAAAATCCCCACTGCACCCCGAGCACTTGGCGCGGCCCCAGGGCGAGGAACGCCATTGTTAGAGGCGGGCACCTGGGGCCCTGCTGGGGACCCCTGACCCTGGGTTCCTGAAGCCTCCTGGACTAGTCTTTGGCGCACAGGCACAGATGTTTTTCCTGCTGGGCGCCGATGCCTTTGAAATTGCGCCTGCGAGGTTTGGCTCCTCTCCTTTGACCCGCTTGAAACTGCTGACCTAGCACTTCCGCCTGATTTAAATGGAGCGCGGTGTCAAATGCGAATGAAAAGTCTGACCCCGACGAACCTCCTCCCTGACTGGGCCTGAGTTTGGCCTCCAATGGTCTGTCTATGAAAGGAGCGCATCAGGATGCCAACAGTGGGACCCAATTTTTTTTTTTTTTTTTTTTTTTTTACAGCCCCTGCTACTGCTACTGCTGCTAAGTCGCTTCAGTCGTGTCCGACTCTGTGCGACCCCATAGACGGCAGCCCACCAGGCTCCCCCATCCCTGGGATTCTCCAGGCAAGAACACTGGAGTGGGTTGCCATTTCCTTCTCCAATGCATGAAAGTGAAAAGTGAAAGTGAAGTCGCTCAGTCGTGTCCCGACTCTTTGCGACCCCATGGACTGTAGCCTACAAGGCTCCTCCGTCCATGGGATTCTCCAGGCAAGAGTATTGGAGTAGGGTGCCATCGCCTTCTCCTTTACAGCCCCTAGAAGTGCCATTGCTAAGGGATTTTTCGTGGGAGAAGGGTGTCCATCTGTAATTAATGATTGCATTTCTGGATGGAAGGTTAATGAATGTGCTCTGGATATTGGATGCTAAAGGATTACTTTCATACCTGTGAAATTTTAGAACAACAGTTTGAAAAGCTTATGATGTTAAGACTTAAAGCGTTCTTAGACATCTAGTTCTACTTTCAAGGCTGGTCTATTGCAGCTTCTCAGTGGATCCTAACCTCTTTCCACAGGGAGAATTGGGTGCTTCCTCTTTGTGCCTCCTTGGCAGCTGGCACAAACTCTTAAGAGTGCTTACCCCTGTTTCATTACAAACTTCTGTTGACTTTCCTCCTGTTTACAAAGTGAATGACTTGAGGACTGACTTGGGTTTCACGCTTCTTTGTATTGTGGGCCTTTTTTACAGTACGGGTATAGAATGGTTTTCATCAGCAGTAAGGAAAATGAAAATAGTCAACAAGTATTGACCACTTACAAGTTACTAGGCACTATGTTTTGAGGTTTAAGTAAATGACTTAATCTTCCTGCATCTAAGGATTAACTAATATTCCCATGGCAACGAATGAGAAACTGAGGCCCAAATACCCACATCAACAATCTATCCAGGGTCTATAGGATTTCAGGACCAGTCTTTAACCTTGTTCTACTGTTTATTGAATGAATAAAATCTTGTTGCATAAGGTAAGAAAACTGGTATTCCAGAGAAGTTAGCTGATTGGCCCCAGGTTACATGAGGACTAATACATATTACAAATTTTTTTTGGTAGATGATTCTGCTTAAATATTTTTCGGAATGCAGAGTCTCCTGCTCATGTGTGATTTCTGAAAATTTGTGTATATCCCACAGCCTCCAAGTACAGTGATTTATCAAATTAGATGCTTAATAAGTATTGCTGAAAAAATGGTTTTAAAATGACCATCTGTATACATTTGATGTGTATGAATCTTTTGAAAAATTTGGCCATTGCCCATGTAGGAGTTATGAGAATACCAGCATATGAGAATGCCATCCTTGGAGCTGACCACAGCTTGTAATGACATTTTTTAGACATGCTATAAATAATAAGCAACTGATTTGGGCCCTGTAGTCAAGAGAATTGAACAGTGGCTTCAGAGATCAAAAGTGAGTTATTGGCCTGGTTATAAACTGGACTTCAGGGATCTCTGGGAGAAGTATCTGAAGAGTTCATTACTGGTGTCTGAGAGGAAATCATTGGAAGTAGCTCAGAGTTTGACACTGAATAACTTTTTTTGTTCTCTGTCCATCCCAAGATAAAGTCCTGTGCACAAACATTTACAACATATCTGTATGGGATGCTGTGTTCTGTCCTCCTGTCCTATTCTTCACTGTTTCAGACTACATTGTAAGCAGACTGCTCTTTGCTTAATTTTCCATCATTCAAAAGGATAATTAACAAAACGTTGTTAGGGCTCTAAAAGAGGAAGGTACCACTAGATGGCCGGGGTTCAAGTTCCCCAGTGACTGTCTGCATTGGGTTGTGATGTGAGGGAGAAACCAATCTTTATGGGTTAAGCCACCAGAAAACATTGTGGCTATTTGTGACAGCAAGTAGCCTATCCTGATCTGTAGTCTCTCCTTTATTTTAGAACACCAAATATCCCATCCCCCGCCCCTTCTCTCTTAGTGTCTGTCCTCACTGTTGAGGTGGGCTTTCCAATAATGGAATTCCTGAAGGATCACAGCATCTTCACCCACCCAGAATTCAAAGAAATCCACAATGGATGTATCTGTCTCCTCTAGGTACTACCCCATGTCTCCCTACTACTTTTTTCTCCAAATTTTCATTCACCTCCTTGTGACTAACTTATGCATCTTTCTAAATATCTTCCCTGCCTTCTACTTTTTTTTGGACCACAGAAATGGCAACTAAGACTACAGGGATTCCTAGTAACCTGCTCCCCCTTAATCTCTTTTCACGCACTGACATTCTGACTTTCCATTTCTTCTGAAGTGAACTCTTCAAACTTTGCTTTGCACATTTTCTGAGTTTCTTCTTACCACTGGATGTTCTTATTAAGGTATCTTTGGAAGAAAGTGTTCATTGCTCAGTCGTGTCTGACTCTTTGTGAGTCTGTGCCCTGTAGCCTGTCAGGCTCCTCTGTCTGTGGGATTCTCCAAGCAAGAATGCTGGAGTAGGTTGTCATTCCCTTCTCCAGGGGATCTTCCTGACCCAGGGACTGAACCCAGGACTCCTGCACTGCAGGCAGATCCTTTGCCATATGAGCCACGTAGAGGAGCTTAAAGTATCTTTCATGGCTTCTAATCATTTTACCAGTAAAGAATCAATGAATATCCCCTGGGTAAAACTTTAGCACTTGTGGGTTTAGCATTTTGCTGGACATGGATTATACAAAGATGTCTCAACCCAGTATGAATCTCTCCAATGTGTTCTCTATAGATTTTAGGAGACTGCATGCCTTTTGCACGGGTCCACGTCTACAAGGTAGTGATGGTGGAGCTCTGGGTAGCCCTGGGTCACTATTACTACTGCTGCCTCCTGTCCAGAATGTCTTTCCCCGGCTTCCTCAGCTAGCTTCAACTCAAAATTTATAATCCTTTAAGCCTCTCCACATGTCGTCCCCTCACCATTCTAAAGGAGACTGCCTTCTATGCTCCCATGGTAACTTGTACCTCTTGGTCATGAGATGTGTCGCATGTATTGAAATGCTTATGAAGTCAAATTTATATCATTGGTTGATTTTCTTCTCTTTCTTCCTTAAGGAGACTAAGAATTATTTGGGGAAGAGCCCCAAATCTAGTTCAAATCTGTAGTCCCTTTGCTTAGCATGAATGGTGGATACTTGATAGGTGCATCTTATCTGACTCACTGCCTGCATGAACCATGATCACTGTTTCACTGACTGAGCTGACACTGTTTGTTTCAGTTTTCAACAACCTGAGTACTCTGACACCTGGAATATGTTCTCAATTAGATGATGTGCAAGATGGTTTCCTCTGTGATGTGTAGCGCTGGGTTTCCAAATGGTCCTCTGGATTCATCCAGGACTTTGATGCAAATACAGATTCCCAGGCTCTGACCCAGATGTAGTCAAACTTAATCTCTGTATGGGCTCTAGGGATCTGTACATTTAAACAGTTTCCCTTCACATTCTAAATATGGCAGAGTGATAAGCTCTACTCAAATGTAAGAAATTATTATTCTCCTGAGACAGCCCTTGAAGGTAGGCACTTAACCAATACTTGGAATTAGGTTCTCTCAACATCCTGTGGTCCATCTTCAATAGAAGCGAGCTTCATTTTAGACTGATCATATGAAACTAGTAAATGTGTACGTTTTCATTCAAAAGTGAGTGAAGTCGATTGGTTTTTTAAAAGTTATATTGTAGTCCTGGGGTAGAGCTGTGGATTTCTCTTCCGTTTTCTGTTGATTCGAGCCCTGTGCTCCAGTCCGCTGTGCTAAGAGGCTGTGGTTAGAGCAGAAACATGAGTGACAAGGAAACTCTGCTCCCAGGTACATTCCTTGTTTGACTGCTGATTGATTGATGATGAAAATCCTGGCTTTGCCTTTCGTATTGCTTCTGAATTTCCCTTCTATGGCTGTTCCTTTTCTGATCCCATTTTTCTCAAAGATCGAT